>NW_017729029.1:57161236-57170574 GCF_001723915.1 Gavialis gangeticus
AATGAGGGTGGGGGGGGGGGGGGGTGCTATGGCAAATTTTGGGGTAGCTGTAGCCCACCTTGTAGCTCCCCTCCCAGTGCCACCACTGCCTGCCCCACCTCTACCCACCCTGAGCACAGCTGCGGCCCAGCCTGACCCGTTGGGTAGAGACTAACACAGCCCCTGACCCTGAGCCCACAGTTGGCAGCCCACCCTCACCCTGAGCATAAATCCAGGGTGCACATGCAACCCATGACTCCCCCAGGGGTGCTCATAGTAGCATGGAGACAACCTCGCTTGCCACTGCCCCCACCCCTATGACCCAAGACGAGCCACCAGGTGCTCTGTCTCGCATCCCACCCCAGCTGGGCAGCACCTGCTGCTGTCCCAGCCCCACTCCCTCCCTCACCCTGGGGACCTTAATCTGCACCCCCCATTCCTTCCCTCCCCCATGCCCCTTTCCCCCCACAGACTTACCAGCCAGACGCTTCTGTCCACGCTACCAGACTGCTTTCCTGGCCATGTGCATGCTGTAGCTACATGCATGCATTTGGCTTTTATCAGTGACATTATTGGCTACACTGGCCAAAAAAAAGGCTGATTGCTGATAATGTCAGTTTTCCTTTTATCGGTACCGATCCGATATGGACCGATATAAAGCTCACCTCTACAATGTAGGGTAATGAGCCAACTATAAAAGATGCAAGATTATCAAAAACAGCATGCCAATGAAGTTAATTGTACACATCTACTTAAAATATGTGCTTTTTTAAAATCAAATATATAATTTTTGTCAAATAAAGTCACAATCCAATGCTAACTGACAGCGATTAGAAGTAAATATTTTCAACACAATATTTTAAGGCATGCTTGACTAACAAAAGCAGCATATGCACAGCATATAAACCTATATGGCTTAGATTAATAACTGACCGTTTTGGAAGAGGAGGTAGGTACATCATCTCTGTGCCACTGCTCCAGTAACACCGAGGCATAGTGGCTTCTAATATGGCCAAAGGGAAATATTACCCAATAAGAACTGCATGTGAGGAAAAAAATATTTTCCTAAGAAACCACTATTCCTTACTAATGCAATTGAACGGAGCTCTCTCCCCTCTTCCCCAATTTTATCCTGTACAAAACTCCAGGTCCTAAGTATCCCAAGTGAGAGCATCTCTAGCTTTACGAAATGCAACAACATGGAATCACTGCATATTTGCTATGGCCGCTCTTACGAGATTATGTAGCAAAACAAGAATATCCAGTTGTTGGCCATTGATTTATCTATAAAATAGTAACTGTAAAAATGATGAAAGAGGTTCTATACTAGATAGTCTTGTGAAACAGTTTATTACTTAAGCATTAATGACCCGTTTAGAGGTCTTTACTGGTCAGGTAATGACCAGCTAAAGAAGTTAAGGGCCCAAGGCAAAGCACTATAATAAAACCATGCATATAGTATGTGTTTGGTTCCTCGGGATGCTATTATGGAAGAGAAGTGTAAAGGGTAATGAAAGATATGTCCAAGAGGCACTTACATCAGCCCTCTCATTTTATACTTGGCATAATGTATATGGCTCTATTCCAGGTACACAAATCACTCCTTGTTTACACTAACACCTATCATTGAGGAGGAGAGCAATAACCGCTGCTGGAAAGGGCCAGCCATGACATTAAGAACGTGATCCTGCTGCACTTGTGCAGAAAAACTCCCATTAATGAAAGGATTGGGGTCTAATGTTTGTGCATCCAGTTCTGTCTGCATCTGTTATGTGCATGTGTCCAAGCAGGAAGGAATTAAGATAGCCAATTGCTAGATAACTGAGAAGGCTCCTTTCAAGGCTGTCACTTGACCCAATTATTTTTATGGTTATTAAAGGTGGGTGGGGGAGAATACTTCCTTTCAGCATGTCTCAGGAAACTTTCTTCACTATGAGTGTGAAACAGCTTTCTAGCCTACCAACTCCACTGTGGGGAAAAAAAATCAAATTAAAACAGGAGTTTAATACTAGCCACGCAGGTCTGAGACCAAGTAGCTGTATATATATATTCTCCAATAAATGAGAAGACAAGGTTTGTAAAAAAAACCGCCCAGGCCACTAGCTCTTGGCTTTAGAGACAGGTAAAGTACTTGGGCCCACATAACTGCATCTCATTCTCACAGCCCCAGAGCAGCATTGATTTTGGCCCCGATTTATGGCATCATTTGTTCTTGATAAGAGCCACTCGCCAGCGCCACTTGGAAAAAAGTAAAATACAATCTAGCAGTGCAAAGTAGAAAAGAGAAAAAAGAATAAAAGAGAATAGGAGCTGGTGAAATAATGAGCTGATCTGCAAAAGCTCTTTTATTTGTACATTTCTATTTAATAAAATGTTGCAGGTACAAACTAAGTTTATTTGCCCAGCATTTATCACCAGCTCACCAAGGATGAAGTGGGATTTAAGAGTGCTTTGAGGAAGAGATTAAAAAGTTCCTTAATTTCACTATCAATTCCACGAGCATGTTTTCAGTGGTATTTTAAAAACCACGCTGTATTGCTTACATGATTAACTGTAATAGTTTCGCAGAGTATTTCCAGTCTTTCATATAAACAAGACTTTAAAGAAACGTTTGACATGTATTTCAGACCTGAGCAATTTTTCAGAACCATTATATCTAATCGCATAAATACATAGTTGGTCAAATTTAAACTGTACCCATGCATAGTACAAATCCTCAGGGAAAGTTGGCGCTTCATTTTCAAGGTCAAATATTGCAACTGTTTTATTTCACAGCATCAAAAAAAAAAAGAGTATGATATGCCAAAACCCTAGGCCTAAATTCAATGTTCAATCAAACATGAGGCAGAGCAGAAAACAAAATAAAAGAATATTAAACACATGCTTTCTTTTTACAAGTATATGCTTGCAATAGCTCAAAATAGAGAAATAAAATTTGGTCCTTAACTGAAACCAGGTATATAGCATTGAACCTAAATTTAACCCAGAACTTATTTTTAGAGCCATAGTGTAAAGGCATGCAACACAGGGTTAATAGCAAAAGTGCTGACACAACTGTAACTATATGGTGGTGCCTGCGAGCCGTGCTATAATTAATCTAAGTGTACTGTCATTATACTAAATGCTGCTTCTCTAGGATCGTTCCAATTCATGAGGCACTCTGGTTTTTTTGCTCAGATAACATGCAGTTTATTTCCAGTCATGTACATAGGCATGATTTGTTAAAGGAACATTAGGTCTGGAAGCAATATCTTAATCAAATCAGAATTTCTTCTGTAAAACAAATCTTTGGCTTTTGGAGAATTAGTAGCATCTAATGCCTTAGGATAGAGATGTGAAACTGTGAGCTGAAATACGCACTGCTGGAGATCATACTCAGCCTTCCTGCTTCTAGCCATTTACAAGTACATCTATCTAACCTCCTACCTACACACCTACACTTTATATGGTCATAAACCACCGAAGCAATGTCTAAATTATACCCTGAAAACTCCAGGTTTGAAATGGGTTGTATGAAAATTCACCTCATGTGGTTTATTCATTTCTGCGAGAATAGAAGGCTCTAATTCCTTTTGGATGGAACTCATTTAAACAAAGCCCAACAGCAAACATCCATAAATTAAAGCATTATTGGTATTTATACAAAGAGATACATGTAAGCTTAGTGAATTCTAGGTAAAAAGATTGAAAAAAAAGGGTCGGGTAGTGTGCACACAACATGGAATACATTTACAAAAGGTATTTTGCCGTACCACAAGGAAGAAAAAATAACTGTAACCTATTTGGGAAAACATAATTGTTCAAATATATTTCTTTCTTTCCCATACCGCCCCTCCATATCCACTACGATAGCACTGTATTGGCAGAGTCAGCTACCAAAATGACATTGGTAAGTGTTAACCTTACAAAGTGAAACAACCAATCCATTGAGAACACAAAATTCACCTATGGAATAGCTCCATTCTGTAATGTATTGGACTGTATTTTCGCAAACAAGACACTGTTTACCTTTAAGTACTATCATCTAACATCTAAATACTCTTCTGTTCAATATGGCTATACTGCTTTGCTATATTGAATGCAACTGGCATCAACACACTTTTAAAGGGAAAATATCAGGGCAAGTTACAGACGTGCTTTATCTGAATAGTGAAAAACTTTTAGTTGGTAATAAATAATCCATTTCTTTTGAAGAAGCAAGCAAAAAAAAAAAAAAGGCCCCTGAAAAAAAAATCAGTACATGTAGCAAACAAAGCTTATTTACTGTAGCAAACAGCAAATCCCACCAAGACTCGTCCTCCCTCTTCAGCTGGTAGACATTTGTAGATTCTGTGAATCTACTATTTGTATTTTGCGACTGACATGTTTTTTAAACAAACAGAGAACTGTAATAATATTAGTCACTATCAAAACAAGCACTAAATTCTGTAACATTCAAAGACTTGGAATGAGACATCTTCAGAAAAAACGGTCTCTGAGAGGAACCAACTCCGGTAGACCTTTTATCCTACGTGATGTAATGGAACCTAAAGCTATTTCAGCATGAAGTCAAATTACCTTTTTCCAATCAGGAATCTCTTCCTGGTGTTAAATAACAGATAGCACCACACACGCACACACGTGCACACACACAGACACATACACACTCATGCTATGGCCTCAAAATGTGATGAGCTTCATAAGCATTCCATATTCTAAAGATAAAAGACAGGTATAGGCATTTGGTTTCCCCCCCTCCCTCCCCGCCCCCCAATATTTTCCTGACAGAATAGGAAATAAGTACAAAGTTAGTCTAGATATTCACCACATATCCCAGTAAAGTGGGTGCTGACTGAGGAAGTTCCAAAAGTTTTCAAAGAGTAACTAATCAAATGGTCTAAGATTCAATAGGGGATTGAATCAAATGGTCTAATATTCAAGATACATCAGTGCCCCTACAGTTCAGGCCACAAGTTTTGGAACCTTCCCCAACTCATCTGTGCAGAAATTCAAACCACTATTTCCAAATGACCATGTACACAAAATATCTTTAAAGGGAATAAAATATTCTAGTATACCAAATGCTGGTAATACTTTTCAGCAGCAGAGTTTCATATGATAAGTAGTGATTACTGAGCACTTTTAATAAGGGCAGGTCACTCACACAGCATCCACAAGGCATGCTTGTGGAGTCCACGGATATTTTTGGTAGGATAATTCTCTGAGGTACAATGATAGTAAGGAAACTGCTGACACAGGGCATTCAAAGCCAGTGTCCTAAAAATGTTGAGAAAATGGATGATGATCAAGGGCATGGTGTCCTCAGTTGACCAAAGAAAGCCTTTAGCAACATAAAATAAGGGAAATAAGTAATCCAGAAGGCCAGAAGCCGCCATCAATTATACCTGTGTAACCCTAAAAAACCCCCCAGGATTTCACAAGCATAACGACAAACAGAATTTAGCCCTGAAGATTTTGCTAAGTCAGGTTTTCAGCTACTGACTCCACACCTGTTAACTCACCTTTATATATTTCAGTTTTTAGCAGCTCAAGGGTTGATTAAACTCCAAAGAGGTGAAGGATGTGGTGGGAGACAGCTGGCAGTTGTAAAATATCCAGTGGCAGACCCACGGGAGGGAAGGCCATGACCCCCAGGTGCCGGCCTGGGAGGGAGGGGCACCGGCCGGGCCCTTCAGAGTTCTTATCATACAATGTGACTTTAAGTATTGCTTCAAGAAGGGTGGGAGAGGGGGGCTTGTGAATGCTGAGATGCTGGGGTGGATGGAGCATCCCACAGGAGTGCAGGGGGTCCACAGGAGCATGCCTCCCCCCATGTGCTCGGCAGCAGACCTGGAAGTAAACCAGTTTCCGGTCTGCTGCCAAGCGCATGGGGGGCCCCCTTATGCCCCCCCGACTTGGCAGTCAGCCACAGGGGGACCCCAGGTGCCCCCCAGACTCAGAAGGCACCAGTCACTGAGCCAGGGGGCTTCTGGTCCACTTCTGGGTCTGCTGAGTGTGCAGAACCCCACCCCCACTTGGCTCCCATGGGACACTACATCTGACCCACCATCTCAGTGTTCACGAGCCGCCTGGTACCTTGAGGTATGTAGAAAAAACATTTAAAGCTGTGTGTATGGCCAAATCATTGAATCTCTCCAAATCAATTCAGAGGGTTCTGATTCAATTTGGAGAGATTAAAGAGTCTCCTGAGTCGATTCGGATTTGGAGATTCAGCCGCTGAATCAGGCCGAATCTCTGCCAAATCGAATTAACGACTGAAGCTTTGTACAGCCCTAATGCTGAGCCCTTTATCAACCCAATACTGCAAGTTCCTCTAGGTATGCGCACCCCTGGTTGACAACCCCTGAGGGATCTGGATCTCTTCAGCCTTCACAAGAGATGTCTGAGGGGAGACCTTGTAGCAGCCTATAAGTTTATCAAGGGAGGACACCAGAGAGTTGGAGACGCGCTATTTACCAGGGCACCCCTAGGAGTAACTAGGAATAATGGGTACAAACTAGTGGAGAGTAGATTCAGGCTAGACATTAGAAAGAAGTTTTTCACAGTAAGGGCGGCCAGAATCTGGAACGGGCTGCCAAGAGAGGTGGTACCACCACCTAACTTGGAGGTCTTCAAGAGGAAGCTAGATAGGCACCTGGCTGGGGGCATCTGACCTCGGTCCTTTTCCTGCCTGGGGCAGGGGGTCAGGCGCGATGATCGTTTGGGGTCCCTTCCAACTCTACAATCTGTGAATCTATGAATAAACCAACATAATAGCAGAAACTCTTCTTTCAGATTGGAAGCTCTTTGGGCACAGACAACAACACCTAACTCAGTGAAGGCCTACTCCAGTGGTGCTTTAATCAATGCCATACTAGATTGGTTAAATAAACATCTAATAGGTCTGCTAATAATATATTGAAATATAAAGAAAACCACATATTTCTTCTTTGCAGAGGGTCAGAGATTTTTCTGGTGAAACAGTGCTTACTGCACAGCAGAGGACAATTCCCTGTATTAACAACAGCACACTTGAACATTTGTAAAAGGTTCTCTTCAACTCCACTCCTATCCTTCCTTCTAAGGAGTACAGATTACTAATTATTTTTGACCTAACGTACTGAAGTATTTAGATTCATAGGAGACAAATGCCGTACTATACGGCTTGGGCAATTAGCAAGAATAACTGAAAAATGAAACTCTAAATCCTTAAAACACTGCCTTTGTTTACCAAAGGAAAAAACCCACAAGATTAATATCATATTTTGTTACAGTGATTCTTTAACATTTTTACTGACCCTGACAGACTTCACCTGACTAAATCTGAATTCTGTCAACTCTCATCGTAACAAAACCCAGTCTTGGAGATAAGGTGCACTCCACAGGGGCTAAACAAAAGCAAATCAATATTTGCTAGCTAAAGGACAATCTTTGAGTCATAGAACTGTGCGAGGAAAATCTTTAGCCAATTCTTAGAGGAAACCAACTACTTACAAATACATAATAAAAGCAATTAAATTTATTGCCTTAGAATTTAAAGGGAGTTTATAAAACCAGGAGTATAATTTTCTTATGCTAGCTGATAAAAAAAAAAGTGCTAAGAGAAGACAAAAATTATTGTAAAATGGAATTTGTTCATACAGCATAAAAAATATAGTATAATTATCAAACATTCCCAACAAGGCCTCAACAAAGGGTTGTGTTTATCATACAGGATTTCCCAGGAGAGAATTTTGGCATTTTAATAATTTAATTTTTGACAAAAATGGCCTATAAACTCCATGTAAAGGATATCTCTGATTTCTTTTCTTTTCCTTTTTTTGGGGAGGAGGGGGGAAAGTTCTGTTTTATAACTGAAATCAATTAAACAATAATTAAAAATTGATTTTGGAAAACTTAATCCTGCACATTTGCACAAATTTTGTTTAGCTGATTTTTGCTTCTAGGGAGACTTAACTATCATTGAACAAAATCCGCAGGTCTTTTCTTAACAAATAGTGGGATTTATAATAGATATAGAACTAAATCCTGTGCTCTATGTGGGCGAGGACTCCTACTGAAGTCAGCAGGATAGCTGCATCCTTTTAAAAGCAGCGCAACTTATATAATATATTACATGCTGAAGTCAACAGGACTACTAGATGAAGACTAGTAAACATGTCAGGGAAGTCTAGCTCACAAATCAACTATGTGTCATTTTTACTTTAATATCTAAACAGTGATAAATTAGTGGCATTTAACAAGGTGCTTATACATAAGCATTCTATAATTTAAGCCTATTAGGATATTAGAGTTGAGTTGTGATCTTGAATGGGTTCGTTCATACTGTGCAAAAATCAGGCAAACAATCCAAGTACTTGATGAACAAACAACAATCTCCAGGCTACATCCTTGTTCTGCCGAGATCCTGCAATCATCCAAAAAGGCATTTCACAAGTTCAATATATTCATTGTCTTGCTGCAGTAAGCCAACAGGTGAACCATCTCCCACAAATGAAACTCACGGCAGTGAGGTTTTGACTAAAAGCATATTTAAGACCTCCCTGTAACTATGAGATCCTAAGGCAGAAGGAATACTGGGTTGATGGGAATTCACTGTTACCAAGGCAAGTCAGATTTGGTACTTCATATGGACTAGGAAGACTTATAATTATAAATGGAGTTTTACCTGTTGGATTTGTTTTAGTAAGTCTTTAGTGTTTTGGACCCTGCCTACTCAAAATACCGCTGTTATCCTGAGGGAAAATTATGATAATTATGATTAGACAAGATGCTCAAAAAGCCAAGGACTGGTGGCAGGGAATTTTCCATGAAGAATCTGGAATGCTGAAACTTGATCTCCACTTTGAAACAACAGGACCAAAATTTGTTAATAAGATCAATTACAAAGTTCATCCTTTTTCTCAGGTCCCTGGGGAAGCCCTGGACGGAGATACAATACGCAGGGCATGAGGGATGGTTTATTGTTTGTATTACATTAGATAAATACTATCAAGCGGAATCCATTCTGCATCATATACAATGCATTTTGCAGATCTACTACAAAGTGTGTTCTAGTTGTGCACAGAATGGAAGATAAATAGACAAATAAATGGATCTGTGAGCAAGTAAAACCTTTCATAACCTTCCACACTCCATAGGATTAAATTTACCCATGCCCATTCCTGAAGCTTGACTTCATCTGCAGCTGAACTCTATAACTGCAACATAAATTTCATCCCAAAGCTTCTCTTTGTCATTTCTGATTCCAACAGGAGATATGTGAAATGTATGGGAATATTAAAAATACAGCATATTGTTGGCCAGGATGCTGGGCCTACAGTTCTCAGTAAAAAACTAAGGCATGAAGCTCTCCTCTGACAAACTGGGGGGAAAAATCA
>NW_017729029.1:57175574-57175948 GCF_001723915.1 Gavialis gangeticus
GTTCTCAGTAAAAAACTAAGGCATGAAGCTCTCCTCTGACTGCAGATAACTTCAATAGAAAAATAGCCAGAATGCCTATTTTAAAATGGAGATCTGAAATGCTAGGGACAGAAATTACACACAACCTGGTATAAGGGGTCAGAAACTGGTTCAAATCTGCAACACAACAGTAGCTGAGTGCACATAAACTGCCTTCAATATGACTGAAACCAGTTTAAGATAAACCTGGGTGGATGTAGTATCACACTTACCTGATTTAGGTTAAATCAGTTTACTGAACTTCTCTCCCAGATCCCCTCCAGATTCAAGCTAACTCACAGTCCCCCAGCATCCCAGGATACTTTGCACCTCCTCCACAACCCCTCCCCCCCCCC
>NW_017729029.1:57176134-57189128 GCF_001723915.1 Gavialis gangeticus
CCAGGGTGGGCAGTCTAGCCTGGGCCCAAGCTGTCTGCTACAGCTGAGTAAGGAGGTATGCTCTAGCGCCCCCTGATTCTGGCTTGGGCCACTGCAGACATGTGGCTGCATTTCAGGAATCAAAAGTGAATGTCTGTTCACCTACTTTTTGGTTGAATCTATGCAGCTTAGACCAACCTGCAAAGATTGAATTGATTCAGCCTCGGACTTTTTGACTGTCTGTACTTAGCTTGAGAGAGCATATGGTCAACCAATCCGCTTTACAGCAGGCCTGGCTGAAATATTGGCCCACTTGCCACTAGCATAACCATGGAAATGTTGTCCAAAACCAAGTGGCATGCCAATCCATCAATGAAAGCAAGCACTATACAGTTTACGTTGCTCTCCTTCTGTAATGTGCAGTTATTCACCTATTTTCAAGCTATCCCCCTTTTTTTTTTAAAGGCAAAGATATAGTCCTAAATATTTAACTACCCACAAAACTATCTTGCATGTGTAAAATGGAATCAAGTGAGTCATGCTTGCTATGGCACTGCAGCTGTGACAATATTAATGAGCTGAACTATGTCAGAAAAGAATGAAAACAGGCCATTTCCTGCACAGGGGCAAAAGCTAAGCTTAAATTTAGGCATATTTGGATAACTTCATATTAGAAGATCATATATAGCCCATCACAACAACAGCATAGGAAGTACAGGCTACCCAATTCTGAAATCTAAGATTTGGAGAACTGCTCAGTATTGAATGACTATCCTCAGGATACGGGCAAACATACACTAGAGCTGGTTTAAAAGGGGAGGAGGGACAGCTGCTGGGCTTGGGAGTGCACATCAGCCGTAACAATTTAACTGTTAAGTCTGCCTGATACTGTTGTGATGCAAGTAGAGCTAAACTGCCCTAACTTTGACCCAGAATGAAGAAATGATAATGCTGGAGAAGTTTTGCTACCCTTGTAGCAGTACCAAATTAACCAGATGTCATCGCATTATAACAACTTGCATCAGTATCCTTTAATATTGATACACTTGTAACGTCTGTAAGGAAGCCTAAGGAAAGCTTAGTTCTTTGAATTACTTACAGAAATCAATCATCTTAATGATACATACAATATCTGTGTGTGTATGTGTGCATTTTAAACTGAGAAATACATATGTGTGAGCATTTTAAATAGAAGGCAATCAGGACTCGTAGTAGAGATGATATCTTCTATTAGACCAACAAGATGTTTGTAAAAAGAAAAATTATTTAATTGCAAGCTTTTAAAGAATTTTTTTTTTGGCAAACATCTTGTTGGTCTAATAAAAGAGATCATCGCTACTAAGAGTCCTGATTGCCTTTTCCTCTAGACCAGTATGGCTACAACCTGGATACCTGACATACTAAATAGAGAAATACAAAGGTGCTTGAAGGGGGAGAAACTGCTTCATTCTCTAAACACAGCCACTGTCCCAAGGCCCTGTGGGAAAAGCTCGGTGTCCCATGTTGCCCTGCAAGAGTTCCAGTGACAATTTACCCTCTGGACTATGTCAGCATTTTAGGTGCATATCTTCCATGAAGCATAAAATCTGGGAAGACGCAAGATTTACAAACCCAAGATATTCAAATCAAGTTACCTGATGTGCCACCATTAAGGACTCTAATGGCACTTGATAATATAGATGCCACTATTTATATAAAGAAATATAACTTGCAATGCTAGCACTACTATCCCTCCACTGTGTCACTAATTGCATCACTATAAACATAATACTCTGAAAGAATAGTGAAGAGGGATTTTGTTTTTGACACATCTACTGCAAGACACCACACTAAGGTGCAAAGGTTACTCTGTATTTACAATGCTGATGATACACACAACTCAGAAGTTTCCTGACCTAAAGTACAAACACAACATGAAAGGTGATATATCAAACTGACACTATCACAGGAAAAGGAGGAAAAAAACCAAAAGAGCCCCAGATTTACACACGGTCTGCCTGCCTCGCACAAGTACAAATATCAAGCCACACAGACTTTATGATATTGATGCTTAAAAGATGCTGTGACACAGCACAAGGGCACACACAAAAATCTGTAACCAAATGAAAATAGCTCCCAAAACTACAACATCATGCAAAGCAGAACAGATTTGGGGAATAGACTGAGGCGTTTAAGACCCACTGGACTCGGTGAAAACACAAGCCTCCCACCATTTTTTTTCCCCTGCCTGACATCAATTCCAGCCTGCTCAGCTGGCAGCCCCTCCTGTTTATGGCCCCTTTCCATGCCCTTTTGTCACACTGCTGCATATACTTGAACCCTGTTCCTGAAGCAATTCAAAGACCTTACACCCACTTGTGGACCCTTACCTCTTCTTCTAAAAGAAAAAAAAAAAGAATCTAACCGCTAGGCTGTCCCACACTGGAACTTGAATGAACCCAAAATTATAAACACAGAACAAAGACAGCTTGACTTAAATATATGGATTTGCAAACAAAGCTGATCAGAAAACGCATTTTGCTCCCACCTCAAATTTGCACAAAATGTGTCACATTTCAGTCAAACCCCAAAATCGTTTGATTAAAAAATGCAACTAATAGTTGTAGCTAGGATGACTTGAATTCCTGGTCTCACCACTTCGAATTTTATCTCCCATGAGTTTGGACTTACTTAACTCACAGTGAGACAAAGCCACTTTCAGGGCTTTGCCCCAGCCTAAAGACCCCTTTTTGGGGTATTTCATAGCAGCCCTGACTGGTGGAGAAGCTCTGTTCCTCAGTGATTTTGGCAGAGAGGCCCTGGGAGGGAGGAAGGAGGAGCAGCCATCTCACCTGCTGCCCCCTTCCTGCTGCCCCACCAGTTTGCACCCTCATGGGCAAGCTGCGAGATGTGTCTGGGAAGGGAAGACTTAATAAAAACTTACTTTTATTAAGGGTTTTGTTTTTTTGGGTTGGTTTTTTGTTTTTTTGTTTTTTGCAGTTTTCATGGGCGAGCCTGGATTTCACAGTTTCTGCAAAATCTGCAAAACCATGACTTAGAGGTATCAAAAGCAAACACACCAGTGAGGCAAAAGGGAACTCAAACTTCCCAAAGCAGCTAAGTTGGTATGCTCCAGAACATCTGTTTACACTTGAGTTGGGTGTTTAAAGTGAAGTTCATAGCCACAAGATCTAGGCATATTTGTAAATGGAAATTTAAATTCTTGAGCACAAGCCTGTAGCCAAGGGTTGAAATATGTGGCAAATTATGCTGCCCTGGCCATACAGAATACATGGGGCTCTGCAACTGTGACCATGTAGATTGGCAATCGAATTAATCTTTTAGCAGAGCATAATCAAGCAGCTGGGCCTGTGACTAATCCATCACAAACTGCCCCCTGGATTACAATGTTTTTTGCATTTTCCCATTGAATCTACCTGCTACTGAATAAAATTAATTTTGTGGGACCTTCAAAAACAGCACATGTGAGATTTCCAAATGTTTTCACAAGTAAATCATGTTTATTTCATTTGTATGAATAAATAGTATATTAGGGTGAAGTCACAAGTTACACTTAGACTGTGCTAAGGGCACTTAAAATGTGAGCATTCTCATATTAAAATTCATTAACTTGTTCTAAGTATCTCAAAGTAACAAAGCCTTGCCTGAAACCTCGGCATGTGATACTTACCTTGGGTTAGGGTAACTTCAGTCTATTCTGTGGAGATAAAATGAACAATTTGCAGTCCTTCAGCTTCCCATGGTGCACTGGTTCCAGCTCTCTTCCCCCCACAATACAGAGATAGAGCCCACGTGTCCTGGCTTCTAGCCATAGCCCTGCTCACCAGCTCTCTACTGGCAAGTCAGAGTTGTGCAGCCAAGTAACGGTATAAATCCTTAATATGTGACTATCCATAGCATATTCTAACTTTAACGCCACTAAATATTCCATAGATTTAGTACGGTCTAAATATAACATGTAACCATGTAACTTTACCCTTAGTTCATTTTCAGTAGCAGTAGTTCATTAAAAATATTTTTGCATGCCTATCAGAAAATTCTTGTAAAGTCTCCCCAAAATAATGTGATAAATCAGTCACATTCTCTAGAGTTGCAAACTATATCATTGTTCATTCAGAAAATAACCAAAACACTTTACAGGCTACATTCAATATGAATCTATCTGGCACTGATGAAATACCAGTACAACAGGGACACAGGGCAAATGCTACACTGCACTAGTAACCCCACACAGCATATTACTCCTTTTTGGCTTCCCGACTAAGATCAAACTTAGTAGATTGCAAAAAAAATGACCTGAATATAACCTAATATCTCAAAAACAAAGACGAAAACAAAACTCAAGTGTTTTCAAATCTTATGATTTCAGAGGGCCTCATGATTCAGGAGGTTTGAACGCTCAAGGTTAGCGGTACTGGGACATGGCTAGCATAGCACTCAGTGGGCATATCAAAACTGTTTTCCTGCCTGTGCTGATCAAGGAGAAAACACCTTGATAAAACAGAAATAAAAAAAATATGTTTAAAACACAGTTTGGGCTCAGCAGTGAATCTGGGATGGGTGCAGCTAGTGTCTCTAAGTCTACTGATATACTAGGCATACTGTTGTCATCAACCACTGTCTTGATGTGTAACTTCATAGGC
Organism: Gavialis gangeticus; assembly: GCF_001723915.1. Classification (NCBI taxonomy): domain Eukaryota; kingdom Metazoa; phylum Chordata; order Crocodylia; family Gavialidae; genus Gavialis; species Gavialis gangeticus. The sequence continues at coordinate 57,180,757 of NW_017729029.1, forward strand.
TCTATTACCTCTTTTGCGAAAGGACACGGCACCGAAGGAATCATTTACGATAAGGTTTATAAGGGACACTTTCCGAGTGGCATGCAGGAACTTTCTGGAAAAAAAAAATAGTTTCACTGGAATTGGACACACAGTTTCTACATGCCACTTTGAACTTGCAACCACTTTTACATGGTAAGGCTATTTTTAATTGGCAAGGAAAAAAAATTCATTTTTTTCTTGCCTATCTCAAACACTTTGAATATTGTAGGCTAAAACCTTGCCTAACTTGAGCAAGTAGTATAACTGAGGTGAAAAAGAAGAACTGTGAGAGTAAATTGAAAAGGATATGGCTCACTGTCAATATAAATAACACTCTACAGTATCTAAATAAGAGCAACAACAAAAGGCGTATTTTGCAGCTGTAATTATAGATAATGTTTGAATGACCCCATTAGAACAAAGGCATTAAAATAAGACAGTCATTTTATAAGAGATAAAATAAAAGCATTGATCAGAAATTATTATATAATAAAAACAGACACACACACAAAAAAGTTCTGCAATGATATGTGAATCCATTTAGCACGAAATAAATCAGATTCCAAGTATTTTGAAAATATTAATGTTAATAACAAGAGGTTTGTAGTCACACTTCCTCCAAAGATTGTAAATTTGAACAACAGAATTTATTATGTGAGCACTGTATCATAATTTAATTTAACCATGAAACCAATTTCTGTCCTCACATTTTATGTTTTATGGTATGAAACAGAACATTATTTGCTGTAATGTAGTTTATTTAACCTTAACCTGATGTGGTCCAACAGTGAATACAGATACATTCAAAATGTTAATAATATGACACGCCATGCTGATTAAAATTTCAATTGTGTTTCCTCCATCTCCTTTGGAAAGTTAATGAATTAATGAATCTTTAAAGGACAGTCAGGGAGGCCTTAAAAAGAAGATGCCTTTTTGAGTAAGGAGAGAAAGTGGCAGATTACAACTTAATGGCTTCAGAATAATGGTAATTTCCCTATTTTCTTCACTTGCCTTAGCTCAGCTAATGGCTTCATTAGTGTCCACACTCTCCAACGAATAATAGAGGCCCATGTCACATCCATCTTAGTCACATCACAATAAAACCAGTTAAATACAATTCAGCTACCTGCCTTCTGCCAGTCTTTGCTATGAGGCAGAATTAGCAGCACAATCAATACAAGATCCTGTGTATTAGATTTTTTGTTCCCAACAAGCAGCATATCAGGAGTATATGAAATGCTAGTTAACTGTGGTACAGATTTTATGCTGATGAGCCAACTAGAGGCAGTCAGAAAGGAGACAAAATACAGGCACGTTTTTTTTCTCACGTTATATTGATCCACCAATCAAAACAATAAAAATAATCCATCCCCACGTGAGATCAAACTGTCAGATTACCTCAAACTCAGCACAGTCATGTCACCTTCTCCCTGTTCAGCCTCTATGTCATTTTGCAAACTGGGCTATTTAAGTAACTAAGTGCCTTTCTGTTTTCAGGTGCGTCTATCTGCAGTGAAAAAATTCGCATTAAACCAATTAAAATAGAATGGGTGAAATTTGGATGAAGCAAAAGGGAATCCGAGTCCCTTAAAATACATGAAGTTACAAATTAAGTTACATCTGTCTATGCAGGATCTCAGCCTGACTCTGAAAACTATGCATATAAATAGGAATTAGGCATGTTAACGTACTTTGAAGGCATTTACTACCCAAAAGGACAAGAGATTTAAACTCTTTACACTATGTTAATTTTTCTCATTACACATCTTTTGTATCACAGAAATACAAAAGCCCTTTTAAGAAAGGTGATTAAATGTCGCAAAATCTAATATACAAATATTGCAGTACATCTGGCAAAATACAACATATTTGGCAACACCTAATATACAAATAACAACATTTTCAGCTTTTTCATCTGTAGTTGATTCCCCATTGTGCGGGCTCTTAGTTATATTTGGCTTAGTTACAGGTGAGAGCTGATGGCCAGGTTGCGCACACATAACCACAAGCAACATTTGGCTCTTTGCAAGTACAAGGAAAAGTGTAAATAGCCCCAGGCAAAATGATGCTCTCCGTGACACATGGCAGATCTTGGCCCCAATATTCAGTTCCTACAGCCCCTGAATATTTCATGATGCCAAAAACGGTTATGGTCATGCAGAACTAGAGAACACTGGAACTGAGAACACTAATTTTGCATGAAAAACTGTTCACTCCAAGTTGGTTCCCAATCCCACTTTTATCCAAGTCAGTCTTACAAACTGGTAAACAAATTGCTTCTGATAATAATTTGCCGTGGAAATTTTAAGAATGCATGAGGTGCTGGACATTTACAGTTATTGGTTGAATTCACTCTTCTGACAGCATAAATTTGAAGCAGCTGGGAATAATGAGGTTTGAACACATTATTAACTTAAAATATTATTTATATGCATCATTTTTTCCTGTGAGCTAAGGTTATATATAAACTGTTTTGTCAATCTTGTGAGTAACGTTGGATTAACTTAAGTGCAAATATTTTTTGCAGATGCTGTGCAATCCATTTTGATTAAACCATGATGGTGATGTTCCACTGGAACTAAGTTCCAACTGGATTCAAAGTCTTCTAAAAAAGGTGCTGAAAGGATTCTGTGCTCTGAATTTCTGTGTGCGCAATTTGACTCAAATGAGATTGCTATATAACGGAGCCCTTCAAAAATGGAAGGAGAACAGCACAGAGCATGGGTGACTGGTGCCTCCTGAGTCTGGGGGGGGCACCAGATCGCTGACATGAGGGTCTCCCACCGCCGACTGACGATGGGGGGAGGGTACCGCAGCAGGCGATTGCCAAGCCAGAGGCGAAACCAGAAGTGCACCTCTGCTGGCACTTCTGGTTTTGTGGCTGGGTTTCCAGGGGATGCATGTGCACCCCCTACACGTTGCCAATGCCACAGAGGAATTCTCCTATTAACATTATTGCTAACGGTTTGCAATATGGCACTGCCTAAAGGTTCCAAAAGAGACTGGGTATGTCATGCTAAAGATGCAACATAATGAGAGCAAAAGAGCCTAAATACGAGTCCAGCCTCTAAGGAATCTAACAAACCTTGAGTCTTGAGCTTGTGTTTTCAACCAGCTACATAACTTTGAGATTTTACCTTTTCATCGTTCCTCTGACACTCTGAAGCCTGTTGATATTAAGGAAAAGACTCCTACAGATTTGAGTTGCTTTCAGGTCATGCTTCTCATTCCACTTTTTTATTTCATACACTCCTTTGTTTGCCCAGGCAGGATGCTAAACACCTAGGCATCAAGCTGCCCAGCAAAGATAACCACTGGTATTTACATGGGTGGATCCAGGATTTCAGAAAGGGGGGTGACCACCCAGCTTCCCAACCTCCCAAACCAGGGTGGGCAGACCATGCTTCAGGAGCAGCAGCGGGGACTTTAAGTCTCAAGTCAGCAAGTATCGTCCCTTCCCCTTCACTTCCTCTCCATACTCAGCAACATGTTCCCTCCTCCACTTCCAGTTCTCCCTCCAATACCCACCATTGTGGCTGTCCCCAGCTGACCCAAGATGGCTGGGTGGGGTAGTGGGGGGAAATGGAATAGGCAGATTCCAGTTGTTCCTGCCTACTCCAGACTGGGCTGTACATGGAGCTCAGCTTGGCTAGAAATAGCAGCAGCAGTGGGCAGGTTTCCTTCCTCTGCATCTGCTCTTGGGCTATTAAGGAAGACAGGGAACTGAGCAGGGAGGAGAGACCCAGCTGCTATGGCAACTGTCCCTGGCTGAGCCCAGCTGGAGTGGGCAGGAGTGGCTCTGGAGCTCTCCCCATCCCCCCCCGTTCTTGCTCCTAGGACAGCCAGAGACAGCGGTAGCAGTGGATGGGGAGGGAAGGGGAAGTGCTGCTGAGCAGAGAGAGAAAGGAAAGGGGAAATTCTTATTTGCTTATGGCTACTGCCCCCACAGTATGGTCTATTAAAAGAGACCTACCCTGCATCCCCTTGGATCTAGCCTGGGTATCTGTAAAGCCCTTCTGCCTTGGTATAGTTTGGCCAACAATATTTTTGCAGGAGGGTTTTCAACATAGACAATAAGATTTCTCTCTTCTTGACTGTACAAGGGAACTTTGCCACTGAAGGAATGTACCTCAAATACTTCATAGATTTCAGAGACATGAGGGCTGGAAGGGGCCTTGGGAGATCATCGAGTCCAGCCCCCTGCCCCAGGGGCAGGAAGTGGTCAAAGGATCCCAAGCAAGATAAATGTCCAAATGTCTAAATTTCTCTACTTGCCTAAAGTTGCTTCTTGCATTTTTTCTTTCAAACCGCATCAGCCTGAACCCTTTATATGTTCTACCATAAAAGGAAGACAGCATCTATCAACACACGATACATTTGTTGGCTGGTTTCATGGTATCAAAAAAAAGAAAGAAAAAAGAATTGCCTCAAGGTAAGTATTCATTTGGATACTCCTGCTGATGCTGCCACACTGGATACCCATTAAACAGCTTCTGGCTCCTCCTTTACAATCATCACCATTCAATGTTTTAGGGGGCCTCTCTTTATTGTCACATGCCAAAAAGAAGAAAAGCTTCTCCAGTGTCCTAAGCATAAATACTGGGGCAAGAGGTAAGAAATCTGAATGGTGCTGGAATGTACTAAATCCAACAAACTTATGGAGAAAACCTGGGGACAAAATGTTCATATTTTGAAACACAGAATAGTTCATGCCTGACAGTTAAAGGAATTTCTCCCAGTTCCTGGTCTTACGGTCTACTTTAGTGGTTTTCAACTTGTGGTCCACAAATCCCTAGGGGTCCAAAGACTATGTTTAACAGGTCTGTCAAAGATGACTACAATCAATCAAAAGTATGTGAATGCCCACACTTAGAATTCAAAGAAGTCCACATCTCCATTCAAAAATTTTTATGGGTTCACAAATGAAAAAGGTTGAAAACCACTAATCTACTTGCATTGAAGTGAGCCTGTTCCCTCACTGGATCTCCTCATTCACTTATACTAAGCTCTTTGTGGCCAAGATAATATGTTTATCACATGCATACATTATAATGGGGCCCTGATTTTAATCTGGGTTGCAGATCTGAAGGACAGCCAAGGACTATACAGTCTTCTAGTACAGGACTGCCCAACTTCTTGCCAGGGGCCACATGCCCAGGTGGGTCACACCAGCAGGGATCACAGGACCATCCGGGCTGCAAACTACCTGTGGACACCTCCCATCTCCCACTTTGCCATGCATGGAGCCCATTTCACCTTCAGCTACTTGTCTGCAGGCTTCCCTGACACTGCTCCTCACACTGTATCACACCCCTCCCTCCACCCCCCCACAATGCAGATGTTGGAGGAGGAAGGATGGGCACTGAGACTGGAGTCCCAAGGGCAATAGCAGCCAGGTGGGAGCCCCAAGGCCTCATGTTAACCCCTCACAGGCCTCCAACTCTGATCCAGTGCAAACTCCTAGTCTCACCCAACCCAGGTGTGTACACATTCTGGCCTGTACATATTCTATGGCCTTTTATGTGTACCTGTATCATTATTACCATCATCACTACGGTTGCAGGATTTGGATTCTCCAGCATTTTAGCAAACCAGTTTCATGTCACCTTTTTTTCTCAACTTGATTCCAACTAATGCTGGACGAAAATCAAGGTGTAATTTCTGGGAACATTTCCACTAATATTCTATTCTGTTTTTTGTTACCAAAATGTGGGGGTGAGTTTGTCAAGACTGTATATTTCTCAAATTACCAATAGACTCAATAAAGACTTAAACAAAAAAAAAAAAAAAAAAAAAAGAGAGAGAGAGAGAAAAAAACATCCCTCCCCACCCCAAACATTCAACCGTTCCAGTTCTAAGGGGTGCTTTTAAACTCATGGGTGACTGGTGCCTCCCGAGTCTGGGGCGACACCAGTGAGGCATGACACAGGGGGGGCAGCCGCCAGTCACCAAGTGCAGCCAATTTTAGCAGGGGCACAAGCACTCTTCGTGCCTCCCTACCAGCCAGAGGGCTCGCTGTCAGGGGGTCACCAGCACTCTCGGAGGGGGGGCAAGTGCCCCCCGTGCTGCCCCTATGCGTCACCTATGTTTAAACTTACCCTTACCAGTTCAGGCCAACTCACTGTACACTCATTGCATCCGTGTAAGCTCTTTCCCTCCCACTAAATGCCTACAGGAAAAGTATCTCTTTGCAAGGCAAAGATGCCAGAGGAAGATTACAACTTACAGGTGAGTTACTCAGGAAAGATGCATTTGCCACTTTTCTTTTTAATTTACCCCCAAACTAGATTTACACAGAGTTCAGGTCCCCTCAGAGAGGCCTGATTAGCATGCAAGTACACTATCTGCCTAAACTCTGCTTTTCTGATTAAAGTTTTGTATTTAATTAAAATTGTCCTTAATTAAAATGCAAATATTCTAGGACTTTAACAATAAATTGTTTACACTAGACTGAGAAACAGCCCTCAAAGGCTTTGGAAAAATAGTTTCCATTGCAAGCTGTATATTCAAACTTCACTGCTCAGTGAAAATGGGCAAAGATCCCTTTTTTTTTCTCCTGTTGGCTTAATCTGTTCTAAACAAATGTGACAACATCCCAATCTGTATCTAGAATTCATGCGGAGAACAATTCCCAAAGTTATTGGCTGTTCAGCAGACAATTAGGCCAGTTCAAAATATCTTTTGTATTTTAAACAATTCTTTCAGCAGTTTTGCTGAATGATATTTATGCCACAAGAAGTTGAAACACAGATATTGCCTTTAATGAGTAAAAAAAAAAAAAAAGTCTTCATGACAGCACATGTGTATGTGTGTATCTGCAAGGGACCCATCTGCATTATCTTTGACCAGAAACATCCCCTAAGAGGTTAGAAAATAGCTTCTCTGTTTACAGAAGAGAGGGTTTGGATATAGCAGATATATAGTCTACTCACTCAGTTCTTTAAACATGCACAAAAAAAGATGTCACACCTCAGGTTTTGATTTGCAGCAAGCCTGAGTGTATACTTTTCAGCACCAACAACAACTTTCTATGTGAAGTGTTTTGACTGGAAGGTGAAGTGCATTCATGACCAATTCATAACCATCCTCTACTGGAGATAAAATTGACCCATTGCAGTTAATGTGACTTAAGCTCTCAAAAAGACAACTGTTATTGGAAAACCTCAACTCTCTTTCCAGGGAAACCTAAAATCTGGCTCCAGCAACATCAGTGCAGTAACAAAGACCACAATTAAGTATGGTCTGCAAGAAAACCCACTGACTTCAAGTTTTATTTTAAAACCACACCATTTAAAAAAAAACTGACAAAAAGGAGCAGTCTTTAGGAAGATTTACAATTTATTAAAAATTGCCGTGTGACACTCATCATCATTTTACTATTTGAATACTGAAGTCTACTGATTAAGGTTAAACAAACAAACAAAAAAGTGCTGTTTAAAAGAGTTTGCAAAATCCATTTAAAGAAGCCAGTAAAACAAATCATCTGTTCGAACTTTTAACTGAAAGCACTTGTTACAATAATGGTATAAATATGACCCCAATGGAAGTCTCATATAGTATTCCTTTTCTTTCAGAGAAATTCCTAGAAAAACTACTTGCTATAAATTTGAATTTCCTAAATTCATTGCAGATCTGAGAAACTAAAATGAAATAAATTACCGCAGTTTGACACTATCTCCTTCATCACAGTAATTCCAGATTTCAGTAGAAAAGCTATTACTTAACTTGTGCACCATAATTTACGCACTCTTTTACACGATAATTTTTGATCCAAGAAACGATTCATTTTCCTTTTATAATTACTGTGTGTCAAAGTGTTTAACTTTTGCATTTGAAAAACTGGATCTGGATTCTTTCTAGAAGCAGATGTCAAGTGCTCGATTCTGCTCAGCAACGCAGAGCAAGATACCAGCTCTAACTACACGAAAGCAGCAGGCAATGAAAGACTGTTGCAAAGTGAATCAAAATTAAAAACGGGTGCACTGAGGCACATATTAAATAAGGTCCGGATTCTGCATGATTGGGTCCCTGCATAATCTGTTGCCTCATAAACTAGGGTTGGGTATTTAACCAGTCAAAAAAAGTTTGGTCACTTGGCCAGTCAAATATCGGTCAAAAATTGTAAAAGAAATGCCAACAGGTCCAAATGATACCTAGAAAAAGCACAAGAAGTGTGTCAAAAACAGTTAAAAAATCATATTTCTGTCAAGAAAACTATAAAATATTGGGCCTGTTTTTATAAAATTGCTGTAAGTCTTGACCCATCAAAAAATACGCCGTTAATAGACCAGTCAAATGACAATATTTGATCGGACAATTGACCAGCTTATGACTATCATAAACCTGGT
>NW_017729029.1:57194128-57196077 GCF_001723915.1 Gavialis gangeticus
AAAATACACCGTTAATAGACCAGTCAAATGACAATATTTGATCGGACAATTGACCAGCTTATGACTATCATAAACCTGGTGGCAGGAAACTGAAAATAAATGGTAAGTTTTTTTAATATGGTGTTTGATGTTTTAAATGCCTGTTAAAATACCTACCTATAGAATTATATAGAAAGATTTCTCAAGTATTGCCATTTGTAGGCATGCATTTGTCACTTTAATGCACTTTTTTGTTCTGAATAAAATGCCATATCAAGTTCACTGACCTTATTTCTGGCTTTTTCCATTGCAGTACATATTGTTAAATAAATCTTTACAGAGTGCACAATAGTGTCGCCTACAACCAATTACCATCATCAATTGCTTTGTAAACACTCCACAATAAAACAATTTATTTTAGTGAATAAAATCCATGTCAGTCCAACATTAAGTTTAAATATAGCATGGGATCCACCTAAACCACAGTAGTGCTTAATTGCTACTCAATTTGCATAATTTATACAAATTAATGTAGACTCAATAATTAGCATTTTCATATGGTTTACTGGAATCTAAAAAAGGCATGACAGTATAGGTCTCATAGCAATCTGAACATGCTTAAATGATATTTTTGGGAGTCACTGTCAACGTGACTTAGCTGCTTACCAAAAAAAGAGGGGAGCAGGGGGAAGGAAGATTTATAAAAAAATAAATAAAAACCAAACAAAACACCGGCACCACTCTGTATATCGTGCCTCTCATCACCCTAAATCTAAATTTGAATTTGGTGGGTCTCCAGTGGTACTGCAAAAAAAAAAAAAAGAGCAATATTCTAGGTGTCTCATTAAAACCTAAATTTACTTAAAAAGATGACACTTATTTTGTGAAGTTGTGCTCTTTTATAAAGTGAGGCTTTCAACGCATATGAAAGGCTTAGGGCTGGTCAGAAAACACATGCTTCTATAGGATTAAAGCAGCCACCCTACCAGCTTCCCGACAGATCCCCAGTGTTCAAGTGAGGCACCCCATCCTGCATCATAATAGCTCATTCCCTACATCCCTTCATTTCCTGATCTCCCAGATTGGGGGTGGGGAGTCCTGGTGAAAGTCTTTTTGGGAATGCAGCATTCAGAGGGCTATTCCCTTTGTGCTACTGGTAAGGGGCCTTACTTTTTCCCTGGCGGAAAGAAATGTCCCCCTCAACAGCAACACTACCAGTGGCTCCAAACCACATAGGCTAAAGCCAGAGTGTGGCAATGTTTGCGAGAACACCATTAAGTGGTAAGGTTGTATTACAGTTTAACCTGCTCACCAGGGCTAGCGACAGAAATTACACACAAACTAGTGTAAGTGATCTGAAACTGGTCCAGATCTATAACACAACAGAAGTTCAGTGCATATAAACCACTTTCAAAACGGACAAAACTGATTTAAGATAAACCTGGATGGATGTAGCAACAGACTTCACTGATTAAAGTTAGATCAGTTTATTAAATTTCTGTCCCAGATGCTCTCCAGATTTAATTTAAACTCACAGTCCCCCAGCATCCCAGGATGCTTTGCCCCCCCCCAACAACCCCCCCCCCCCCACACGGTGAGTTAGCTAGCCTGGGCCCAAGCTGTCTGCTCCAGCTGAGCAGGGATGCGTGCTCTTGCCCTCCCCCACCTGCTTCTGGCCTGGGCCCCTGTAGGCATGCGGGGCATTTCCAGAATCAGAAGTGAATGTCTGTTCACTTGCTTATCAGTTCAATCTATGCAGCTAAATAACCTGCGAAGATTGAATCGATTCAGCCTTGGGTTGACTGCCTGTACTTAGCGCAGGGGGGTCCCCGTCACACACGGCATCTCCTGATCCCTTCTTTCTGCTAATCACATCCAGAAATCTACCTGTGCCATTGCTAATACAGAGAGAGTCCTGCAAGTAGGAAGCTCTCCTTTCTCTCTACCTGTCTTGAAGTCTGTTATTCTTC
>NW_017729029.1:57201077-57201983 GCF_001723915.1 Gavialis gangeticus
GCAGAGAGAGTCCTGCAAGTAGGAAGCTCTCCTTTCTCTCTACCTGTCTTGAAGTCTGTTATTCTTCTACTCCCCTCCATGCAGCGGAATTCAAGGGGGAGCATCTGGCCCATTAAGTGGCACTTAAGGTGAGGAAACAATTTGAAGCAGCAGTGAAAAGGCCTCAGACCATTAAATACATCACACAGGGCTTGCTCCTGATCTCATTGATGTTAGTGGGAGTGTTGTTATTGACTTCAGTGAGAACAAGACGGGGCCTGTAACATCCCATATCTTCACAAAGGCCTGCCCTTGGGTCTGTCAGAACAAGCTATTTTTCTGGTGCCCAAAGAGAGGGGGGTAGTAAGTCAAGCAATCACACTGTGTCGAACCTTGGATTGTACAGCTGTGATCCAAAGCCAGTAGTTCAAGAACTGCTCATTCCCAAACATTATCAAATAGGGATTTGGTTTCCTTAGGTCTTTACTTTTTTCTTTGATGAAAAAGTCAACTGCAGCCATCAAAGGTGAAGCAGGTCACCATATATGCTTGCCTCACCGCATGTTTGGACTTCCTTCCAGCTTAGCTTCTTCATCAAAAGGTAGCATGCCTATTTTAAAGTATATGCTAAGTGCGTTTCCCAAATCCTAAGAACATTTTTGTTCAGTTAAGAGGTCAACAATTAAGCCCTTCCTTCCCTCGCTAAGGAATATCCTCTTCATTTCTGTCCTATTTCCAGTTTACCTTTGCGGGCCAGGGTACCTGAAAGGGCTGCTGCTATCCTACCTCGGTCTGAATTCTCTTTCTGAGAAGTTTCAATCCAATTTATCAGAGACCAAAGACTGTAATGATCTACTCCTTTTCAGGCTGATTCTAGAATTGTATCTATTTTGGGTTTTTGTTTAGATCTGTTGGCAGCTTTCATAC
>NW_017729029.1:57206983-57208276 GCF_001723915.1 Gavialis gangeticus
TGTAATGATCTACTCCTTTTCAGGCTGATTCTAGAATTGTATCTATTTTGGGTTTTTGTTTAGATCTGTTGGCAGCTTTCATACCGTTGATCTTGTTGTTTTCCTAACCCGCCCTGAACATCTGTTGGCTGTTTCTGAGACGACATAATCCGTTTTTTCCTCTCTCATGTATTCCATTGCTATCAGTTGGCTGCATTTTTTGCTGCTGGTGTTTCAATTCTCTAAACTTATTTATTTTAATATTACAAGAAACACCTGGAAATCCAACCAACCCTGTCTTCTACAATACAACTAACTCACCCTTTTGCTGCCAAACAGTATCAAATATTAACAGTACGTTATCTTCCACCAGATCTGAAGGTGGGACAGGAAGGGGAAAACAGACCCTGGGGTTTCAAGATATGAATCACCGTTGTGGCAAGTCGGTGAAATAAAGTACCTTTTTCATCACAGAACAGAGAGAGACTCAAGGCCCAGCAAGCGTGCAGATTTTGGAAAGGGAGCTCAGACTCCAAGCCAGGCCTCTTCTGCTGAGGCATCCAACAAGGGTGTTAATTAGTGCCAGTTGTGGTGGTGGTATTTGTGATGCTGACGCTGGGAGCGGCTCAGAAAGTCAAGTTATGTTGCATTGGCTTGCAAACAACTATCAGATGGTTGCAGCTTTGGGTTACTATCAGACTGGGTTGGACTAGGAGAGAAAAGCATAGCTCTTTTACCCAGTGATTATAAAGCAAATATAATTTTGAGGTTGACGAGAGTCCCCTTTCGCAGCATTTGGATTTATAAAATTGTTCTGACTCACTGCCGAGAGTTGTTCCCTCCTAATTAACAGAGCTGAACTTTGTGCATGCCTAGACTTCCTCCTGGAGAATGGCAGAGTTTGGCCTTCATGAATATCATTTGAACTCATATTATTTACAGAGCTTTTATTCAGCTCAGCCGCTTGTTTCAAACATATTTTGCACTGAAAGAAAAATAAGGCACCAACTGCTGGGCCATTTAAATCCAAACTTAACAGTTCAGATGTTTTATTCAGCATTAAAAATAAAAAGAAAAGAATTGTCTTAGGGAGTCTTATGTGCTGCATTTCTAAGGTTAACTTTACAGATTGTAAAGTGCCTTGGGAGACGCTCGCATGAAGACGCTTGAGCGCCGCAGCATTTCTATTGTGTATTGCGTGGAAATGGACGTTTTTATGAAAATATAATCAGGTAAATAAACACAATAATTTTAATGCTTATTACTGTAGCTTGGGATATTCTGAATCCCCAGCTTTGTTTGGGGGTGGGAGGG
>NW_017729029.1:57208287-57209902 GCF_001723915.1 Gavialis gangeticus
CAGCTTTGTTTGGGGGTGGGAGGGTGGGGAAATGAACAACCCTTTTTCAAAAATGAAACGTTTCACAATGTTGATACTGCTGAAAAGTTATATTTGGGGTGGGGGGGAAGCCTTCATGAAAAAAAATCTTCATAAAAAGACAAGTATAATTAAAAAAAATTGGCCCCTTTCAAATATGTCAAAACAAACAAAACTAAACTCTTAGACTTTTCAAGAAAATAGGTGTTTGGTATTTGACCAGCTCTAGGGGTTAGACTAAGTTAATGAATTACTTTGTTTGCCATAGATTTTTAAGGGTGCATGTTGAATAAATCATAGATTTTGGCATGTGCTTCCAGTTAGTACATAAGGATTAAATTTCAAATAACAGAAAAAACTTGTACAGCTAAATTCCCTTAAACCACTGAGAAGCACGGAGTAGGCGAGCATGCCAGTGGCATACAGGAGAGGATTCTTTTAATGTCATTGGATAAATTCACCCGTGATGAAAAACAGCACTTTTGCAGACCGAGACGCCTCAACGACTCTTGCAACGACAGAGCAGCTAGGACAGAGTAGCAGGAAGGAGAGGAGAGGGGCAGTGCAACAGGCTTTATCTCTGGCCTCTGTTTAGGAGGGGTGGATTTAATCTCCCCAACCCCTCTCCACTCCACCCACACGGAGCGGGTTTGATCGATAGGCTACTGAAGTCAGCTAAAAGACTTCCAGTGACTTTAGAGAGATACGAATCAAGCTCCATGGAGGTGGAGTGGATTTCAACCAAGACAGAACACATGCAAATATTTATTTTAAAAAACTGAAATAGTACAGCTTGAGTCTTACAACAGCAGCCGTGAAATGGCAGCTATAAAAATAACCAACACACAGTACTGCCAGCGCTTGCCTCCCCCGATCAGGGAAGCATTCGTCTTTTTATTGAAATAAAATTAAAAAGAAAACTTGCAGAATAAAAGAGGGAAAAGGCTCACATGACTATTTTTATCTACTACGAAGGAAAGGAAAAGCTGTTCTTTTGTATTCTAAGTGTGTTTAAAAACTAAAAAAGAAAAATAAGTACAATATGTATCCATAATTTCAGACTATTTTCATTAGTTTCTGAATGATAACTACATTTTCTCAGCAGCTTTCCTCACGTAGATTTGTTTCTCCGATGTGTCTGTCTATAATCCAAAAACACTGCTTTAAGAACTAAGTTGAAAACATTCATTAGGTTTGAAAGCAGAAACTTGGATGTGAATATCTTGAAACACAGTGTGAGATTTCACTGTTTAAAAAACATAGCTATGCTTTTAACCACAGGTCTGGTGTGTATATCTTTCCATTTCTCTGGGTCAAACAAAGATAAGTCTTGAAATTAGAGGGGGAGGATGTTTTTTCAGCTTATCATGCTCTGAACTAATTGACTCTCATGCCTCTCAAGCACTACTATATTTCCAGTTGTGTGCGTTTGATGAGAGGCTTCAGTTACATTTTGTTTTCTCACAGATGTCTTTTTTTTCTACTGAAGTTCAATGCAAAATCAGCTCAGACAATTGACAATACATTTTCTAGGGCTCAACTTGAAACACCTGAATAAAGGTGAAAACTCAGTTCTTTTTTTTTTTTTTTTTTTTTT
>NW_017729029.1:57210010-57228202 GCF_001723915.1 Gavialis gangeticus
TTTTTTTTTTTTTTTTTTTTTTTTTACAATTTATTTATTTATGAAGAAAGTATAGACAAAGCAGAGAGCCGAGCTATTGACTTGACCCAAATCCTGGAAATCTGAACTTTTCTGTGCCCTCGGATGTGAAATAGAAACATTAATTCCTACCTGACCTGAACCTGTGTTGTGATGCTTGTTTCATTCATCTTTTCAAAATGCTACGAGATCCTGGTGCAACGGTCATTTAGGAAGGCATACACACACACACACACACGCACGCCCATTTTATGTCTGCATATTACTTTAAAGATGAATGGTTTCACCATAGATAGACACATTCACCCAAAGGTTGTGTGTCTGTCACTTCTATTACCAGATTAATAATGATATATTTATGTTTTATCCCCACCCCAGTTTTGACAAAGTAAAATGACATTCAGCCACATACTTGGAACTGCTCTGGGTTGGAAAACCCAAAATTCCTTTTTTTTTCACTGCCACTGACCAGTGTCCTGTCTAAGTGCAAAGCTTATACCTTCCAACTTTCTACTGTACAACTTGTGCCCCAAGCAATTTAGGAAACGCTGTTTCCCTACTCATGGGATTTGTCCACGGTCTCCACGGAGAAGGACAGGGCAGAGGACTGCAGCTCAGAGATATGTCACTGGACGGGATCCCACTCCTGCCCTCATTTGTTTTGGATGAGGGGCGGCTGCATCTGGCATTTGGCTAGTTCCACTTCCATGCATCATGGCACACAGTTCTACTTAATGGATAAAACTGCAGGCAAAACCATGATCCTCAACATTTTCAGGACTATGCCCTGACGTCATCACAGAAAATAATGGTGGCAACTCTAGATCCAAGGAATCTGTATCTGTTTGTTGTCCCCAGGATGGCAAGCCCCGACCTCACATCACCATGTGTGGAGTCTTCATTTACTTCTCTGTCTATTCAGGCATGTATACCACATTAATCAGTGAGATATCAGAGCACCAAACACATACAAAACATTACATTATCTCTATATCTATCTCCATATCTATAATTAGTTCCTCTTTTGTAAAAACTAGGATGGGGAGTCCTAGCCCTCGAAGATTACAGATACCCATCTTCCTAAGCCTGACTAAGCCTATACACACAACAATTATAAGATGGTAAACAGCAGTAATTGTACACTAAATGTCTTTTTAAAGAGCCAAATGTGCATTTAAAGTTTAACTCCCACTCACTGCCGCTCTAGAACAAACAGTAAATTAGTGAACACAAAACTGAAAAAAGCCCCGAAGCATGTTCCCCAGGCAGGAAGTAATTGTAATTTTCCCCTCAAATAAATTTTTTACTTTGTAGACATAATGCATGATGGTTTTGACAGAAAAGTCTATGGCAGTAAAAGCACAAGATGCTCTTGCAATGCAAAATAAAGTGTAATGTCTAGTAATTACCATGCGCTGATAGAAAAGGGAGAAGCCAGAGAAATATTCGCCCTCCCAGTGCAAAGGAGTTCATCTGCATTTTCATTTCTCAGCAGCCACTGTGTTAGCTTGCACATTTAAAAATAGGGAGTGATTTGCACCTGTAGCTCTCAGAGCAGGGCAGACAGTTTCGTGTCCATTATAAGCCAGTAGGGCTTCCTCTTTTCATTGGAACAGGTGGCATACAGGACACAGAAAGCGCGGCGGTATTTTTGTCTCTCACTTTCAGAAAAATGATGTGAGCCTCCAGTACGGCTCATGGTGTTACTCTGACCTTGTCCAAGATAAGGAAGAGCTGGGTTTAGATAGCATTATCCTTTGAAGGATTTTAAAGGTGTGTTGTGCTATCCCCAAGCTGTAAAAGCATGTTAAAAACCAGCTTGCACCTAGCAAGGTTCAAATTTTGTATTCTGGACAGACGCTTGGGTTAAGAGGACAACTGTTGAATGCTGAGCCTCGGCTCCTCACTCTAGTCTGCAGTCTGATCAGCTTGGCAGGTGCCCTGGTCGTGATTTCCAGCAACGGAAAACCAGGCCTGATAGGAACAAGGCCAGTCGGGATTAAAATAACCTTCTTCATACATGTTCCCCACACCCTACTCATGCAAGATGCAATGACTGATGCATCCACTATCCTTCCCCCAGCCTTTCCTTTCCTTCCAAATCTCCTCTGAACAGCAGTGTCAAGGGACAGCCTGCAAAGCTAAGCTTTGTGCTAGAGCCAAGGTCTTCAAAACTTCACATGGTTTGAACACACAGGTCTTCAAAACTTCGCCTTGACACCCTGTCTCCTGGGTGACGGGACCTCTGAGACTTCCATGTCTGTCCCCTGACTAGAGCATGGAAAGCATTAACAGGTAGCATACACAACAAGAAAGATGACTAAAAGAAACTCTCTCTACTCTTTACAAATACCCTATGGTGTTGAGTTTGGAGAACGGCAGAAGCATCTTGCCCTGCCAAAGCATATCCGCTATATCAAGGCAGGCAATTATTTCAGGTGAAGGGCCACTTAGTGAGTTTGGCAAGCCATCGAGAGCTGCATGACAGGCAGCCAGGGGGAGATAAATATTAATTTTCTAAATTTTTTAGGGGCCCCGCGGGCCGGATAGAATGGCCTGGTGGGCTGTGTTTTGCCCACCCCTGTGCTATATAAACAGATAGCTTCACTTTCCGCAACTGTCAGCCCAGTGCCTTCATGGACTTTAAATTCATTGACAAAAATTAAAAACATAAAAAAAAAAAAAGAAGTGATAAAAATATTGCTGACACAAATGAAAAAAAAAAGTGGACGGCTTTTGCAGTAGCGTGTCTGACAGTTCTTCTGCCAATTAAATGGAGAGGTCATGTGCACTAATGGCAATGCCTAATTATATAATCCATAAAGTATACTATAAATACACCAGCATTACTAAAGATTATTTGTGCCTTTTATTCCTGGAGGTATGCTATTCTGATTTCACACATCCATACTCTGTAATCATTTGGCACTTAAAGAGAAATAATCTTTTCCCTTCCAATAACCCAGACACACGCCCTTGTGTCAGAAATAATACTTTAAGAATATTATTTTCACTGATGTAACACCTTTCATTCAAGGACCTCAACATGTATTCATGAATGCTTACAACATGAGATTCACCAACATGGTATCCATTTTGTACATGGGGAAGCTGATGAAAAGGTAGTTTAAATAACTTGTCCCTATGGCAGAGTAGGATTATGGCTAAAAATCAAGAAGTCTGCTTTAATCGTATATCCAGTTCAAACCAATCATTGTTATCATAGACTGACCACTCATTTTTTTGTCACTGCTAATTTATTATTTAATGTTTAGATTGCAGTAGGACCTGTAGGTCAACTAGGCTGGGCCTCCCAGTGACAGGCACTGTGCAAAATACAGTAAATGACTGTTCCTGGTACAAATCATTGACATATTACTACAGTAACACACACGCACGACTTCCAAATACTGGTCCAGACACATGGGTACTAGTTTTATTTTTTTAATCCAGTGGAAATGATAGGGTATGTATTGGATTTGACTGATAACACTACTTGATAACATTTCCACATACTCCCCCACCCCAATATAATGTTGTGTTTCTTTATTTAAACAATATTTTAAAAGAAACTTCCCTAAATCTGATTCAAGGGTTAAACATGGCAAAAATTACAAAAAAAAAATGTTTTAGAATACATTTTTACACTACAACAGTAGCTAGGCAAACCAGCAACCTGTCAAGTCTGTTAAACTCTTCTCTATTTAACCAGAATTTACATTTTGTTCCGATAATTAATATAAGCCTTATCAGGTTCATAATAATTAACACACTTATTAACAGCAGCAGCAACAAAAATAGTGTCAAGGAAGAGCTTTGTTGTAGTGCTGCTGTTACCCGCCAGAGACGTCTATCTGATCTTACCTGGCGATCTATTTATTCTTTTACTACCCACTTCCCCCTTAAGCCGGACAAATTACTGTGACAAGAAGCAGACTTAGGGTAGCTTCCATTCACAGATCACTTTAAGTACTTTACGGGTCATGTGCTGATAAACTACTTGCTTTACCAATTTCTGTTGGCTTTATCCACAGCTAAACTGTTTTACTTGAGGACAAGCACAAAGGTTTTCTTTGTCGTAGTGGTTTTTGCTTTATTTTTTTTGTCTGTCTGTCCTGTTTTGTTTTTGAACGCATACAAATTGTTCCGTTTGGGCCATTATTATTAAGGATCATTGGACCAAGAAATAATTTTAACTAATATAAAACAAATCTCATTTGCTTCGCTTTGTCCTACACAAGCTATAAAAGTGCCCATTTGCACATGCTGACTTCATAAAGCGAGAACCGCTATGAATCGATAAGGACAATTTTTGGTAAACGCCTTTTTTTAGTTTCTCTAGATTGTAGTGCTATTTTATGGCATGTGAAGTTCTACACTTTACAATCAAGATGCTCTGTAGCTAGAGATAACTACAGGAAGACTGGCTCTGACTAGAGTTTTCAAAACCCGAACATTTAAAATTAAACTCACATTTTAATTATTTGACACCTCTACAGAAAGTGGCCTGCTTTTCTCTGGGCCACAAAAATTAAACACAAGTTGGAATTACAAATAAATTGCAACTCAAAAGCAACTTGATGATTGATATCCCCTCTTCCCTAAGAATAAATTGTCGGAAGAAACCGATCCTGCTATATAGTACGTTGAGCTACATAGCAAATCCAGCTGCTACTTTAACAATGGAGAGCACATCATTTGTCTATGCGGTGTCCCATGAAAACGCAAAAATCAGAGTTAAGCTTTCATATCCAGCCAGACACTGTCCTTACAGAAATATAAAATCTATGCATGGCATGGCATAGCTTGTTGTACAGACTAGTGCCTTAATACACAGACATGACAGACAGCATTATGAATTGACTGTCTATTTGGATTTGGGGTCCTAACTTTGGATTCCTTTGCTTTTGTATGCTTATGACAGACTCCTAACAATACTTTAATGTGGCGGTTTTTGTAGTAGAATCTATACAAGTGGGGGAAATTTGCTACAAACCGAGCTGAACTAGTGAAGGTGCTTTCAGGCTACTTTTATAAGAACGTGCCTGAAAGACTGTGGCAGGAAAATTCAGAGCTTTGATGTTTTCATGAATTCAGAACAATGAAATACTTAAGACTCTATTCACCAAAAGGGGGGGAAATAAAGGCTTAGATGTATTTAAGTGGAAAAAAATGCACATTTTCCATTTCAAGTGAGAACCTTAACATTATACTCCTGACACCCAAAGACAAAAGTGCTTGTACATAACCCATCCATGCCAGCAATGAAATGAATCTGAGGGCTGTGCAGTGATCTAAGAAAATGTGAATGGGCACACTGGAACAGCTCATTTGGAGGGACCTCCAAACCTCCTGACAAACACAGGAGGGTGCCTGGATGCATGCACTCTCATATGGCTATTTGTTGCTTTTATTATTCATTACTGAGTCATTAATATTATTTAAGTGCTGACAATGCATTCACAAGCCAGAACAGATGCAAAATATCCTGTGCTAATGAGAAAACTGAAACCTTTCTTCTTTTAGTAATTTCATAGCACAGGATCTCTATTTTTGTCAATAAGACAAAAACAGTCATTAATAGAGCAATATTTTCTTTTCGTGTTCAAAATGAGGAAAGCAAGTAAAACCGCTCAAAATCTGCTCTGGCTCTCCCTGCTACCAGCGTGAAATACAGTAAATGCCACTGAAGAATTCCTGTTAGGACAAGCAGCTGCCAAATAAAATACAATAAATCTCCCATAAAAAGGCTGTTGTCTGTGTATCCCTCTGATAGTTACTCCTCACAAAAAGAAACAGAGACTGGCCCTGTTATTTCATATTTAAATACTTCAAACTAAATTTGTTGCAATGGCCATTACCTAAGGCCAAGCACAGAAAATAATTGTTGACCTAACCACTGGAATTTCTTAGTCCACATTATATTGCAATATAATGGTTTTGACAGTAATTTATACTATTGGATAGAAGCTAAATGTACATAATTACCACCTGCCTCATACCCTTATGTTACCACATATATGCTGTCTTACTTCTCAAATATTTTTATAGCTAAATAGTTTTGCAATATATAAACATTTTTAAATGAACGTGGCACATAACATTACAGATTGACAGCCCTGGAATCTAAAACCTCTGGGTGCACAGAACAGGTATGCCTTGCATTGCATGAGACGTTCATTTCATCTTACTACTTCTAGGTCCCATTCTATGACTACACATTTTTCATGCAAGACCATAAATATGAAATAAAGTACTTAAATTCATTTGTGTAAAAATGCTATAAAGGGTAGCTCCGTTTACTTGAAAATTAAGGTACTATTCATTCAACAGCTGGAAATAGAAACTTGAGAAGCAAAACCAACTCTCACACACATCACATTTGGCCCCAACTTTTGGAGCTGTGGGAATACCTACTCTTCAGGGAACAAACCTGTCCTTTTTAGAAATGTTCCATATCCCAGTGATTTACTAACTAAAAAGACACATGTCACTAGCAAAATGTTTCTTCTGAGTTTCAGCAAAAACAAACTTAGAACAAAAATGACTCTGCCATGAGACTGTGGCTCAGTCAATCAGTAGTGGCAATGCTGTCTCAGAGAAGATAGCCAAGTCAGGAAAAAGGCAAAATGATAAAACAGGAATAAGTGGCTTTTATCAAGCCTTGGGTTCAAAATATCTGGTTGGAACCAGAGATGGGCCCATGTTATAAGCTAGGGACAGACATGCAAAAAACCTGAGCCTGAATTGGCTCAATCTTTGCAGGTTAGTCTAACTTGGCTAGGCTGAACTGGTTTGTAACCATACAGACATCCCCTCTGGATTGAAGAAATGCAGGCACATGCCGGCAGTGGCTCAGGCTAGAACCTTTGGGGGAGCTAGAGCAGCCCTCCCTTCCCTTCTACAGTGCTGAGCTGAGGGGGGTGTGGCCAGGCCTCTTATTAGGGAGGCCCCTCTCCCCACCACTGTTGATAACAGAGCACTGAGTTACACAGCAGGGAGTTGCACAGAGAGTTGTTAGCACTTATCAGCCCATCAAACAAAATGCAGCCTCACTCATTAGTTCAAGCTCTTCTTAAACACCTTTTTCCAAGGAAGCAGAGGGACATCACTAGCTACCTGCTAATTAGCTCCAAATAGTCCTAAGCCTTCCTTTGTCCTGTCTCCCACAACACAGACTGTAGCCAGCATATGGTCTGCTAGCTAATGCTGAGAGGTATCTGTGTAAGGCAGAGGGGAGGGGGAAGCAGGAAGAAGCCAGGCATATGCTGCTGTACCTGCTGTCTCTGCCAGAGCTGCAGCCAGGGAGAAGAGCCCTGCCCAGGGTTGCAAAGCAGCTGGGATGCTGGAGAACTCTGATTTAACTCCAACCAGGAAGGGGTCTGGGACAGACTCTACATAAACCAGTTTGACCCAAATCAGTTAAGCCTGATACTACATTCAACCAGGTTTATCTCAAACCAATTTCAGCCATTTTCCAACTGGTTTATGTGCACTGAACATTTGTTCTGTTACAGGTTTAAACCAGTTTCTGATAACTTAAACTGTTCTATGTGTAATGTCTGTCCCTTTCCATACAGTTTAAATCCAGACTGAGGCCCAGTCTTGCACTGAGAGTCTTGAGGGTAGACCACTCTACCAATTTCAATGGGGATTCTGCTTCAGAATAGGTCTCTCTGCCAGGCAACCCTCTTTTATATAGGTAAGGCTAACTGCATATTTTGGATCAAAATAACCAATCAGATTCCAGATGTGCTTAAAGGTAAGCTAAAGCCACAACTCTGCAGCCAATCAAAATGCAACACGCAACACTTTGCTCCAGGAGAAGTCCTGGCAGAATCTGTCTGTAAACTGCGTAGCAATGGTTCCCAAGCTGAGTGTGGCAGACCACCAGTGCTGGGGAGAAGTGGCCAGTACCTGGCCTATGGACTGCATCATATTTCTAATTAAAAGTTGGAATGCATGAGAAAATTTGAGAGTTGAAGGTATGGGTCCCAAAAGTTTGAGAACCAGTGTTTTATAGGATTAAAGAAGACATGAAGAGAAGAGTAGCTCTAAAAGTGTGGGATATGCATGTGATGGGCCTACAAAAGGTTAACATTTTAAGGGATCAGTGAAAACAACTCCCAACCAGTCATAATAGCAGCATCACTGGATGCATGGGTTTTTTTTTTTAAAGCAATAAAATGCACAGTTAAATATACTAATGTTCCTTCAGCAGAACTGCACTGGATATCAACAACTCTCCATCAAGTACTTTATTTCATAAAAACAAAAAACCCTAACCATTTAAATTAAACTGTGTGATTTTGGAAAGCAGCCAGACAATTAAGTCATGACTGAGAATTTACTTTTAAGCTCACACAGGTAATACACCTTGCCCAAACAGTCTCGTCCTGTTTGGCCCCAGTTCAGGAAGGAGCTTCAGCATATGCTTAATTTCAAGAATGTGGAGCATTGCCATTGAAATAAATGGGAATATTCATACTTAAATTTATGGAAGTTCTTGAATATCTTCTGAACCAGGGCTTTCTTGTTCTTGTAAGTGGCCTTGTGATAAAAATGTATACCACTACATTACATCTCCTTCATACCTCTTAAACCCTATCCTCCTCCTTATTACACATATACACAAGTGCAACATTTCAACTTCACATATGCCAATCATCTGGTACACACATGCAAATTTGTATTTGTGCATATGACAGGTTTATTCTATAAATACCTGTATGCATATGTCTATACTTAAACCTGTTGAAATGAGTGAGAGGACACACATAAACACACTAATCCTGTCCATATTGTAGATTAAAGGTCATAGAGGCACTCCTTGAAGGAAAAAAAAATGAGTTTCCTTATCCTAGTAATTTGAGCTCAACAAATACCATTTAAAGAAAAACAATCTATCATCTCTTTTAATATTTCAGCTTCTTAAAACACTTAAACTTGAAACTTTGACATTGGGCGTTACAAAAAGTCAACGGAGATGAGTGATAAAGAACCTCTGAGCAATACTCTTGGAAAGACAACTTCTAATTAGCTCATCTTTGATGAGACGATCAGCAGAAACATGACATGGCTGACTAGTGTCACGTCTTCACTCTTTACCAGGTCCTAATTAAAACTTTGGACAAAATGGAGAGGAGACACGACAGATCTACAGCTGATCAAGAATTCTCTGACAAAAAGGTTTTTGGTCAGAAAAAAAATACTGATTTGTCGAAACTAAAACTTTTCCGTAGGAAGTGAAAAATCCCAGTTTAGCTCTGAATCAGACAAGGCTGCTGACATATCCCAGGGTCTCCCACATTCCACGAATTTGCCCTAATTAACGAGTTACAGGCTGCTCTGGGAAGAGGAAGGTCTGTGTCTGTCTCTCCCTTAGGAAAAAGAGATTCTAAAAACTTTTGGGTTCATCCTGATGCAGAAGGGGATTGTTTTGAAGCACTTCCTATTCAGTTCTAGACAAAGACATCCCTTGTAACGGGCAGAGAACGGTGGGCAAGTTAGCAAATGTCAAAAATACTATTTTGAAAGACTACACACATGCATCCCTCATTCACTGCTGGGTGCATACTTTCCCTGCAAGGTTTTAGCCTGAAATGAATTTTTACCATCTCGGGGAGATATAAATCCCCGAAACTGGAAATAGTGGTGTAACCTTAAGCACAGATTTGAGAAGATGCAGCCTTTATAATACACAAATGTACAGGAGATGTAGACACATAGACACACTTGGGGATAAAGCAAACGGGAAGGAAATGAGGGACTTTATGTTACTGTCTTTTCTAATGAGAGAGAAAGTGGCAGATGTAAAGATTTCATTCCACCAACAATCTCTTTTATGGTATGAATAAACTACTAAAACAGATTTAATCCTTTATAAAAATCAGATTATGAGAAGCAGACAAAATCACAACTTTATTCAATACACCATTTTATCCAGTGTGACTAATGCATTATTTGTATGAAGTTAAAGTGGAGCTTTAGAAAACTATGAAATAAATCAAATGCTTTACTTTATGTAATCTTAACAGACAGATCCCATTAGGATTCTGCTATGCATAGCTGTTGGTTAAAATCATTGACCAGTATCCTTATAAATTAATCAACTGAGGTAATGCTGGCTTGGCTGTCATCGTTTGCTACTAATCTACATTTAGAATTCACTTTAACTTTTCAAGCCCTTTGGAATAGGTTTATCAATTCTCTATCCTTTGCTTCAGATATATGAGTAACAGTTAATTGTTTACAAAGGACTGGTACAACAGAACTGTATCATTTATGTCCTTTTCTTTCTGTAGACATAAGAGTGCATATTGACGTTACATTATAATTACTTAGAAAGATGTTAATCTTAACCAAACACTCCGGGCTGCCTCAATATTTTTATGAGCGACCTTTTATCATTTGCAGCTGAATTGACATTCAGGTGGTGCAAGTCTACATAAGTGAGGATTGTTATAAAATCTAAAATAATTCTGATGTATTGACTGCAATGCAGCTGACAAAATGCACTTCATTTATGGATTTACAATAAAGAATCATTTTGAGTGCAGGGTTACTGATGGAGCTGTAATATATTTTTTTCAGCTATACTATTGCTGTGCTTGTTCTAGCTGCATAATTTATGCAGGGTCCTCTCCGCTTTGTTGGCTGCCTCTGTGCTTGTGATGGACTATGGGAGTCCTCCACAGCCCTTATGTGGACAAAATTCCTGGCGTACTACAGTGGGAGTTTTGCCAGGGTAATGTTGAATGAGTGAGGCCCTAGTGAAGTGATTGTCAAATTAACTGATATTTATTATGTTAGCCAGTTTGCCCTGATGCCCTATTATAGCAACTACGGGCTTGATTCAGCAGGCACCAGACTAGGCCTCTTACATGTACAACATGATCCAGAGAATCAACGGTTGCCTATCTACTCATGGCTTAGTAGCTGACAGTGCTAGGTGCTGCATAATCAAGACTACAAACAATGAACTAAGAGGTCTGATGACCTAAAAGATATTTTTCCTTTCTCATGCCTATCACTGTGCATCACTGCTGCAACCACTAACAACAGGGTCTAATTGTGCCTCTATCTGGGTAACAAAGGGACCCTGCCGTGTGCAGCTCTTCTAATTCCCACCTGAGGATGTACATGGTGATGAGATGGGAACGGGGAGGATTCAGACACCTCTACTGTAGGACTGCCTTCTCGCCTATGGCCCAGGATAGGGAAGGCTCAGTGAGAGAAGGGCTTAATGAAAATGGCACAAATGGGGAAATGGCCATATAGCCACCAGTACTAGGGCCTTTTAGGAACTCGCTTTCAAGGCAAGAAAGCTTTCAACTGTGTCATGTAAGGGGAGGATGCAGGGACAAGAAGGGGAGTGGCAGGGACCTGACTGCTGTGGGAGGGATTCAACAGCATCTATAATTTTTGGGTCTAATCCAAAGTCCAATGAAGCCAGGATCAATGGCCTTTGAATTAGTCCCTTACCATAACTCCACTGATCCAAATCCAGTTATAACCAGGGACTGGGGAAATGACTGTTCTGCCACTACTGGTCTCTCCAATTGCCTTAAAGCTATAATATTTGGTTCTGCCAAATGCATCTCATTCATTAAAAGCCCATCTTAGCTTTCAGCTTCAGACCCAAACTATAAAATCATGTCTTTGAAAATCTGCTTGCTTCTGTGTTTGTACCCCCATCCAAAGACCAGAGAATCACTTGCTTCCTAGAAACTTGTAGGGGAAGCCTCCCTAATACTGTATGCGTGTGCAGTACATAAGGTGCAGTTTCTATATTCTTCATATTATAAAGACACATTCTTCCTAGTGCTTGCTAAATACAATGCAGTAATTCACGTCCTCCTGTGGTATAAATAGAAAATATGCTTAGCTTAATAATATATGTGAGGAAAACCTATGCCCTAGGTTAACCAACAAAACAGCAGTCTCTTGGAAAGGCAGCTAGCTCGGAAAATGACAATGCTACTGAAAAAGTGTGGTTATAGTATTCCTGGGCATACCTGCCAACAGCTACGGCAGCCCTTTGCTGTCCGGTTTAGAACTGGTCAAAAGATATAGGCCACACTTGTATTACATACGCTGCGTGCTCTTCCTTGCGCACATGCTCCTAGCCTGCATTGCCACTGATCGCCAGTGTAGGCAACTATATGTTCCCGCCACTGTAGGCTCCTACTTTATACACGTGCCCAGTTGACACTGCTGTGCAGGAAGGAGGTACAATTTATCAGCATAGCCTACTGGGCTGGAACTCAGGATACCTATCGTCTATTGACTGCTCCACCACTGCCCTCCTGGGTGACCTTGAGCAGGTCACGTCCTCTCTCTGTGCCTCAGTTTCCCTACTTGCAAAATCAGCGGTAATGGAATTGGCCTGTGTTATAAAGGAACTTTAGGATCTACTAGTACAGAGATCTAGGTATTATTAGTCCCATTTTGAAGCAAGATTTCAGGCCCGAAGGTTATTAAATCACCCAGAGTTCCTGCTTCCTGGTCTACTTTCCTAGCCAGAAACCCACCCTTCACGTGCCCGCAAAGTGTAACATCTCAATGCAGTAGACGCACCAGGGAACATTTATATCAACAGACTTTCTAACACCGTACAAGACGCAATCATAGGAAGCCTGTTCTATGAAAGGAGAGGAAAACTAGAATGAAGCACACTTCGAGAAGGACATACACCCAGAAATGCCTCACAAATGTCTTGCATAAAAATGAAAAACTGAACATCCAAGCCAAAAACAACAGTCCACTTTGCCTTTCCATTGCACTTATTCATGGGTCTTCAAGTGCCCCATAAAGGTGGCAAATAGTATTCCCATTTCAGAGATGAGGAAAATCAGGCAGAAAGCTGGTTG
Source organism: Gavialis gangeticus (assembly GCF_001723915.1). Classification (NCBI taxonomy): domain Eukaryota; kingdom Metazoa; phylum Chordata; order Crocodylia; family Gavialidae; genus Gavialis; species Gavialis gangeticus. The sequence continues at coordinate 57,222,901 of NW_017729029.1, forward strand.
GTGTTAGGGTCAGAAACAGAGCCCAGACCACATTCACCAATATCTGTCCCCACACACAGGAAGAGAGAGAGAGAGAGAGAGAGAGATCTAAATTTAGATTCAGCATACCTCCAAAACATCCTCCTAGAAACTCTTGAGCCCCCTGCCAATTATTTAAATGACAAAAGCAGAATGCAAGATGATCAGCTCATCCTCTCCACCAGCCCACAGCACATCCTCAAACACTGCCATCCCAAACATCCATCAATGTCTCAATTCACCTACTCCTTTTCAAAGGCCAGTTCAAACAAATGGGCCTTGAAGAGTACCCTGAAACATAAAAGCCATGAAAATCAAAGGGCAGCTTTGGGAGTAAATATAAGCTCTAGTTTCCATTGTCCAGTCACACAGAGGAGATCAATGAAAACCTTCAACATAGCATTTGCACAGTATACCTTCCCACCCACCACCAGCTCAAGGGCCTGATCCACTCACCCCACAATCAACTGAATGACACCCATGGAAACTTGATCTGGATCTACCAGTGCTGTTCTTAAAACACCTACAGATGGGCAAACTCATTCCTCATCATAACTTTTCACAGGAAATGCCAGGAAAAATATTCTTTAATGTTCCATAATAAGAAACTGAAAAAGAAAATCCTAGTACTGAAAATGGTAGCGTCAGAGTGATGTTGTAGCCATGAGGGCCCAAGAATTATGTAGGAAGCAAGGATTTCTTAGGGTGATCGCTTTTATTGGACTGACTGCGTGGTTGGGATAGCATTAGACAACCTTTCTAAAGCTAAGGAAGAATCTCTTGCGATCAAAAGCTTGTCCAACTCTATTCCAGCTATGCAGCTGGTAAAAAAAAATCCTTGCCTTTCACAGTATTAAAAATAGCAGGCAAGGTTCTTAAGTGATCACTGATTTTGGTTGCACTGGGTTTTGTGTATGCAATTCGAGACATCTCAAGGGGAGGAGGCTGGGCCAAATTTCTAGAAGTACTGAACACTCATGCTCTACAAATCAAGTCCGTTTAACCGGTATCTCCAAAATCAACGTTTTAATCTCTACTTAGTTCTGGAAATCTTGAGTACCCCATTTCCAGTTACATATATAGATATATCTAGATATCTATAGATATCTATATCTTATAGATAGATAAGACAGATAGATCAATCTGTCTGTCTGTCTATATATATCTCTATATATAAGGGATGCATGGAAGCAGCAAAGAAATACACAACAGCCACATTATTGTCAAATCTCCATTCCCCTCGTGGCAGAAGTCTCTTAAATCAATGGCAAACTCCCACCTCAGTAGACTTTGCTTCCTGTTTTATCTTTAAATAAATCTAATTCCCAAGTTGTGTATTTGCTTTCCCTACTGTTATTTTGTTCTGGTCAGTAAAACAAAACCCTACATTAACCATACTGTCTAACAAGACAATCTCAAAATACAATTGCTGTGCCAAATATAACCAAACACAGCCAATGTTCAAACTGTCATCTCAGGTTGGGGGTCTTTATTTTCTGAAGTGGGGCTCCAGACAGACTGTCTTGAGCCTAAGCAATGTCTCATGTCAGAACCAGTTCACATTCGTGATGCTTCTAGTCTTCCTACCCGTCGCCACATTTTGTATCTTCCTAACCTGGCATTCAGGACCCACTCCTGCCTTTAGATTACCAACCCGGTAAGGCCTAGACCCTGTCATTTGGGAACTGTCTGTATTTTGAATGACCCCTGAGGAAACTAGTAAGAGAGGGCTTGATCCTGAACCCACTCCCTCCTGGGTGAAGTGATGCCTTCCACGAGTAATGAGCACCGTGGTCAGCAGTGAATGTTAACAGGTTAAGCTAGTGTTGAAAGCACCAGAGCACCAGGGAGTTTACTTTGCAGTACCACGTACACCCACATCCATATATATAAATTGCTATAATAATGTTTGCCAGAGGAACAATTGAATGGTTTTTAAACATGGTTCTCTATCTCATTCCCTTTCCTTTGCTGGTTTTTAACACTTGTCCCTTTTAAAAACATATAATTAGAGTGGCATATTCACACCTCAATACAACTGCCAGCTACCGTTGCAGCGCCTGAGTCAGGCTCTGTTTGAATCACTGACCTTTGCTGCTCATTAAGCAGGGTGGATATGCCGTGTACAGTGCATGATGCTTTCCCATAGTCTGTATCATCCGTGCCCGAAATCGGATCCTAGCTTTTACGTGGGATGGAGGACGGTACCAATCTATTCGGTTTTGCGTGTAATACAGACTCTGAGGTGAGTTTTAAAATATGACACACGGACCGGCAGCTCAAGTCCCATATAGGAAAGAGTATTCAACAAGTGAGAGCACTTCTGCCTTTCAGTAGAGCGCAGCTCGTCGTGCTTTGATCATGTATATAAAATCTCATTAAAAATGTGATGTCAAGTTTTACAGAAGAAGGGGCTAGTGGCCAGGCCTTTGTTTAACAGTCATAATAATTTATGGTGTGGAGCTGCTCTGTCGGAGTTTGAAAAATAGCCTCGTCAAGATAAAACACAGTTCCTACTAGTTGGGAAGTTCACTGGAAGAAGTTTGGGTTCTCTCCCTTATCTCAATGCCACATTGCTTTGCAGCCTGAGGAGCCCAGCCCTGTGAGCCTGTTTACTGAGCACAATTAACAAAAAACCATAGACATCGGTGGGCAATTTGCAGTGTTAAATGCTATAGTTTGAAGTGTCTGTAGACTGGTGCACCGTCACACTGCTTTCCAGAGCAGACACAGGCTCCGCATAACTACTCACCAACTTGGTTAAGAAACTCAGGCTTAACAATTTGGTGCTTTTTTACTCCTAGTAAGAAGCTTTAGGTAGCTCACCCTAGCATTAGACGTTGTCTGAAACAGCATTTAAAATCCTGCTGACATGTGATCCCGCGTTACCATTCTTCCTCCTATTTTATGTCATCCTTTTATCTCCAGATTTCCCCATTAGTCAGTAGATCATTAGGGTCAGAGAGTTCATAGCCAGGAGATATTAAGACAATTTAAACAACTGTTTTGATTGCCTGGCACCAATGCAGACCATTTTTGAATAAGATATGGTTTAAAGCACCTTTCTCTTCAGGTCACTGCTTTGAAACTATAACTGTTTTCTAAGAAGTTTGGGAGTAGGAGGTTAGGCTAATTTAACATGCTATTGAATTAACTTTCCCTCCTTCGCTGAACATGCAGACATTTTTAAAACATTCAGAATTCTACTTTTCATCATTCCTGGAAGCCTGCTCTCAAAGGGTTTGTATTGGTTTGGTTTTATAACCAGTACTTTTGAAACAACAGCCAAGAGAAGATTGGGGTGGTTTTTTTTAATGTTCTAAATTTGCATTGCAAAAACTTCCGCATTGATTTTAAGGGGGCTTTTCACATATCTGGAGCCAGGCTCATGCTGAAGTATCTTCCTGAACCTGGGTCTTAGAAAGTTGCTCCACATTTCCTAAAGTCTGATTCTTGGGAATAATAAGGTCTAATCCAGCGCCCACTAATATCAGTTGGGAGCACCTCCATTGCCTCCAGCAGTCCCAGGGTGGTTCCAGTGTCGACTATACACATCTAATGAGGACTTCAACACTGAATCCCAAAATGCTGTGCACACAGAAATTACAGTACTGTAATGAAGTCACATATAAATCAAACCAATCTTTCAAAGCCTATATCTAGACATTTATTCTATGTTCACTACACTGTATCAAATTCCCAGTTTTTAGTACTTATGTGACGAGGTCGTTCTAGCCATTTTAAGTCATTCTATTGTAAAAAGCGGTTCAATTTACAGGTTTAACATTTGCATTGTTTCTGACTGCCAATCATTTCTGCAATCATGGACAACAAGTAATATAACTCAAGCAAAGAATTACTACCAAGCAAAACCCAGCAGTTTCCTTCAGTAAGTGTCAAACAAAAAAACTGGATCTTTCATCGGTCAGTGGAACTGGTTTGAGAATCCCCAAGGCTGCGACTCAGGCTCTTATACATGTGCCTTATTTTCAGTAGAATTACTCATGTGCTTAAAGTTAAGCCCATGTCCATTCACCTTGTTGACTTAGCACTCAAGTGCAGTTGTTAAGCCTAGGGCCAAATTCCCGTCCCACCTATAGGCTGACGAGAGTTTCACTATTCACTTAAACGAGAACAAAATCTGTCCTATTAGATGAAAGAACTACAATCAATACGCTACCCAAAAGACCAAACAGCAACGTAACCGTCCTGAGATGTCAAAAAAAAAAGAAAAAGAAAAAAGAGAGATCGAAAACGTCAGTTTATATTTTATAGATCATACTGTGTGTTTATTTAAATGACTACTTTGCTAAATGTCGTATTTTCCAATCAAATGATTTATTTAAATTTCAGGTTGAAGTGACATTCTTGTCACAGCAACAGCAGGAAGAGACTATTTGAGTGATCCCATTAGAAAGGCTTATAAAGTCATCTTTATTTAAAAAAAAAAAAAAAAAAAAAAGTACCAACCCCAAACCCTAACAATATAATCTGCATACATACACAAAGTGTTTAAAAGCTTTGGAGTTCTTTTTGGCTCTGGAATGACTGAATCATGTCTGAAGGGCTATTCTCCCTTCTGATTTGTATATTTTAAAAAGTCATTAAATTCTTGAATGAATCATTAGCTAAACAATTCAGATGTTGTTAAACTGATTTCTTACATAAGATCATCATTTTGCCTCATCAAATGGATACAAGCTTAATGTTTACACAGGCCGGAACTCTCCTCTGATTTACACTTACAAACCAGGACAACATTTCGGAAGTCAGGATGTACTTGAGGGCAGGATTTGGCCCCAGGCATATTTTGGTCTCTCTCAGCTGCTTGTTTTGACAGCTTCTAATCCCCTTCACCCACCAACTCCAGCCTTCATCTACTTGCATTTTAAAAACAAATCAAAAGCAAAACATTTCCAAGTCATTACTTTGGGATGCCTGCAACAATGATCCAAAACGTAACTGCAGTTCAACTTCATATTTTTTTTTAATAGAAGAATGGGGGGGGAGGGAGAGAAAGAAGAGCGGGGAAAAAAAATATCAAAGCCGGTACATTCCATGCAGTATTTAAATTTTTTCTGTTCAGACTCCCATAAAATTCACCCCAATTCACAAAGGGTCTATCTACTCCATTTCACACATTCCCATCAGAAACACAACACTGTTTCAACGTTCAGAAGACTTTTCATTTAACAAGCTATTAAAGACCTCTGTGTAAAGAACAGTAACTGAGAAGGTCTTCTGCAGCAGCACATGGCAACAAAAAAAAAAGGGGGGGGGGGAA
>NW_017729029.1:57228403-57229442 GCF_001723915.1 Gavialis gangeticus
CAGCCTGGAACTGAAACAGTTCACCTTTGTCTGGAGAGCAGGATCACCCCCTCCAGGTTGAGGAAATATGTTAAAAGTGCATGCTGCTGTGGCATGCAGTATGTTTTTGCATTCATACAGGAGAGAAACCTGGCCCACAGATGGCCTGTTCTCAGCTTTGTCAGCCACAAACAGACCTTTGAACTTGCTATTTATATAACAGTTTAGTGAGTTTAAGCCTCTTCCTGTATAACTGGCAGTTTGCTGGTTTTGCTGTAATTAGGCTACTTGCAATACATCTTATAAAAAGGTAAAAACAAGAGGTTTGTTTCTCTGCAGTGTGAACTCTTCCCTTACCAGAACCACGCAGCTAGCGTCACAACGTTACCTGCTGATTTTATATCCCTTTGCCAGGTTTTATTTTATATACCTGGCTGTGCATTTTCCTTCTAGGATGCTTTCTCCCCTCTCATTGCTACTTTTTCCAAGACTTCACAAGTATTAATAGCAATGACAATAAATATAATATCATCAATGTATTTCCTTGCTTTTTTGATTGTATTATGCAAGGGCTATATATTCTGGAGTTGTAGGGGGGTTGGGGGGAAGGGATGCTGGGTTTTTTTGTTTCCTAGATGTTGATTAATGGCATCACCTTCTTCAGTAAGCAGGTTCAAATCTAGCCACATGGTCCCAGGATAGTTCGAGATTTCATTTACTTGGTTACCACAGACAAGCATGGAAAGTGATTTAAAAGATGAAATTTGATTTTTAACAGCAAGTGGTCTCCTTGGTACACACAGGCATTCAAGCTTTTCACTATACCCATCTCCCTTCCTTTTCCTCTCATTGAATGCCTCCTAGTAAATGCAAACCCAGGTGAATGTTGCCTATTCATCCAGGAATCTTAGTGGACTTTAGCTTTAATCTAGGCCAGAGTTTAGACCCAGCTAAAGTATCCTTTGCAGTATCTGAGAGCTGTGATATGTCCTCTGGGACATCTATGCCCTTCCAGTGCACATCTCACTAACTTCCCCCCCCCCCCCCAGGGCCCCCTTTT
>NW_017729029.1:57229528-57233547 GCF_001723915.1 Gavialis gangeticus
CCCCCCCCCCCCCAGGGTCCCCATTTGAAAAAAATAAGACACGCTGCAACAGTTGTAAACTGCCCTGAAATCCCTAACTTCTGAGCTACTGCAATTACTCCTAATCATCAAAAATGAAACCCCCAATTCTGGAGTTTGTATCCAGGTAAAGCTCCCCCTGATTATGCTACAAATGGCTTTAAAAACATGCCCAGTGGTAGCAAACATTACAGCTTTGACATCCTAATAGAGGGGGCAAAGAGAAGCCCACACAGAGACATACCTCCCAGAGAGGAACAATAAAAAACGGCATTTTTCTGGGCTCCTCCAAATCCTTGTGGAAGTTGCTTTGGCAAAGGGGATAGACATAAGAATCACCTTTGCACTGTCCATGCATGCTACTTGGGAACAGGCTCATTTAAACTACTGTCAATCTCTGTATTTCCCGCATTAAAGCTAATGTTTTTGTCATATTTGTAATCTGAGCTTGTGTACTTAGATCGATCACACACACACACACACACACACACACACACACTGTGGGCCTAAATTTGCTTTCTTTTGGACTCAAAACTCTAACTGAGATCAAGGGAAGCTTTAGATGTCTAAGGAATGCAAGACCAGGTCCCTATTTGCCTTATAAATGTTTATTAAATATATCTTTAGGAAAGGCAAACTTAAAAAACTACAGTGAAGGAGAAGCATGACTTCAGAACATATGAACACACATACAATAATGTCTTTTTCTAGTATATACATATTAGGTAGGTAGCTTATTGTATGTATGTACAGAACTTTTTCTATATGCCACTGGACACAGCTATGTGGTGTACAAGTTGTATATAATATACTGATGGGCCAGTTATACTTTCCTTATTCATGCAAAAGAACTACTTGCATGAGTAAGACATGCAATAACATACAATTTCAAATACTTAATACTGTTAATATAATTATGTATGCGTATATAAGAGTTGCGGGTACCCACACACACAAATCCCACTGTGCACATTTATGCATAATAATGAACCAATTACTCCGCGTGTGTGTGTGTAAAAAATGTGTGTGTATGCATACACATGTATTTGTGTGTGCATATAGGCATGTACAAATACATACATGCACAGTATATTATCTATAATATACTGAGTTTCTCTAGATAGTGACTGCTTAGAAACAAGCACAATCATAAGAGTAAAACATGTTTTAGGATCCAATGAGCCAAGAACATTAGATTTCCTTTAAAACAATAATTTTCACTGTAAGAAACCAAGTGAATGACATTTGGAGAACAAGCAGCAATATACAAATATTTCATACAAAAGCAGAGGCACAAGTGCTTTGCTCTTTGTGACACACATCACAAAATGTATGTAAGACTATAGTCAGATAAGAATAAGTTATTAAACATATGTTAAAACTCAATACCTGTAATGTGCTTAGTATCTGAACTACACCCACATATGCAGTTGTAACAGCTTCTATTAAATTAATGATATTACCCACACCATAAATTAAGCAAATTGTATGCAAATACTATTTGAGTAATAATACAGTGCTTATCAGTTGTCTGGAAAATAAATTAGTGTAGCAGAGTAAAGATAGTGTGCAGAAGCATAATATTTAATTGAGCCCTAATTTTATTGTGATTATTACTTTTAAATAACAACAGCATGGTTATTAAAAGCTGTAAGGCAAAGGTTTATGCAGAGCTGATAAAACACATCAGGAAATCCAAAACGGCCTCTTACAGATGAATATTGATACAGTGTAATTTATTGTTCCAAGGATTTCCTCTAAATTGCTATAAAATAGGCCCTGACAGGTATTTGGGTTCTGATTATCTTGGATTTGCAACCAGAGCTGCTACAGTATGTTTGGCAAAATGATAGTTATTAACTAAATACATGATCTTCTTGCACAGGCATTGCTTAAATTATCAGCAAAGTAAAGTGAAGCCTTCTGCAAAATAAGCAGTGCACATGCACACTTTTATATAATCTGGGTGGCATTTAGAGATTAGGACTGACAAAACACACAGGATCTGATTCTTTTTTCCTTGTTGGCCAACCGCGCAGACATTTAAGACCCCGTCATCAATAGCCGAAGTCCTCCACACATGGAAAAAAAAAAAAAAAATCACCACCAATTGCTAGCCGAAGTACAATGAAAGATGAACTGCACCAGAACAAGCAAACACCGCTTTATTACCAGCCCATGCCAAGCCACACAAGTTCAAGACCTGCCCCCAGACCAACTTTCTGCTACTCCCCCCGCTTTGCAAAATGCCTCAGCATCTCCCCCTCTTTTTTTTGGCAACAAGTTCACAATATTTCAGCCACATCTACCACCCTGTCCTTCCCAGGTGTCTACTCACTTGCAAAGCCATAAAACCCTCAAGTCCTACTTTCTGCTCCCCCCACCCCCAAGTGTCAGATCTGGTGCGATAAGATCCTGGCGACTTGATCTTTCCACTTCCAAGCCTAACTTCAGTGAGGCTTTCCCTTGTCTAGAACAGCAAAACACCACCCCGACACCCCCACCAAGGCTTGAAACTTGAAGCCTTCATTTGAACCATGCAACGAGCAACAGAGGTTTGGAAACATCTTCCAACATGCAGCTTGACACATAGCAGACCCCCCCCCTCCCCCCATGACAAGCAGTGCCCAGATCATCCTTGCAGCCCCGATCCTGGGGAAACGCCGCTCTGGATGGTGGCTACACCCCCCCTTTCCAAAGCGGTGCACCCCGCGCCCGCCTCTCCAACTTTCCCCCCGCATCGCAGGCTCCCTGCCCGGCAGAGCGGTGCGGGAACCAGCCCCGGCGCGGAGCCAGCGGCCGTGCCCGGCGATGCCTCGCGGGGGGAAACTCGCAGCAAGCGGAGAAAGTCCATGCCCAGGATGGACACGCGTGACACATCCCCCCCCAAAAAAGCGGGGTTTCCAGACAGAGGAGCGGGGAACAAAGGGGGAGAGGAAAGAAGATGGAAGAACCAAAAAAAAAAAATTAAAATTAAAATTAAAACCTACCACTGCTGCTCCAAGTCCCAGTCCCTGAAAAAGTCGAATAGATCCATACCGATGAGACTCAAAGAAGGGGTGCCCCCGCCCTCCCCAGCCCGGCTAGAAGTGCAGGGATTGCATTAGGTGACTTGCCCCCCCTGCCCCGAGCCGGGCTGGAGGCGCCCGCAGCGGGAGGGAGGGAGAAGCCGCCGCCGCCGCCGCCAGCAGCCGAGCTGGCTGCCTGGCTGGGAGAGGCAGGCACGGCAGCAACAGCGGCAGCATCACACACGGCACGAGGGGAGGAGCCTGGGCAGCCAGAAGCCACGACATGGAGCCAGCACATGATCATCTCCAGGATCTGGCAGAGCCGCCCCACGCCGGTCCCGACAGCCCCCGGGCTCCTCCTGTGGTGAAACCCGCCGCGCCAGGAGGGGCGCTTGGGGCCTGTTTGCTCGGCTCTCCCTCAGGAAGGCGTTTTCCCGCACCCCGCTCCGGGAAGTTTTGTGACAGAAAGGGGGTGCAAATTGGGCTTCATCAAGCGAGGCCGGGCGAGGGAAACGCTGCGGCTACAGAGGCCCGGGAAGGCCGCACGCCTCGCGTGAGGAGAGACCTGCCCGACCTCCCGCTCTGCTGCTGCACTGGGAAGGTCTTGGCTTTCAGCCCACTTCATGGATGATCTTGTGTGGTTTAATGTCTGTGAAATGGGAGACTTGGCCCTGGGGCCTTAGGGCTGAGGGCAAGCAAAACTCGGGGGCATCCACACCCCAAGCCTCCAGGCTTGGGCCTGACAAGTGGGATGCCTGCCAGAGGTTTTGGGAACATCTGAAGCCCCAGATGGGGGTGGGAGAAGGGCCACTTATGGTTCTGGACTCTTGGATTTGGGATTAGTTTTGGCTAATTTGGCCTGGGATACATAAAGTTAAAAAAAAAAAAAGTGAAGAGGTAAGTGACCATTTCCTGCAGCAGACGACAGAGGCTGTGAGAGGTTGAACCAGCAGTGCAACCAGGATGGCAAAAAGCCTGGCATATCTGGACCTA
>NW_017729029.1:57238547-57253172 GCF_001723915.1 Gavialis gangeticus
ATTTGGCCTGGGATACATAAAGTTAAAAAAAAAAAAAAAGGTCTAATACCAGTGTCCCAGCTGGTCTCTGAGAGAGGGAAGAAGAGGTTCCCTGTAATGTGTCACAACAGGCTCCTGCGAACCTGGAAACAAGTCAGGAAGAAGTCCAGCGGAGGCACTGGTGAGGCACGGGGCTGGCCTGGGTCAGGGAGCTGGACAAGTATTAATGGGCAGGCGGGGCTGAGACAAAACCAGGCACTGCTAAAAACTGACATGGAAGACAGACTTTTCATGCACTTCTCCAGTTCTGGGATTTTGTTCCAGCCAGGTCGGAGCCTGGCTTCTGACAGGAGTCTTTTCTGCACTCCTAACAGTTAGGTAACAGGAGGAGGCATGCTATGTTCACCTAGAAGAGAGTCCTTCTGTCCCCTACACATCCCACGGGAGACAATTCCCACACCCTTTGCTACTCACCCGTCTCACCCAGCAAGAGAAAAACAGGAGTCTTATGCTCTGATTGGATCTTCTTTTCCACCGATAAACTCCCCCGATCTGCTGGTTCATATACTCTGCCCATCAGCAGCCTATCCAAATGCCTCCCAGACTATCTGTAGATGCTTCCTCAGCCTGACGAAGGGTGCTTGTAGCCGAAAGCTTGCTAAGAAGAATGTTTCCAACTATTTGAATTGGTCTAAGAAAAGATATCGTTTTTACCCAAATCACCTTGTTTGCCTATGTCCTTAGACCAACGTGGCTACAACCTCCGTCCGACAGGGGTTCACATTGATCGTGTGTGTGTGGTGGGGGGGGACGGTCCTCCATTTTTCTTCCTGGGGTACTTTGCTAATGGGGTTTTCTTTCAGCTGGTACTTGGGAAGGCAAGGACAAATAAACTTGTAGTTGTGCCCCAATTCTCAGAAGAATGATTTACAGCCTTAGTGCTTATGGGCTGTTCTGGACTGAGTAGTGGTGACATTTCAAATGGTCCTTAATTCCAGATGAAGGCCATTTCCAAGGTCTTCGGTCCAGCCCTGAAGCAGCCTCCCTTTGCTGTAGGCAATGCCAGCGTATCAAGGTGCAAAATTATCAACAGTACTCACGGTCTTGCAGCGTGAGGCCGACCTAGGCCATTTATTGCCTTGAGAAATAAAAGGAACTGAGAGCTTGACCTTGACCCATGAGAGTAAGTGAGAGATAAGGCTTGACCTCAGGGTTAGCAAATTAAGACGCTAGCAGACCAAGAGAAAACAGGAGTTGCAGATTGGTTTCCTCAAGGCTTCTGCTGTTACCTGGGCCTTCTGAATCATATTTAGGGCTGTCCAAAGGCTGAGCTTTCAGTTCCTTGCCATCATGCTGGCCTTTCAAAAGAAGGTACTGAAGCAAAACTGGTGCACCTGATTTTGAATTACAGTTATACTCTGTAAAAAAAAAAAAAAAAAAAAACACCCCAAAAAACAGGGCAGTTTCTCCCCCGGCTGCGGACCAGCAAGTGAATGCAAAAGTTCCTTCTGATGTGCCTGTCTATTCCCTCCTTGCAACCAGGCACTTCCCTGCCAGTACCAGCCTTTCAAAAACCAGGACTCAGGACTCAGAAAAAAGAAATTGAGAGACTGTATTAAAAAATCATGGGATTTTTTTTTTTCAAATGACAAATTGGGGGCTCTTTTGTCCTCTGCTTTTTGAGCTTGCAAGCTGCACAAAGGTGTAGCTGTACCAGCTTTTTCAAAGCTTTCCTTCACAACAACATGGGCCAAAACTTTTTTTTTTTTAAACGCATGTGAACAATATCACCTAATCACAAGAATCCAAGGTGTGCAAAAACCTCAAGTAACACAAGATGGGTGAGAGCTGGTAACATCTTGACTCCGCTCTATTCAAATAGCAAGGTTTGACCTGCTATTAAAGAGAGTGCATTTGGGAACAGAATTATTGCGCAGCAGGCTGAAAACACTTCCCAGGCACAGGGGCCAGCACTTCCTTCAAGTTTCTTTAGAAACTCAACATATAATAGTCTCTAAGAAGGCTTTCAAAAGGGATTGTATCAAAGACAGGGAGAAGAAAATCCAGTGCCAGCAGGCCACCCTGTTACTCCTATTAAGGTCAATATAAAAGACAACCTGTCTCCCCTTGGGGCTACACTTTTACCTCTTGAAACTATAAGACTTGCCAGCCTCTCTACAGTGCGCTAGAAGGCTAGTTCCTGAACTAGCCTTTTTGTTGGCATCAGTAGGGAATAGCTCATCTTTGGGGCTCACCTCCATTAATAATGCCACAGCTACCGGTCATTCTGACCTAAAGAAGGGCATTTTGTATCCAAAAGCATGTCTAACATCTCTCCCAAGTTGTTTGTCCACACAAAGATCTGACCTCTCAAATTTTACTTCTCAGTAGGCATGTCTATACGTGCATTTACGCTGGCTTAAATTTACTGTGCAGTAAATTACTGTGCAGTAAATTTAAGACAGCATAAATGCATGCATAAATTACTGCTCAGTAAGTGAGAACAAGCTGGTGTCTACACATGCACGCATTAAACCGCATTAACGCTGTATGTGGACTGACTTGGGACTAAAGTTCGTTTGCAGGGAATCTGTCCACTAAAGCTAGTCCCAAGTCAGTTCACACACACAGTGTTGCTGCGTAGTAAGGAGTCTACACATGCATTACTGCTCAGTAACTAATCTGGTGTAAATTTGATACCTGCATGATGCGGGTATCAAATTTACATTCAAGTTGGCTTACGTCACCATACTTACTGCGTCGTACAGGCATGCATGTGCAGACGTGCCTGTACCATGCAGTAATTTCAGTAAATGCACATGTGTAGATACACCCATCAGATACCATGCTGCAGGTTTCGCAGGGTGGCATTTTACTTGTTGTCACTAGGGACAGACCAATTTGTTCAGGAGCAGTTTCAGCCCCTCCGTGCCCAGTATCCCTTGGCACTTCTGAGGCCCGTGCAGGCTGATGGCAGCAGAACGAGGGGTGCTTAGGAGGTAACACAGGCTTCTGGGAGACAAAGAGCCAAAGTCCTGGTCTATGCGGCCAGATCCCCTGCAAACTCTAGCCCTCATGGAGACTGGAAGCAGCTGCACAGAACAACAAAGGCAGGCAGCACGGAGCTGATTCAGAGTGCAACCAACCTCAGGACAGGCTGCTGCTGCTAGTCCGCTGGAGAGGTCTAGCAGCATCCTCCGTGAACCGCAAACAAACACCGCTGCTGAGGCAAACACCAGACTCAGTCCTCTGTGGGTTCCTATAAACAGTGGCACACATCAAAATAACAGCAGGTTCCTTTACTAGGGCTAGAGACAGCACAGAAAGTGAAACTGCTGAGCATAACGGCTCTACCAGCCACCATGGAAGAGGCAGCAGGATTTCCTATAGCCCAAGACAGGAGTTGGATATAAGAACGTCTCTTAGAGCCCTGTTGGCAGTGTTCCCTTGCCTCCTTGGCCGCTTTGCCCTCCCCAGCCAGCTACCAGACTGCAGGGTCCAGCCTGATGCTCCTCCTGCACCGCAGCCCCAGGTTCTCCCCCAAAAGCCAGGGCCCATTTTCAGCTCAGGTATTCATTCCTCCTCATTCCTGCTGCACAATTATAGCATCTTCCAGTGGCTGAGGTTGAACTGCATGGAAGCGAGGGCTCCTGGTACCCCCCATCCTCCACTGTTTCTTCCATTTCTGTCTCTTTGGGTTTGGCAACAGGTAATGGGGTTATAACCTGCGAGGAAGGGGGAGAGGCAGGTCCGGTAAGGAGAGAAATTCCTGGTTGCCCTTCCTGACTGAGGGACTGTCTGTATGTAAATGTGCACACAGCTGCAGAGAGGCAGGGGATGAGGCTGTGGAAGAAGTAACCAAAGAGTAAGAGCTAGAGTGAAGTTGGGGAGCAGGAGATAGGACTAGGAAAAAACCCTGTCCTTTGTCAGTGGGCAGGAGGAGGAAGAGGATGGCCCTTTTTCTACCCTCCAGCCTCCTTATTCTTCCCTTAAGCTTTTCCAGAGACATCTTTGATTGTAGTAGCTCCATCCTGAATACACAGTCAACTTGCAAGGGAAGCTAAGAACCGTAAGCTCCTTGTCACCTGCAGTGTCATCCATTATTTGAGAATGAGCTGCCAGAAACACGGTCCCTTTGTTTTTTTTGTTTAGCCTGATTCGGGATCAAAACATTGTACTAAGTGGGTAAAGTGGGAATTTCATTGAAACTGCTCACCTTAGTGACAACTCCTACATTGCATAGACTGAGATTCTGTGTTAGTCTAAGTGGCAAGGGCTAACGAAGCCAAAGTACTTAAAGCTCTTCTACAAACACCTCTCCAATAGAAAGTACACTGAAGGGCATTTAAGTTACCAGGTGCCCTGCTTCATTACCAGGTCTAGGAAAGCACTGTTGAGTTGAGCGAGTAGGAAAAAAAAATGATCACGTGTGTATGGTTGCATACCGCTACATTTTGGCTGAAATGTTTCCATTTGGAAAGGTTGCCATAGTGCTTTGCGGGAGCTGGTGTCCAGGTCTCATGCCTATGTAGATAGGAATGAATGGATGGACTTTGCCTCCCATAATGGACCAAGGTCTCTGCTATGTTCATGCATTATACGACCCTGTAGCAATAGCATGTCACAGGAGAAGAGGTCCAATGAGGTAATCTTGCCCAAAGAGGATAATGGGGGTGGGAGGAGATGAAACTGAATTTTTCAGGATGCACCAAATGTGTTCGACCACATCATGGAAAAAATAATCAAGGTTTTCCACAGAAAGTAGACTTTTTTTCCCCAATGAAAAACTGTATTTATTCAAAAACCTTATTTTCCCTTGAAAGATTTCCTAATGGAAAATGTGTAACCAGTCCTGTTTTGAACACACACATTGAAGACACTTGGTTTTATGAAGGGGAAAAGAAAGGGACAAGCAACTTGAACATAAAGAATGAAGCTATGGAAATTCATACTTCTTGGTAAGGAAATGATTGATTTTCTCATTTGGTGTCTCATTTATATTGAACTAATCACCATGTAAGTTTATATAAACCAAGAGTTTAAGTCATCTTAGCTAAAGCATACAGATAATTTAACCTATGGTTTATTAACGTAAATATTAACATAAACCCAAGAACAGTGCAAGTTTGCTAAATGTGGGTCAATGAAATCAGGCAATTTATATTTCTAAGTCACATTTTACCTTCAACAGTGGCTCAGAAGAAAAAAACAAATCAAATGTATGTGCTGCATAAGGCCCCATGTTGCACGTCCTCCCTCACTGAAATTTCCACTTGGAATTTAACAGGGATTTTAGCTGCGGAGAGCAGGTCATCACTAGACTGCGCATACATGTGCACGCATGCATGCACACGCACAAGCACACATGCACAGGCAACCTTTCTTTTTTTTGTCTTTTTTACATGAAGGCTGTAATAATTCAGAGTATGGTTTATTTAACGGAGCATAACTATTTTCTAGTTCTATTTGACGCTCTGATGTTTGAGATTTGAATCACTCAAGACCATACCACTTCCAAAAACTTTCTGGCAAAGTTTTCTCGCTGTGGCCAGGAGGAACGTTCTCAAAATCCGCGCTCTTTTCTATAGGATTCTGTAGGCATTAGAAAAATGCAAACATAGCTTTTTCTAAACACTGGCCCTTAAAAGTAGCAAGGTGTCAAATTCATGCAAGTCCCGCCACAAGTATCCAAAACCAACTTCAGGAAAACCACAGAAGAGTCAAGATACAATCAGCAAACCTACGCAACTTTGCCAAAATCATGTGAGGTGTGGATAGCCCAGTAAAATAATATGAGAGGCTGCCAAAACCAGAGGAGTGTGAAATGTATAAATGTTGGATTTTTTTTACAGTTCTAACATTTACAAGAGAGCAGTGGGGCCAGCTGAGAGTATGTCTGCACAACTCAATTCAGTGCCAGGCAGAAATTCCCAACTAGCTCAATACTCAAGTTATACTGGAAATGGTATAGCTATATTAGGGCAACATTCAGCCCAGGCTTATATCACAGAATCAGGGCTGAAAGGGACCCCAGGAAGTCACCTCTTCCAGCGTTTCTCAACCCATTCTTTTGACCCACTTTTGGGTCACGCCCATATGTGGAAGGGCCTCAAACAAATTTTAAAAATGGATTCCCCTTGAAAAGAGAAAAATGTGGGAAACCGTGGCTTTTCCCTTGCAGGCTGGCAGAGATCCAGCCTGCAAGGGGTTTCTTGGCCCCCCCTCCCCCTGCCCCACACACTGGGGGGCTGGGACCTGGAGGTGGGGGGCAGTGGGTCAGGAGCGAGGGGCAATGGGTTGGGACTGGCCATCTATGTTTGCAAATGGGTACTGGTACAAAAAAGGTTGAGAACCACTGATCTATACCAACACCCTGCTTGAAGCAGGGTCACCCCCATCTAAACCCTCTGATACACATGCTTACCTAGCTTACTCATCTAAAACTACATGATCAACCCCATCACACAGCTGCAAGGTATATTGCCCCCAAAACACCCAAACCTGGCACAGGTAGAGCCAGAGGACAAGGTCTGCCAAGGTGCTGCTGCCAAGGTTATTCAAATGCACTTAAGAGATCCAAAGAAGAGGGTCATGTCCATCATTACAGAGGAAGGCAAAAAACCCCACAGTCTGTACCAATCTGACCATGAGATAAAATTCCTTCATGAGCCCAAATATAGTGATTGATCTGACTCCGAGTGGAGTGGCAAGACCCTTTATCCAGGAACCTCCAGGTTTTAGCCCTAGCAGGAGCATTGACACACCTCAGTCAAAATCCCCAGCCTTGGCAGTAGCCAACACCCATTGTTTCCAAGGAAGTGGGGGAGGAAATCCAAGCTATGACACCTGTAGCAACAGGCAGAGGAAAAAAAATGATCCCGGCTTTATGTGGCAACCAGCAAAGCCCAGAAGCATGGGAAAAAACCAAATGCCCTCTGTTCTCCTCTGCAAACCTGGGGACAGGAAGCAGAACTCAAGCCATTACCTGTACTGTAGTGTTAGACCTCCCCTTTCCGTGTCCCCTCCATAAACATATCCCCACTTCTTTCATAGCTTTAATATATTCCCTGCTTCTCAGCAGGACTAATTTATGCTAGGGCCTAGGCAGAACACTGTGCTAACGTAACTATATTGTTTTTAATACCTGAGCTAGTTCATTGTGACACTGCACAGCACTGGACATAGGGCCCCTGGGTGGCTACATACGTTGGGGTTGTAGCATCCTTTTCCTCTGTACTATCAGCTCAAAACCTCACAAACAGTTGGTTTCTCAATGATGCTTGAGCCAAATGTCATAAGTAGCTAATTGAGAAAATAAGATTGTAAAGGATGCAAATCAAACAGAAAACTCAGGCGAGGTGAGGGACTTTAGGAAGAATGCTAGTGGCCATCAAGATGTGCAATGGTACAAACGTCAAGTATAGCTGTAGTTTTTAAAAGCAAGGAAAACTCATTTAACTTTCAATTATAGACATTTGAGTCGAAGATGCAACTTCTGGATAACTACAACTTGTTCGCTGATCCTTCTCTTTTCCCTGTGCTATCAAGAGTGTTTTGTGGGTTTTAAATTGGCAGGTTAACTCTTTGTATATTTTAAAGAACAAAATTGTATTTTGTGCGTAACATCTACTTGTAAACAATGGCTGAAGTGAGCAGCTAAGCACTAAGCCATCTGTTATCATCCATTCCTTTAACCAAGCTAATCACTTAAAGCCCCATCATAGCTCCAACTTGCTTTCTGGCCTTGCATACAGCAGCAATCCATGTGGCGGCTTTTTAACCAATTGTAGGACCATCTCCTACTTACACGTGAAACCAAACCCAACTAAATACAAAAACATAAAGACAAAAAGACATATTTTAAACATACATTATCATATAATTGTGTTTAATTTTTATAGAACAAAATCTATTTTTTGTATATGACTAAATAACACATTTATAATAAAAGTATGTTACCGTATTTTAAATATAAAAATATCCAGGAAATTGGAATTCAAAGTCAAGGTGAAAAAACATCTTCTGACATGACGGTTCTTATTTTCAGAGGATATTAGACTTTCCAGAGTAGAGATAAACATTAGTGGCTGAAATGTTGTCTTCCCTTCAGCGATCTTTATGACGATGTTCACTAATGCATTTTGCAGAAACGTAAGAGCCAACAGACTTTCCTTTTTACAAAGGAAATGGCAAGAATACTGTCTGGCCTGGAAAGGAGAGAGACCCTCTTTTGTCAGGTATTTCACCTTCACGTTACTTGCATTGCTTTACTAAAATTTTACTATTGTATTAATAATTTTAGCTTCAGCTATGATTCCCCTATGTCAGAATTATATATCCTCTCCTGTCTTCTTCTAATATATTATATTTTCATGCTTTTGATGGCTCACAAGTGTGAATCTATCAGAGGCAAGACTGAAGTCAAACTTGCTAACAAATATATTGTGCGAGTGCCTACTCAATAGCCATTCTACATCAACCAAAAGCAATATAACCTAAGCGTGTTCATCATATAACTACAGATATCCAATGTTAGACAAAGGACGCTGTAAGAAATGAAGGGCAATTAAAAAAAAAAAAAAAGCCAGGTAGTACAAGCAAGACATGAAAGTTCAAAATAATTCATGCGTAAAGTGCAAGAGGTCATCCAGTATTCAAATACATTTCAGCAAAGGGGCTTTAGCTCAGACAGAAGAAAATAACAACATTTTGGAAGGATAAAGATTTTCAAATTTGTAACACTTATTCTTCAAGGACATAAAAAAATATTACAATATATAGAAAACATTTTAAATATCTGTGCTCCTTTACACTCTTTGGCAGGCATACTGTAACTTCCGGAGAGAAGATTTAAAACAATCTTTTCTGGACCAAGTCAAAGATAAGAGGCAATACTGAAAAGAGAAGACCATACTTGGAGCCAGCTCCAGAAGGGGGATAGAGAGACTGTCTACACATTCATTAATGCACCGTAATTATGGCGCATTCAGTTTAGTACCTGTAAGAACAGGAACTAATTTCATGAGCCATAATTGGCGCGTCTGCACATTAGCACAAATGAATGCTTTGTTGTGACCATAATGTGCATTAGACTAAGTCTACTGTGCATTAGCATGGTTTTTGCCCGCCGTGCTAATGCACAGTAGAATTAGTCTTCTGCACATTAAGCATCCCTGTGGCACTTGGTCCATCCAAAAGACTAGAAGACATGGTGAGATAGGGGTACATGCCCAGTATGACAGTAGTGTTAGGCTCAGAGAATATTGGAGATGCTCAGTTGAATGGCTTGGAAGGCGCTGTGATAGTTATGCAGAAAACAATAGCGGGCCCTTGCCATCATTTCTTTTCATTCAAGAAATGAATGCCTGCTTATTTATTTCATAAAGTGAGAACCAGTATCCCAAATAGTTAGACTGAGAATAAACCAGCCTTTTTCCTGGCAAGTAGCTTAAATGACCGTGTCTTGCTTTTCTGGGAAAGGGGCCAGGTGAGTTGTGAAAGGGCCGTAGCGCTGAAGGCAGCGTCTCAGGGGTTCATACCACGCACTGACTAGAGGCCTGGTAAAAGAACCAGGAGAAGGAGACTCAGACTTTCACCCTTCGTGAGGGTAAGGAGCAATGGGAAAAGCAGTTGATGGGGGGAATGGAGAGATGTGTTAAGCTCTTTGAGAGCATGAAGGGGCTTTGACTAGGCACTCGCACAGAGCAGGGTTTTCAAAGGAGGGCACAGGCACTTGCAGGTGAAATACTGGCCCAGTAAAATCCATGACAGCACACTTTGAATTTAGTAGGACTGGGATTCACTGCAGGACCCAAATTCTCATTGCAAGCCAATAGGGCTTAGACATCAGAGGACCAACAGAGCTTTTATAAACGGTGCCTAACTATGCTTGAAAACTGCCCCCCTTCATACCTGCTACTATAATGCAGTAATATATATAGAGGTGAGAACTGCTTATCTGAGCATCTGACTGCTCAGGACTTTCTAATTTTTTGCAAAAATCTTGTGGGCCTAATAAAAGATATCATCTCTACTACGAGTCCTGATTGCCTTTTCCTCTAGACCGATACGGCTACAACCTGAGGACTTTCTAACTTGATAACTAATTTCGATTGATCCAGTTCCAGAAACTTTCACTGGGTCAAATGCAGTGATAAAAAGTATAATTCCAATGGTGGCCTTTTCTCCTGTGTCTCTGTAAGACCTAAAAGATGTGTAGGATTGCCTCTGTACTTGGTACATAGCAAGAGCACTAGTGATGATGATCTGGGAGAAACTGGGGCACTTCCCATCTTTGTTAAAGCAGAAACTTGTTTCTAAAAAAATAGAGTCCAGAGCCTCTGGTACATACCTATAGACCTTCGAGGATCTGGCTCAAGGTGACTTTGGTTAAATTCAGTACTTGAAAGAGGAGGAGAATGATCCCCCTGACTATAAGAAAGCAGCATGGGAAAATGCCACAGAAGCACATCCCCACAGCTCATTAATACCCTGCTGTTTAAACAGAACCAGAACATAGTGCTAAGCAATGTCATACCATTTTGTGAAAGCAACACATACCCACTTGAATGAGACTATGATAGAGGGAAAAATTGTGAGCCACTGTCCAGAATTCTAAAAATGTAATCTAATAAGGGCTACATAATTAAGAATGATTCAGTAGAAATGTTATACCATAACTTGCTGAGCTGATTTAAATGACCTAATTTCAGAAAATATTTTTAAATGCCTGTTATCTTTCAAGAAAACTAGTTAATATGATTTTTTTCTCCCTGTTACATACAGTAGATTATTAACGGTGTCGTACGGAAGGGAAGTGATATTGACAAAGGGAGAATTTCACTTCTTGAGTGAAACAGACAAGCCTGGCAAGGAATTGAAAAGCAGATGAGTATTTATGCAACTATAATGGGAAGATTATAATTGATCTCTCTGACATCAGTCTTATATAAAACAGGGGAAATGGAAGAAATGTATCTGGACCAGGCTAGAATTATCAAGCAATGAAAGCAAGCCATCAGCTGACTACAGTGCTGGAACATCTAGCATCTGAGAAGTCTTTAATCCCCACTGCTAGAGATAGAAACATTGCTTTAGATAAAAGGTGGCCAAAACCATGTCACTGCTTATTACAGAAACCAACGTCAACCTATTTAAGGAAGCTGCTTGAAAAAAAAGCATAAAATATAGCTGCTCACAGACCGTTCTGTTGATAGTTCCCACTGCTTTTTATTTTTTCTTCACTACTGAGGTTGACCAAACCTCTTTCTAATAAAATCTAAGTTTAGATGTTCATGAAGGCTAGGGTCTCTCTGAAACACAGAAAAGAAACAATTTCCCTTATTCTCTCACCTCCCCCACTTCCAACACTGCCCCCTTCCCCCCCACCAAATCAAAACAACCCACAAACCATCATTTAAGCACTAAACATCAAGGTAAAGAAAAAGCCACTGTGTCAATGGACATGTTTGTAAATTAGTCCTAGGCACTTACTAGACACAAAGAAAAAAGAGACTAGTCAACAGCAAAACAGCCAACTATAGCCCAAGGATATTGAAAATATAGAACAGTATCTATCACCTTAGTTGCAGCTTTAAAAGTGGGTGGCAGATCAGTTGTAAGAAAGAAAAAGCCAACTGCAGATCAGTGTAATCAAGTGATTACTCAACTATGGAAAAATTAGCATCCCATGTATAGGGAGATTTTATTTTTTTTGGAATAGAGCAAAGAAATGCCCACTGATCTCTGTAAAACCTACATAAACTTGCCAAAAGCCATAAAAGAAGAGGACAAATTTCACAATAGATGTCCTTAATATGGATTTATAAAACTAACTCTAGGCACCTGAAGTTCCCATGAGCTTATGAAACAAATACTTGGGTGCTTATACCAGATTTTAGGAACTTTAAGTAATTAAAAAATCCTTGTCAGAAGTCCATGGTCTGGGTATTCACTGTAACTGGAGTTTTTCAAAAATTTGACTTAAATGAGAAAGTCCTTTGACTAAGCTTATTACCATCATTTCCTGAAGCAGCTAGTTCAAAAGCTTGAGAAGTTTACCTAAAGAGTTAGGTGTTCATTTTATATGAATAAGGTGGCTATTTTTCAGAAAGCTATTATTTAAACGATATGCTTGTCAAATGTACTACTACTTTATGTAGCCCGAGTTAGCAATTCTGGTAGCTGTTGCTCAATTAATCTATACATATAAAAAATCTTAATTTTAGTGACTTCAGGATAATCCAGTTCAATTCTCCTAGCCCAAAATATAGCAGTTCAGGGCACGTCCAAATGGGTGGGAACATGCAGTATGCGGCACTGCAGAGCCGTCTGCGGTACTGTACACCTGCAGATGCAGGTGTTCCCCACGCTGCTAATTTGTAGCATAGGGGGTTTTTTGAGACCAGGAGATCCCAGTGTCATAAAAACCTGCACCTAAAAAAAAAGGGGGGTACACATGGCTGCAGCATGCACTGCCCGAAACCGGAGCTTGGTCAGCCAGAGCCATACACAGGCTGCCAGCCAGGTTCCCTGCTGCAGGATTCCCACAGTTGCAGCCCCTGGAGGCCCCCAGGACCTCAGGTAAGACTCTGGGGCCAGCCCAGGTGCTGGGCCCAGTCTCCCCTACCCAACCCTGGGCAACTTGCCATGCACCAGAGAGAGCGTGCACGGGTGTTCCCTGGGGATAGGTGGCAGCGGCACACAATGTGCCACTACTTTTGCCCCTGGGAAAATGCACGTTCCTGCTCTTGGGAACATGTCCTTAGAGATACAGTTTTAGTTGGTTTTACTTGCCTGTATCTGATTTCTCCTAAATAATTAAAAGACAGATACTTTTCAGGACCAGAAAACTGGAGTCAGCAACTCTTTATACGGTGGGTGTATAGATAAAAATTTCAATAAGATTTCCTAGAACTCAGTCCAGTGAAATGTGTCATAACTCACTTTCATACATTAAGGTAATTCTGCATTACTCAAGAATGACAGAATTAAATGCAGTCTTGCTAAAATATTGATCATAATACATATGGCCATCTAATTTATCTGAGTCAAGATATATATGTTTTCCTCTGCAAGACAATGAACGCTTGTCTTGTTACTGAATTATTTCAACTGAAGTTTCTACCATTAGTTAGGTAGTTAATCAGTATTTGAACATTTTAATTGAGAAGATCCATGACTAAGTTGCTTGTTCAAGATGCATGGATGAGTTTGGTGACAAAAATCACACAATTAGTCCTGTAAAACACAAAGGGATGTGGGTAACACAAAGCACCAAATAAAGAGCAGTGGCTGTATAAGGAAAAGTGGCAAGAACAGAAATGAATTGTATTGGGGTATCCAATGATGCGCATAGCAGGAAAATGTCTAAGGACACAATCAGTCAGGCAAAACTTCCATTGAATTCACAACTCAACTGCAGATCACTAGTTCTGTAAAATACCCTTTATTCAAAGTCCACTGAAGCCAATGGAAGGACTCCATGGATTCTGGGACTAAAACCAGAAAGACCAGATAAATACTGCTGGGAGGAGGCATAGTGGCATGCTCAGAGAATATCTATTTCTGAGAAAAATAGAAATTAATAGGCAGCAATTTGTCTTGCTATAGCCCTTAGGCCTTCACTCTTTCATAATCCATTTTCATTCAAAGTAAAATTAATTCAAAACATTTCTTAGCATCTGTTTTCTTCTAGGTGTGATGAGCATATGGAACCAGATCATCAGCTCCTCTTAACAAGCAGAACACCGTTGACTTCAATGGTGCTACATCAACTATCATGAGCTGATTATGTGACCTGTTTCTTTACAAGCTATTTCATTGAGTCTTGTGTCAACATCATCAATAACAATGGGACACCAAAGCATTGATAATTATAAATAATTTGTACTTTGCATTCTATTAGTTACTATTAAATAGTTTATCCTAATAACGCACCTAGGAAAACTGAAATCCAGAGTAGGCTGAGTGATTTGATCGAAGTCACACAGTGGTTCTCCCACTTCCCAGGGCTATTTTCTAACTTCTTTGAGTGCTTCTCATCTTAATTTTCTTTCAGTTGCTGTTCAGTTCATAAGAGCATACACTGTGTGTGTGTATATATGTATGTGTATGTATGTATTTCAGGATGTGTAACATATATACAAAACATATGTATTTGCATATACCCTTCTTCTGCTCTTTAATCTGTTACTTGTCTATGTACATGGGAAGTTTCTTGAGGTAGGGATCACTGCCTGTGTGTATGCGTGCATACTTTGCATATACACACACATAGAGAGGATCCCTACTTCAAGAAACTTCCAATTTTTTTCATATATAATATATGATCATATCCTTTATATAATAGACATGACCATATGGCCCCTAGCATACACTCATTTAATGGTGCAATAAGATATGATCCTAACACAGGGGCGGGCAATTATACTGGGGGGAGGGCCACTTACTGAGTCTTGGCAAGCCATCGAGGGCTGCATGACAGTTAGCCAGGGGCAGATAACTATTATTTTCTAAATTTTTTTAAGGGGCCTCGTGGACCAGATAGAATGGCTTGGTGGGCCACATGTGGCCTGCGGGCCGCGTTTTGCCCACCTCTGTCCTAACAGTTGTGTCATTTCCCACGCCACACACCCATAGCAGGAA
>NW_017729029.1:57258172-57258499 GCF_001723915.1 Gavialis gangeticus
TTAGCCAGGGGCAGATAACTATTATTTTCTAAATTTTTTTAAGGGGCCTCGTGGACCAGATAGAATGGCTTGGTGGGCCACATGTGGCCTGCGGGCCGCGTTTTGCCCACCTCTGTCCTAACAGTTGTGTCATTTCCCACGCCACAACCCCCTTTCAGGCCCCCCACCAGGAAGAGACTGGCAGCACTGCTGCCAGTCTCCAGGGAAACCCCAACCTCACACCATCACAGTGTGGCTGTTGCTGGGGTCTCCATGGAAACTGGCCCCAGCCGCGTGGGAAGGGGATGCTGGGAAATGGAGTCCACTGCCAGCTGGATCCGGCCCATG
>NW_017729029.1:57258510-57273819 GCF_001723915.1 Gavialis gangeticus
TTGCCCACCTCTGTCCTAACAGTTGTGTCATTTCCCACGCCACACACCCATAGCAGGAAGTGCAATTTTGGGATTAGAGATCAGATCCCAATTGTGCCATTACTACTTGCCTTACCGTATTCCCAGGCTTCCCCTGTACTGGCAAAGTGAAAGCCAGGTGCCTGCAGTCTGGTGTGACCCAATGAGGTCTCAGGGTTGGGACCAACAATCAGCCGATCGTCAGTCTCCACCCCATAAGCACACTGAGGCTGATTTGAGCTTCATGAACTGGGATGTCAGAAGACCTTGTGTGCATTCCAGCTACATATGTATTTTCCCCAATCCCCGGATCACTGTGTGCCGCGGGTGTCAGAAAACTGGAGTCAGCCAGGCTATGCACACAGTTTCTAAAGGTCCCAGGGCATGGGGACCCTGACATCAGGAAGCAGAGCTGGTGAGGGGCTCCTCTGCCACATGCAAGGCATACATATAAGGCACAACTGAAACCAGCCACAAAAAAGTTACACATATTTTACAGAATGTATTTGTGACTGGTTTCCCACTTTCTTGAACTATTAATTCTCTGAACATGTGGCAGCATTAATGTTTATGGGAGAATTAACAGGTTAGTTGCATCGAGTATAACATCTGCCAGGGACCTATATTTTATACATGCAGTATATTTATATCTATGTCTATATATTTATATCTAGAAATAGATAGCAACTCACACAGTAAGCGCATCTACATGAGATGCTTCACTGTGCAGTAGTGTAGTTTACTCTCACAAACAGCTTCTTTCTCATGGCTCTGAAGGCTCTGCAGCTGCATGTGGTGGAGAGGCCACAGCTGGCAGCTGGGATGTGGACTCAGCCTCAGGGTCACCACTGCCTACAGCTGGTGCCCTGCAGGTGTACCAGCTCTGCAGGAAGAGGACCCAGGACTGCACCCCCCTCCTGGACTGGTTGGTGATGGCATTGGAGGACCATCTGGCAGGTGCACAGGCCTGGTGAGTGGAGGATATAGCCTGCAAGGATATAAGGGACCAGCACAAGGAGGCTCAGGACTGGTGAGCAGAGGCATGGGACCAGGCAGACCGGGAGCTCTGGGTGCAGCTCCTGGCCCCGGAGTGTGAACAGATGGAGGCCCTGTGGGAGCAGACCATAGTCCTGGGCAAGGCAGTGAAGGCCACAGAAGATGACTAACTGGTCGGGGTACTATCTTGGCCCTGGTGATCGCCGTTGTGCTACCCGCTGCCTCACCCCTGACCCTAGCCCCACCTGCCGCCCAGCAGCAGGCCCCCACATGGGCCTGGATGGAGGTCCAGCACTGCCTCCACCAGCCAGAAGTCCTTGCCTCGGACCCTGGCCCCAGTCCCCCCTCCACCCAGCCCCACTGCCTGGTCCCATTCCCACTGCTTGCTCCAGCTTCATGCAGGTGCAGAGCTGGAGCTGCTTGCAGCAGGGCCAGGATTGCATGCTGGCCCTGGATGCCAGCTGCTGGACAAGGAGCTGCCTGCACTAGGGGACCACCTGCTGCCATCACCTCTGGGTGAGTCCCCCCAGCATGCACACCAATGGGGAAATGGCCAGAGGTCAGGGTACTGGCCACCAATCCTAGGCTCTGCCTCCTAGGTGCCCCCACGCCGTGGCCCCCAACCCCAGGACAGCACAAAAACCACATTGTAAATAGTTTGCACAGGGAAAAGGGTGTTGGTGGGTGGGTGGTGGAAGGCCTCCCCCTGGTGGCAGCAGGGGCCCATTGCAGGGCTGCAGGAAGTGGCACCAGTTTGCTGCTCCGAGCAGCAAATCTGCTGCCCTGTCACTGCATGTGTAGATGCCTGCCTGGGAGCATTTACTCACCAATAGTTTACTTGCAAGTAAACTAATCTCGGATCAAATGCATGTGTAGATGCGTCTATCAAAATGGGTCTCCAATCCTGGTTGGATTCTCTGGGTTACAAGTAATTAACAATAGGAATAATACAATCTACAGCAGATTCATTCAGTCAGCATCTCAGCTTATATACAGTATTTAACTTCTAATGCGCTCATATAGGTATAAGGATCTAGAATCTGAAACTGCTGGCCTTCTGTACATGATTAGCCCCATTGGAATCAAATGAGACTAATTGATGTAAGGCCTGCAATATTTTGCCCACGCTGAGGCATTATTTTTGGTATGCAATCCACTTTTATGAACAAAGGTGGCAGAGAAATGTCCTTATAGTAAAAAATATCACTTCCATTAGGAAGAAATGAAAAGCAGTGAATCTCTGAATATTTTTCATAATGCGATTTTATTAGACACATCCACATTAGAAAAGTGTAAGCCCCAGAAAGGGGAAAAAATTAAAAACCCGGTAAGATCCATTCGGTAGTATTTTATATTTCATATAAAGGAAATGAAGTGCCTTGATAAAGGCACTTCATGAGTGAGATGATTTACATTATTTTCACTTTGTTTCTGATTATTAGAAATAAAAATATATAACTCTTTGCATTCATTTCTGCCTCATCCTACAGGACCTTGATTGAATCTTTCTATGAAAATCACACACATACAAGATCAAAACACAGAGATGGAAAGCGGAATGTTCCTCATTATAGCAAGAATAGCTCATATTCTCCTCCACAACACAATTTATTAGTATCTAATAGAATTGTAATGTTTCTCATTCTGGATTTTTACAGCTGCATCAAAATATTAAAGTGTGAATTGCAATTAAACTCACACAGTGCTCTTAGCATAATTTCCCATGTATTAATACTTAGCAAACCAAGTTATTGGTGTAATATTACTCTTGGTACTGGTTGTCGTAAAGGGATAAAGCCTCCAAACAGTAATAAAGTATATTTTACTGACAAGAGAGCAGTAGTACAAAAAATGTTATGCTACTGCAGTTTTTAATTTCAGTGGAGGGGGAAAAAAAAGAAAAAAAGGCTTTTGACCCTTTAAATTATAGTTTGCAGGTTACTACACCAACTCACTTAATCTCTCTAAACAGGTAATTTACTAGCTTTCCAAAAAGCACCCATGTGCAAGGAAATGCTAGTGCACTCCAGAGATGAATCCAAGATTGATTGCTTGACTCTACTCTCTGATAACAATATGTACTATGCTAATCTCTATTTTACGTGCGCCCAAATCCTTTAAAGGCTTCTAGAGATGTGAAGGGGAATTATTTATTTTGGATAACCTTAATTTCTGATATCATTTGGCCCGACTTTGAATAGTTCATCCTATAGCAGCCGAACAGTTTAGAGCTGGAGGGAATTTTATTAAGCAGAAGAGCTAAGCATTCATAGACATCAAGGGGCATATTAGCTATGATAAAGCAAAGATAAATCAAAATGTTGTGTGGTACCCCTCGTGTTATTTATAGCAATGTTAAATGTAGTTTTTTTATTCTGTCTCTAAAGTTTCAATAGGGCATATTTTTTTGTATCCATAGTTTAGAAATGCACTGTACAAGTTGTGAAGGAAGAAAGAAACTGAGGATTTAATAGCAAAAAAAAGGAATAGCTAGAACATTTGTAGAAGGAAGCAAACAGTATTAGGGATTGGGGATAGATGCATGACTTGGGTAGCTAACACAGATGTTGAGATTTCAATTGACATCTTTAGATTTCAAAGGTAGAGAGCCCGTTGAATGAGATGGTTCATACTGCTAAACCTGCGTCCAGGCTGAGGTGACCAGAAGGGCCACTTCCGGGTCTGCTGCCGAAAGTGCTGGGGAGCCCCCCATGCTGCTGTGGGATGCTCCATCTATCCCACCACTACAGCATTCACAAGCCACCTGGTACCTTGAGGTATGCAGAAAAACATTTAAAGCTGTGTTTATGTCCAAATCACTGTATCTTTCTGAATCTCTCCGAATTGATTTGGAGGGTTCTGATTTGATTTGGAGAGATTAAAGGGTCTCCCAATTCAATTCAGATTTGGAGATCTGGCGGCTGAATCTTCACTGAATCGAATCAGGGAGCGAAGCTTCGCACAGCTGTAGTCTGTACAGCCTGGAGAAGAGAAGACTCGGGGGGGGGGGGGGACTTGGTGGCAGCCTGTAAGTATATAAGGGGCACATATTAGGGACTGGGAGAAGGTCTGTTTCCCAGGGGAAAACTTGGACTAACAGTCATAAAATGCAAGAAGACTGCTTTAGATTAGACATAAGGCAAAATTTCTTAACAACTTGAGCGTCCAGGGTCTGGAACAGACTCCCCCCAGAGGTGGTACAATCACCTACTCTGGATATCTTCAAACAATGTCTAGACACACACCTTGGGCGCACGTCTGACCCTAGCAGTCTTTCCTGCCCAAGCACAACAGGGCTGGACCTGATTATCTCGAGAGGTCCCTTCCAGCCCCTAACATCTATAAATCTATGACTATGTTTCCCTTGCAAGTCAAGTCTAGGCCTTCTTTCCTAAAGATGAATATCATGTGGAAACGGCAGGGATTCTGCCATTCAGTACCACAAAATGCCTTGCCAGAATGGAAATAAATGAAGACTAAATTAGTTGTTCTCATTGCGAAACTGATGAAAAATTTGGCCCAACTGGCAAACTCTGTATTATGGAGAGCTAACGCTAGAAGTGACGTACATTCAGTACATAAATTTGAACACTGACTTCTTGCTTACCCCTTCTGTACCTGGCTCGAACCAGTGTCCCTTGTCTCGCTGCTCTGAACACTAAACGCCAATATATTTTCCAGAGAAGAAACAGAACTGTGAAATATTGTGCCAATAGCTACATGTGCTGGATTTCAGTTATGGAGTCACCCATAAATCACTTCATAGCAAGTTTAGGAATAACAGGGGATACATGGAAAGCACACAGTGTTTATCCAAAAAAAGATAGGGTTAGATTATCTTGAAAATTGTCCAGACAACATTAACACAAGAGAATTAAACACAAGGTGCTAATGCAGCCTGGGGAATTTGGTGTTGGGGTGGGGGTGTGAATCGCATCTACTGAATAGAAACAAAAAGGAATGTTAAGAGATCATTTTTGTTAAATGAATAATTAAACACAAGGGGTTTTCTAATGGACCTTTCAAGCAAACAATATTTTTTTTGTTTCTGAAAATGCTTGTGTCCACATTAACATCCAATGTGTTTTACAGACAAAGGGTCCATCAGCCATTGCCCAGTAACTCGCATAGTTACTTCTGTCATTGCAAAATGGGTTTTTAAAACCAGAATTCATTTTGTCATCGCTTTACACTGGTGCAAGCAACTCCACAAGATGTAGGATAACAGGGAATCGAACACCAATCCTCCAGCCCTGCCATACTATATCCACACTATCTGTCAGGAAGAAGAAAAAAAAAAAGAAAAAGTTGCCAACACTGCTGCAACTTACCTCCATGCCTGCCATTGCTGTCAGGTTGTTTTTTTAGCAATA
This sequence comes from Gavialis gangeticus, assembly GCF_001723915.1. Classification (NCBI taxonomy): domain Eukaryota; kingdom Metazoa; phylum Chordata; order Crocodylia; family Gavialidae; genus Gavialis; species Gavialis gangeticus. The sequence continues at coordinate 57,263,898 of NW_017729029.1, forward strand.
GTAGGCTTCAGTCTGATACATTACTGGTGATAGATCCTGTGATATGTATGGGCTCAACATGGGTGCCTATATCACAGCCTGTAGAATAACACTGTCTGTAGTGTATGAGCTTCACTGTATCATTCACAAACTGCCAAGATAATCTCATCATTGAAGTATGTCACACATTTCATGTTTTTTCCCCCCAGTAACAGTTTATCTCTTTGAAGTTTCATCTCTCCTGTCTGAGTTACCAGCTACTCATGTGGGTCAATCTTTCAGAGGTAATAAAAAGGCTGCTAATAGCTACTAGCCTGCTCTCTTGTTACAACCACTGTCACTACAGGTTGTATTCTCACCAAATCTAGCATGGGTTAAGGTTAATCTCTTGTCCAACTCTTGTTCTCTTGTAGCCTCTGAAGCAATTGTGCCGTTACTCAGAGATTTTGATATTACTGGTGCCAGCCAGGATGGGGGAACAAGATAATATTGGCAGGTATTACAAACAGTGGGCATGTCTACATGTGCGCTTCTATTTTACTGTGCATTAAAGCATCACATCAAAAACCATGCTAATGCGCTAATGCTCAGTAAAAATAGGCTACTGTGCATTAGCAGGCTAATGCGCATTTATTTAGTACCTCACATTAGAGGCACTGAATATAATGTGCATTAGAAAAAGTGCCTTAATGAACATGTAGATGCACCCATTGAAAGATACTACACAGGTACGCACCTGTATTCTTGCTCATATTAAGCAAACTGTTAATATGCCATGAATTGATCTAAAGTCCATTTAAATCAATCAAGTCTTTCCCTAGACATCAATTGAACCATGGATCAGACCCACAAAACCAATGGGCATATTCAAATCATCACAAACATGTTTGAAGAGATTTACCATTTCATTCTAGTGGAAAAGGTAACCTTTTAATGCAGGGGTGGGCAAATACGGCTCATGGGCTGTATGTGGCCCATCAACTGATTCTCTCTCTAGCCCACAGATAACTTTTGGGTAGACCTGTACCAGGTTTGTTAGCATGTTAATAAGTATTGTTATTTTGATTAAGTGTGGAAGCGACATGAAGGATCCTGTATACTATAAATGCCACATGTTTTAAGTATAGGTGTTGTTAAACACCATACATCTTTTCTGTGTGGCCCTCAACACCTCACCAGAACTCATTAAGTGGCCCTTCAGCCCAAATAGTTGCCCACTCCTGCTCTAATCTCTCACAATTGACTGGATTATAACATAGTGACTATTTTCAGTGTTAGGGAAGAACAAAAGGGAAGAGACCATTAGGAGATGGTTGAAGGCCCATGGCTAAACCGACCCAGCTGATCTTGCTATTAGTTGTTCCTCAAGGCATGTTTCCCAACAGTAATATTTACAGGAATGAGATCAAAGTATCACTTGGAAATTAGCAACTGGTACCAACTAGGAAAGCATTTTTAGAAATGCTAAATCAAGCAGCCAAGGCAAAGTGAGAGTAATACTACGCAGATCACAGAACAAGGAGGCAAAGCTGGGTAAAATGTCCAGCAGTGAGTTGGCTCAGTGGGTCTTTCCTTTCTTCCTTCTTCATGTGCTGGTGGGACAAGGTATTTGGAAGAATTCATGGATCGCTGGAATATGACAGGGCTGCACTGCGAACCTACGAACTTGTGATCTTTGGACTGTCAACCATGCACTTTAGTTTTGACTCTCCTACATGAGAGGAGAGTCAAAACAGTGGCGTGAATGCAGAGCTTATGTCCAAGAGCTCTTGTCTCCAGTTCTGAGCATCACCACTCCTCATGGTCCCAAAAATACAGCCTGGGATATATCATTGAGAATTGTGAAACAAAGCATCATTAAACTGGGGTCAGAGGAAGAAATTCTGACCACAGAAGGAAGGAATTGCTATTGTTCTAAAAATGCCTACCTTTGTGTCCCCTGTTTAAGCTTTTTTTCCAGTGTCCCACATTTGGTTCTTGGTGGGTTGAGAGGCACTTGTCTCTCTCTGCAGCAGTAAAGGGAATCTACTCGTGATCCTGTTGCTGCTGACTGGCTTGCAAACACAAAGCAAAACAGCTATGTACCCAATCATCATGCCACTTTGCAAGGAATGCCCTATGATTTCTGAATAGAGCAGTGCCATGAAGGGATGGTGTACTAAGGGGAGATCCTCATAACTCAGGGGTGGGCAAAATGTGGCCTGTGAGCTGGATGCAGCCTGCCAGTCCAGTTTATCCGGCCCACGGGGCCCCTAAATAATTTAGAAAATTAATATTGATCTGCCCCGGCTGCCTGTCATGCGGCCCTTGATGGCTTGCCAAAACTCAGTAAGCGGCCCTCCGCCCAAAAGAATTGCCCACCCCTATCATAACTCATTCTCCTCCTGCAAGGGGATAGAAGGCAGACCTCCCGGCATAATGCCACCATGTATTTTGTTTTGCTAAGAATTTATACGAAACCGAGACTTCACTGGTGGTAGTTTTCACACCCTTCTTCTTGTGAGGCCAGGGGCCTTTGTCCCTTTGAGTCAAACATTAAAAGTCTTAGAAGAAAAAGAAGTTATAAAGGAAAAATAATCTACAATAGCCTTAAAAAAACAAAAACAGATTGCAATTTTAGGGCCAACTACCCCACATTTTATCAGGGACAGAAGCCACGGTCGTAAGTCAAGGTCTGGGCAGATATTTAGCACTCAATCGATACTTGTCTACGTGTGGGCTAGGTATACAGACATTCAAAAAGCCCAAGACAGAATTAGTTGAAGTTATGTGGTTTTCTGTAAGCAGCATAATTAGGTCAGTAGTGAACAGAATACACATTTGCTCTTTGGTTTTGGGGGTGGGTGGGGTGGGGGATGCAAATCTTAGACCAGTCATTTTTATACCAGCCTATGTGTGCCAAACTCCTGTTCCGTTACAGGTGTAGACTGATTTTGTGTGTTGGTGTTAGATGGGTATAGACCAGTTTCCAATCACTTATACCAGTAAAAGTGTCTGTATCTGGCCTTGGTGTTATTTTGGAAAAAGCTATTCCTAGTTATTTCCCTGTATGGACAATGTCAATCTGGAAGAAGTAGAATTAATTCAAAATTAATTTAAGCCATTTTGGAAGAAACAGCTCATTTGTCTTAAATTTACTGTCTGCCTCTTTTTAACTGAATTAGCTTCCTTGTCTAAGCCCTTAGTATAAAGCCCCCATTCCTAGCTTTGGCTGAGAAATATTGTAAAACTTACTCTTCTGACTAGTCTAGAAGTGTATTTTGTCTGTGCTTCACTTTAGACCAACGTGATTTTGAAGTGAAATTCCGCATTTAGGTGACAAAGTATTTTAAATAGCAACTTTGTGAGAGATTTGAGAAGCTAGGGATATTAGTTGTACTCCCAGCTGAGATAGGTTCAGTGGACAGAAAGCAAGTGAGCTGGTTAGATGCATACAGCAAATGCAGTTTAGCACAGGATAACCTCACCACAGAAACTGCCAGCATGCTCATACGTGAAGCCACAGATGCACAACAGTACTTATTTTTAGACAGCGAGATTTAAGAGCAAGAATAAGATTAAGGAAAGGTAACAGCCCTATCAGAAACTTCTCAGCACAGTCTGATTCTTTCTTAAATTTCACCCTTCATGTTCTAAGTCCGACTACCACCGAGTTGTCGTATTTGAAGCATTTTATGGGGCCCTTTTATTATTTCTGAAATGTGGACATCAAGAGGGTTATGTTTTTTAATTGAAAAGATTATTTCATTCAAAAGGAAGAGGTCACTATTTATTCAATCCTGCTCTAAATAAAACTAGTGCTAAAATCCCTACTTCAGTAGGCCATTTGTTCAAGTCTGTGTTCAAGTGGTAAAGTATCCCTTGAAGGTGCCTTCCTTCGCTATTATGAACCAGGTGAAAACCATAATGCCTTCCAAAAGGAGAATAGACTACACTTTTCTGTATTTTTTGTAGTGGAGAGCTCTAGATATTTACCATTCTCAGCAAATTTATCATAAGCCACTCAACATCTAACGCTGAGCAAAAGAACAGCTTTAATTGTGTGGCTGTTCACCTTTAGTGGTGCTCTCACTTCACTCTGCTGGTCAGCACCCTGAGCACTGCTTCCACTGTACTGTCTGTTCCTAGCAAACACAACAGTTTTTAACCAGTGAATCTTGGAAAAAAGGGTTCCTACCTATTAATACAAAGGAAAAAGATTAAAAAAAAAATACTGGGAGATTTCAAGTGTCAGGAAGGAAATTGTTGGGACATTGTAAAAGAAATTGAGACCTTCTGCAGTCATTGAATCATAGAAAATTAGGGTTGGAAGGGACCTCAGGAAGGCTAGTCCAGCCTCTTGCTCAAAAGAGGACCGTCTCCAACGTTATCATCTCACCCACGGCTTTGTCTAGCCAGGTGTTAAAAACCTCCAAAGATAGATATTCCACCACTTCTCTGGGTAACCATCCTAGAGAGAGTTTTTCCTAATATCTAACCTAAATTTCCCCAGTTGCAACTTGAGACCATTGCTTGTCCAGTCATGTTACAAGACAGAGAAATATGAAAGAGGGACTAATTTTGTTACTTTATACCATGGCTTTTCTGAAACTTCAAAATGGTTCAAGACTAAGGGCTGGCAAAACCAGTATTTCATGACAAGACCCAAGGAGCAGTGAGAGTGGGGCAGTGGATAATTGATACCACCTGACACACAAAGAAAAGTTCTGCAACATTTTGTGTTGATACCTTCAGCTAAAGAAAAAAAATGCTATTTGGGAGGGTTTCAAATATAAACGTAACTGGTGTTTTTAATTCAGCTTTTATTTAAAGCCACTGTCCTTTTCATCTAGCATTAACTTTAATTTAGTACTGAAGGCTTTGTTTTTAATAGCATCATAAGTGTAAATGTAATAGTAATATAATAACAACAATAAATCAAGAAGGCACTAGAGCTATTGTGATAAGTAATAATAATATTAAAGCACACTATGTGATGCATCTAAAGTTCAGTACCTTAGAGAGTTAATTAAGTCCTAAGTTAATTGGCAAAGATCTTATCTCTAGACAGGAAATGTAGCTGATTATCTTGTTTATGCTTAAACAAGAGTAAACGAGGTCATTACAAGACTTTTTGGGGCATTATTGATTGATTTATAATTTATTAATTAATTTTGATTGACTTTTAAAGCCTCTTTCTGCATGATTTAATTCTTTGACTTCTTAAATGATGAATCTATTGACACAGCTGATGATAATGCACAGTTACATTCACCACTTTCATTGCTTGAAATGTTTAGTTTTAATAACTTCACTGTATTCATTAAGACAAAGCATTATTCCAAACCAATCCCTTATTGCCAAATGCAAATCGACCCATTGTTTTCACAACATCACGTCTACCGTTCCCTGTCACAAGGAACATACAACTTCTAGCGTCAAAAGATGTCAAGTAGTATTTAACCATTCATCAGACAAGCACTGCTATGTCATTATTGCATATTCCTATTGTTCGCTGCACAATGCTTAAACAGTATGCTGAACCAGCACAGATATTTAACATTACCTTTTTTTTATTTTACTGCTGCAGGAAAGTAATAATTACAAAAATGTTTAAAGAGATATTATGGATCAGTGGTGCTCAACCATCTAGCCCTGCAGGCCAGGGGAGGGGCAAGGGGTTGGTCCATGGGCTAGATCCAGTGTGGGATTGGCTTGGCTCTGTGTGCCTGGATCCAGCCATGTGCTGGCTCAACCCCAAAACACAACAGTGCAATGCACTGCACAAGTCCACATCATCCAGGCCGTGGGGCTCCCCAGAGCTTGGAAATTTGGCAGCAAGGGAGTGGCAATTAACACTGGTACTAGCAGCATAGTGGCCAGGTACGTGGAGAAGCTGCTGCACTCAGGGGCAGAAGCGTCTGCTGGTTGCTGCTTCTGCTGAGATCACAACCACACAACTGCAACCGAAGCCATTTGTTTTGCCGTCCACCCCTATTGGTACCCAGGGTGGTTACCCCTGACTGCCACTGCTCCCCTGCCACCAAATCGCAGCTCGTAGGCCAGAGGTTGAGATTGACTGTTATAGATTACACCCAAACACATACACAGAAAAGTCCAGATCATGGCTGACAAGCTAAGTGGATGAAGAAGGGAACTGATTTTTCCATAAGCAGCCTATTAGACCAATATGGCCAGTTCAGGATTTCAAGCCTTTGCCACTGAACATGGCTTCTAGTATACCCATTCCCAATGGGCAACTTGAACTGGAGCCATAAAACAAAACAACACAACACAACATCAAAACACTTATCAGATCAACTTACAATACTGAAAGCGGTTTTATTACCTGCTTCATACAAGCAATGGGCTAAAAATTGGCCATTTGTTCGCCATGACTTCACTCAGTAAATCGTGATCACATCTGCATGCAATATCTACAAGCTATGTGGGCCTCAGGACCTCTCTCCCTACACACACACGTGCCCCAGTTAACCATCTTCAGTAGTTCTCTTAAATCACGCAAAGAAGCAGTTACACAAGCATTACTTGCCTTCCCCTTTAAACTAGCAGAACCAGAGTACACCATAGGTTGTATGTGTGGAGACCTCCGTCTTCCTGCCACCATCAATTTAGGCCTTACACCTACATCCACGTGTCTAGCATTAACCAGTAAATGACAATGTGACATTTTTTACACTAACCACTAATCCTTGGCGGCTCTTTGTCAAGTGCCTAGGTTGTCTACACTGCTCCAAGAGCTAATGAACAAGCTAGCACTTCATATAGTGCCAAAGGACTGTATATGGGGACATATTGCATGCCCGCAGCCAGTCAAACTGGAAATTATGAGGATCAAAAAAAAGGAGCCTCTTTTTGTGATGCAGTTCAGCAGTTCCAGATAACTCAGGGTTAAAGCAAAAGAAAGAAAGAGGAAGCTAATCTTTTTATGCAAAAACACAATTTGGGATTTAATTAACAAACTAAGCCTTTTTTTCCCCTGCTGCTAATGGGCCGTGTTCTCACTTTAACCAAATATTTTGACAATTTTCAAGATTATTTTGTTACATAAATGCAAAACTCCTCCACTTGATTAGGCTTTATTCCATTACTGGCATTACGTACTGGCATTATGTACTCCCCATCAAGTCCCTTTAAGTATCCTTTAAGTACCACTATTTTGTGCCATCCTGATTTGGGGCCATGTGATTCATAGCAAAGCCTTGCCATAAACGTGAGGTGCCGAAAAACTCCCCTGCCATGGAAGGCACAATCCTAACCCCACTGAAACAGGCTCAGCACCACTCTGGAGTGGCTCCGCATCTCACAAGCTAAGGAGCCCTAGAGCAGATGTTAGCATTTTGGAAAGCCTTTACTCTCATCAGCCAGTAACACATGAGGCTTCCCTCAGTATCTAATTCATCTTAGGAAGAGCCTACAAGAGTCTGAGCTGCTAAACAGAGTGAACATCCTCTCCAATTCTCATTAGCCTGGTTTTGGGAAGTGGTAATACTGTAAAGTATTCTGCCTTCAAATATCTGAAAGTTTTTTTAATACAGTTTTTAATACAGGGCGTAAATATTGCTACAGTGTCTTCACAGTCAAGCAGGCATGTTAGGGAAGTAGGTTCTACAAGAGTGCGCAGTATTTCAGAAGACCACAAGATGACATGAAATTCAAAAGAGGAGAGATCTACTTGCCTATTCTCACCTATTTCCTATCTGCTATTATTTTTTCCCATATTCTTATGTGAATTCTTATATGCCCATCACCAAGGTATCTGATCCTGAAAATAGTGAGTGTAGAAATCCCAGTGAAGTCAATGTAGTTTCTACAGCAATATCTTGCATGAGTAGTCTGCTCCCTATCTCAATAATTTAGGAAGGAAATTCTTGCTAAGATCCAAACTCTACCTCTCTTCAAAGTTTGACTATTCTCTGTGAGTCAAATAAGTTAGTCACCAGCTTGTTTGGTGGTCCCCATATGTAAATTAACTTCTGTACCCTCTCTGACACCTAAGTTGTCTGCTTTCCTCAAGCTGAATATATGAAACCCCATGGTGTAAAACCAAGTATCCAATATGTGTTAAAGATAGTTTTACTTTACAAGAAAATGATAAGCTTCCGTGAACAACTAAATCAGCTGGATTCAAGTTTTGAGGCATCTCAGTAATGCAAGGTCATCAAGGTTTAGCTTCATGACTCACATGATATAAAAGATCTATTCAACTCAATTTAAAGCAAAAAAATAGATAAAATATGTAATTCTATATAGTCTCGTAATCTGCATGAAATCACTGAAATGATGCCCGTGGTAGAATAACTAGGCAAAATTCTGCTCTCTATTACATTGATAGATGTCTGGTCTGATTACTCTCTGGATAGATGTATGAATGAGATATCCCAGGAAACACTCCAGTCAGGAAATAAGGTCCAGCCACAGGACACAATCCTGTGCACCGAGTTAAAACTTTCAGAAACATCCATTTGTTCCCCTGTTTTAAAGCAGAGTGAGTTCTTCTCTGGACAGCTAACTTGCAGAGTAATGTAACTAGTCTAACCAGTGACACCAAACCACCACCAGATTCAATGCACTGCTGGTCTTCCCAAGTCAGTGAAGTGCTCATCATAGGCATAATTTAAATTTAAACCTCCCTAAGGTAGGACCCGTGTGAGTTTAGTAAGGAAGGCTATAATAAAGGAAACATGGCATTTGAGAATTTGGGTAGTTTTATTTTTAAGTCTTTGCTAATGCCTACACCATCCTGCCTGAGACACCCCAAGCATGACAATGCCTTAGATTCTTTTCCTTGTGTGATCCTGCCCTGAATTTTATGGCCTATTTCCAAATTTGTCTTTAAATTCTGGAGCTGTTATATCACATCATGTTTTTCTTGACTGATGCTCTGTGGGAAGGGCCTTCCAGTACAATTTTCATAGTTCAAATGCTTTGCTCTCCCTCTAATCAGGGTTGACGACAGTCTTATATAGAGTTTAGATTATGGCTTGTATGGGATGGTTTGGATAGGCATGATCCGACGTCAGACTTGGGCTTGAACTAGATGACCTCTGCAAGTCCCTTTCCAGCCCTGCTTTTTGATCAATGCATTCTCGATTGCAAATATATTAATAGCCAACATCCTCAAGTGTTCCCAATACAAAGTATGGCCAACAGAACAGAGATAATCTCCTAACCTTTGTCTTCCACCAGTGAAATACAAGCATGGGGGAAATTCACTGTTTAAAATTATAATGATTTGGCTATTGCAGTTCCAGCAGTGTATGTACCAGCAAAAACTATTATCAGTAAAATTAAACTTGCTCATGTTTTTCTTAATGATAAATGAGACTTTAAGGTGAAATTAAAACTCTAGTACAGTACAAAGCTCTTAGCAAAACGAGTGCCCTTCTTACAAAAAATATTAACACTGTTCTCTACAGAATTTAACTCTAGTCCTACATTTCTGTCTTTGCTATCACAAGTTAAAGCATATTGGCTTGAATTCATCACCGGTGTCAGCTCATGTTCATTTTTTGCACATTTGGTCACTTATGGTTCTTTCAAATATTTCACACATTTAAATTTAAAGCATTTTAAAAGGGGGGTTGAGTTAAACTTAAATCATGGATTTTCTTCATCAAATCCTAGCGATAAGCCAGGAAATTCAGCATAGCCAATCTTGTTTCAGAACCATTACAAAAATCTTATCTTGTCCAGGCCTCCGTGCTTTGGGATAAGCAGGGGAAAAAAAGGAAGAGGATGTGCATAATTATTCTGCAAGTTCTGCCATTAACATTATCTGAGATACAGGATGTACTGTCCACCCGAACAAAGATCTGATCAGCTATACAGCTCAATAAGGGCTTCCACTGTAAACTTAAGACAGGGAACTGCCCACACCACTATACACACACACACACACACACACACACACACACACACACACACACACACACACACACAC
>NW_017729029.1:57273915-57303072 GCF_001723915.1 Gavialis gangeticus
ACACACACACATATATGCAGGTGGCCACACAGGAACAGAGCTGCTTTCTTTTTGATGGGCACGTTTGTAACCTCTGTTTATTTGCACATGAGCCCTGAGTAGAAACAGGCACACGCACTCCCAGAAAACTTCTGATTCTGGCCAGTCAGTAAATTGGGTCCTGTCCCCAATGTATTGAAACAGGGAAAATAAAGAGCCATATTGAACAGATTTCTAGACTGAATAGATTTGCATTGTTTTGGTTCTTAGTGTTAACATCCCTGTACCAGGGAGCAGCCAAGGGAAAGACCCCAGGGAGCCCGGGAGGAACTCGGGGAACAGGAACGGGACAGGAAGGAAAGCGGAAGAAAAGAACAACATAGGTTCTTACCTTCAGAGAGCAGCGCGGCAAGACCAGAAGTGACGGCGGGACCTGAGTGGCTTGTTAGCCGCGTTTTTATAAAATTGCAACCAGCTGACGGCCCCAGCGGCAGGAGCCCGCTGGGGGATTTAAAAGCAGTTGAGCACAGCCACTGTGGGAGGGGAGAAGGAGGAGCACCGGTGAGGGAAGCAATCTCGGAGTTCCCTCAGGGCAAAGGAGGGTGGAGGCTTGCAGCTGGCAGCACGGGTGGAGAAAGCAAGACCCCGCAAGAGGTGAATGCTACCGGTGGCAAGGAAGAAGGCAAGCAAGGAAGCTTGAATTGTGGAAGCCGAGGAGGGTTGGAGAACCCTGAGACCTGGAGGAGCCCTCAAAGGGGAAGAAAAGGTGGCAAGCTCCAGAGCACCACAACAAGGGGGACCATAGAAGGCACGGGTAACCCCAAAGAGGAGCAGTGGCGGAGACGCGCTGAGGGGACCCACCAAGAACATAGTAGGCTTACCCCAGACCCCAGTTAGGCTGGTTGGGGCCGGAGAGGCGGCAGCCGGGCCCAAAGGAGCGAGCGATAGGAGCAGGAAAAGGGGCAAAGGGATCGTCCCTCTTGTTGGCGGTTGCTGCCAGTGATTTATTTTGTGTTTTGTTTGGTTACCCACTGTTGGAGGGAAGGCGGAGTAGGTAGCGCTGATGAGGTGCAGTTGAGGCTGGAGGAGGAGGCTGGGAGGAGGAGTGTATATAGCTGAATTCGTGGAGCTAATTGGGAAGAGGGCCCCAAGTCCAACTATCAGAGGAACGAGGCCAAAGACCAACAAGATCCATCAAGGTGTGGTGTAAGGGTGAGGTAGAGGGGAGGAGGAGCCTCGCAGAAGACCAACGTCCCGTGGTCCTTGAAACGAGGAGCACCAATAGTCAATCCCCACCACTGTGATAAAATCAAAGTCATGGTGGGCGAGTTTGGGGAGAGACTATTTGGGTCAACACTATCAACTTGTTGAGGTCACAGGGACGGAAGGGCGGACCACTCCAAACATCCGGGGACATAGAGCACGTGACTGGATGTTCGAGACCAGGCAGGTACAATCCCTTTTCCAGAAATCTCCTGGCTTCCTCAGAATATTTATTTCCCATTTTATTTAGTTCTAGTTTTATATCCTCCCTCTTCCCTCCTCTTCAAGATGTGCCCCCTTTGCCTTCACAGTTTCACGTTTTGATTAATTTCAGCCACTTCTCTGTGGTTATATATATATCGCTAAGCTGCTGTTCTTTGTTATCCAACCTGCTATTTCTTTCTGTTCAATCTGCCAACCTATACTCAGATTTATCTGCTCAGCAGCAAATTAATACTGCCGTTGGTATGCTTCAATGCTTTGTATTTGCAAGTCCCCTAAACTTCTTATTTTACAACATTACTGCGCAATAATATATTGAATAAATGAGTATCCACTTTATTCTGTTCTTGTGTTTAGGAATAATGAGACTTTTTTTGGCAGTGAATGAGAAATTGTGTGGGCTATAAGGAGTCCAGAAATGTATTTTCAATTGCTATCAGACTCTAAATCAAAGAGGCGCAATTACTTTTTTCTGCTTAAATATTTCATTGATTTTTCTTTGAATACAATCCTATCCTCTTGAAATCTGAGGGCTGGATGTTGATTTTCAGCTACTGACCGACACATTTTTATAATACCAAATCAAATCAGTTGAGGGGTTTCACATGCATTACTCACACTTGTTAAACTTATTTTATTTTCTATTCCCTATGTGGTGTCAAACTTACAAGAACATTGTAAGTAAAGCTGCAAACGTCGTCCTGACCTCAGAGAAAGTGTCTTTTGCAGTGTCAGGTGCATCCATAATCCAGGTGCTCAGAACTTCCCAGAAGCCATGCACGCTAATTGTTCCATCCAGAGACAGAACTGAAGATGATGTGGGATTCTGGGAAGAAAGGGGGGCATAGTTATTGAAATGCATGTATTGTTCTGCTCGATTCCTGGACACACACACAGGTACACTCAGCTACAGGCAGCTGTGGTGCTCTCTCTTGGAGAAAAAAAACAACTGGGGCAGAATTGTTCCGCTATGTAGTTTCACTCGCTTGTCACAGACATGCAAAGCATAGACCCAAGAATTTGGCCCACTGCAGACCATGTAAAAACCATTGTTAGAGCTTCTTCAGTACTTAAGCTATAAGGTGAGTATGTCCTAATTTAGACTGATTTCTTAAAAGTCAGAAGTATCTATAATGGTGACTTCAGTCAAATAGAAGCAAAATGCATGTTGCATTTCCATGATAACCTTGAATTGCTCCTCTTTCTACCCTTAGATCCATAGACCAAATTACCCAGTATTTTAGCAATGAAATGATTAAAGCCTTCAAAATTCTAAGAAATAAAATAAAAGCTTTGTAAAATCATGGGGTGAAACTTTTCTACCACAGAAGTGGTTTGCACATAAATACTACAAAATGAGTGTTAGCATACACATATCCACTGGCGACGCGTAGAGGGTGCACACAGGTGCACGTGCGCTCCCTGAGCTTGGCAGTGCACCCCCTATGAAAAGGCGCTGCTGACAGCGTCGATGGCGGTGCTCGCCACACACCCCGACACCACCGATGGCGCCAGCAGCATCTGCAGGAGCTTACTGCTGCTGCGCTCCCGCCACTGCCGCCGTGCTCCCACTGCCACTGTGCCCCCCAGCTGCTGGGGGCACACGTCATTCATGCAGATATCCTTAAAGCCAGGCACAGCTTTTCATAGAGATTGTTCCCACAAGAAGTAACCTGTGCAAAGGGCCATTGCAGAGTCAAGGTATGTGCTTGAAAATATATTACGAGGCCAGATGCTGAGCTCAGATATGACAGATGAAACCAGGATCAGTTCCACAGTTCCATTTAAACCAGTATAAAATGAACACGCTAGCTTGGGAAAGGAATTACGCATAGACCGGTATAAGTGAGCGGAAACTTGTTCAAATCTGTAACACAACAGAAATTCAGTGCACATAAACCAGTTTGAAAATGGCCAAAACCAGTTTAAGATAAACCTGAATGGATGTAGTATCAGACTTAACTGATTTAGGTTAAATTGGTTTATTGAACTTCCGTCCCAGATTGTCTCCAGACTCATGTTAATTCACAGTCTCCCCACATCCCAGAATGCTTTGCACCTCCCCCTGCATTCCCCCCAACAGGGTGGGTAGGCTAGCCTTGGCCCAAGCAGTCTGATCTCGCCAAGCAGGGAGGTGTGCTCTAGTGCCCCCCGGCTTCTGGCCTGGGCCACTGCAGGCATGAGGCTGCATTTCCTGAATGAAAAAAATGAATGTCTGTTCACTTGATTCTTGGTTCAATCTATGCAGCTTAGCTTAGCCTGTGAAGATAGAATCAATTCAGCCTTGGACATTTTGACTGTTTGTACTTAGCTACTAGCAGCAGAATCAAGGTTGGTACTGCCCGCCTCACCGTGTCTCTCTCTGGTGTCCCAAGGAAGGCCTACAGATCTTTGCAAGCTATGGGGAAATCCAGAACAAGGACAACCAAAGGCACTGCGCAAAGGTCCACTGCTCAGAGCTCTTTAAAGAAGATATGTCTGCATAAACTTCTGACAGAATACAGCCCACCTTGAGGGAGGCAAGGAAAACAGGTTGCTTTCACTTTAAGCGGAACTTTGTTAGTACAGATAACTTTTTAGTATTTTTTTACTACATTTTGAATTTAAATTATAATTAGGTGAAGAGCTTTTTCTCCACAACTGTATAAAATGGCTTAAGCCATTTAACTGTCCCAGTGTATTTTGTATTTACATAGCAAATATTAGCCTGTACAGCTAACAATAGGATAAAAAAGGATAATCCTGGGTCATACAATATGTAACTCGGGCGGTACTCTAAGAGGTACCCCCTCTCCAACTGAAGGGATCAAAGCAGGTGCACAAGCACTGTGGGAGGTGTAGGGACTCTTCTCCCCCTATAGAGCAGAGCCAGACCACCAACGGGGACTTAACCATATACCTTTTAATACTGGGAACATAACAGGCATAAATCAGAGGGTATAGTGGACACTACAATGCCCCAAGGAGGGCAGGATTCAACAAAAGCTAGATACTTATAATCATTGACAAAAAAACAGGGTTAACGAAATATAAAACACAAACAGCAGAACAAACGATATGGGCACAAAATGCAAAATGTCAAATGACAAGGAAATATAGGGCCTTGGTACCTGGAGGGGGAGAAAGGGGGGAAAACACAATGGCCCCTTTCCACTGCAAGAAGATTTGCTTCTTGTTATCTCACTCACCCCAAGCCACCTCAGCTGAGACTTGAACGCAGATCTCCCATGTGGTAGGCAGGAATGCTGCCACACAGCCACCACTGGTGGCACTACTCCAGCCTGCTAGGGGTCTTGACCTTCATGTGGAGCTGCCTGGCTTCTGATTGGAGGAGCTGGAAGCAGAGCTGGGAACCTCTCAGGTCACTGCTCAGATCCTTCCTGGAGCTGGGGAGCCTCTCCTGCTGGCTGCAGCCTCTCCCAGGGGATCCTGGAGCCCAGTGGGGAGCCTCTCCTCCCGGCTGCATGCTGCGCTGCTGAGGGTCCCACTGTTGCCTGCAGGTCCTGCTCTTTCAGGCTCTTCCAGGGCACTGCTCCTGCCCTGCTGGCTCAGCTCTTGCCAGCTCTGTGAAGCTCCTTCCTTGTTGTCCCTTGCTGGTCTCTCCTGAGTCAGCCCATGCTGCCCCTTTTACCTCCCTCCAGGTGACCCAAGGGGCCAATCAGGGGACATGGGGGGGGGAGAGGGGGGGAGTCTCTGGGGCCTGATTGGTGCAGAAAGGGAATCCCAAGTCCTCCAATCATCTTTTACCCCTTCAAAATGCCTGGGCCAAATCATTACCAGATTGGTGAGGAAAGAGAATCCTAAGTCCTCCAATCATCTTTTGCCCTTTCAAAACCCCTGGGCCAGGTCACTGCCAGCCAGCCCGTCACAAATATATACTGGCACTAGTTAAGTAAAGATGCAACATGGAAAAATTATTAAAAAATAATACCCTACTAAAATTGTAGTACATGGGGCAGGGGGAAGCAAATCCCCCCAAACTTCTCTGCCTGCGTTTTGGAATTTCACCTGATAAAAGAGCCAGTTTCTTAATACATTGTTTAGTAGATACTGGATAGAAAGGGCAAATGAATATCCCCAAAACCTGCACTTCAAACCATCAGTTTGATTATATCAGCCCATGTGACAACTGTTTATAAACCTACAGCTCAAAAATCAAAGGTGTGATCAGGGAATCACATATCAATGTATCATCTGCTGAGTAGCAGGAAGGAAGCTACTGATAATTAAAATGTGGTTGCTCTACATGCAGCCCTAGCACGATTCAAATCTTCTAGATTTTGTTTCATAAACAGTTACTACTACAAATATCTCAGAAATCACACCTCCAGAATCCAAAAATCCCGCCTTTTTTATTTTATAAATAAACAGTTTCTTGAACTCATCACATCAGTTATATGCTTGTACCTAACTAGGTCTTAATCTTATTATATTTTCCATGCAGAATGCTGCTTTTTTTTTTTGTCTTCAGTGTTTTAAACAAAATTCAAATTAGATTTAACACTTGTAATTAGATGTTTAATTCATGCTTTTGTGAAGTATTTCTTTCCCATCTGAATTTTGTCGCACAATTATAACATTCTTTCCACTGCCAGAGAAAAATCACTAACTCAAGTGTTCCATGAAGAACATGTATCCTACAGTCTGATGGGGAGTTTGAAAGCAGAAGTGCCATTAAGTAGTGAAAAAGGAAGACATCTAGTAGCTTTCACATTCTACGTGTGTGAATACACATTACACTCGAAACAAAAAGGAGCAATCTCGCCACCAATAATACAGAACATACAGGAAGCACCAAACATACAATAAGAACAAACATTATTTTCTTCCTTATCACTTTGAAGCCAAAGACAGCACTTGCAAGAAGGATATAGCCCTAAATGATGACAAGAAGGCCATTTTACTTTAAAAAGATGCTATTCAAAGGTATCTTTGAATAGAGAAAGAAAAACCTCAGCCATTTCAAGATACTTTAGACAACAGGTGAAAGGAATGTCCCAAATCGACCTTTTTCCCCCCCACCAGCCTTCTGCATCCATCATGCTTATGTCACGAATTTCAGAACTCTTTGATTGCAGGCAAGTATCATTCAGGCAAGCATTCCTTCCATGAAGGCACAAAGGGGGGGGGGGGACATCTTTCATGCCTCTGACTCTGTTGTCCACTACTCTTTCTGATCGTGAGTGAGGCAGGCAGAATTTGGTCCTTTATCAACAGCCGACAAAGTATCGACATCTGCTATTCATTCTGATATTGGTATCTGCCATTCAAGCTTCACACTCCTGCTCTCCCTTTCTCCAATTTATTATCTGTGATACTGCAGGTCTCACCTACTGGTTGGCACTTTGTTGTTTTATTCATTATCCTGTTGCACAGTGTGGGAGCCATCTTTGTTGCTGCTTGTTGCCATAGGAATAGACTTTTGTGTGGATTGCGGGCATAGCATTGATTCACATGTTTTCATGTGAATCTGTACAGGGGTCTGTTCCTTCCAAAGACAGTAGCACTTCAGCTCCACAGTAGGCATAACAGCTATATCTGTGTTTATTTTTGTAGTCAAGAGGTCCGCTCAGTATGATGAGAAAACTTTTCCTACTGTACCCAGTCATTATGGTCAGCGATCAGCATCTAAAGTTCAAGCTGAAACTACTTGTGCATCCTTCCACGGTGCCACTGCTGGCCTGTTGATACTATCTTGGGTTTCTTACTAGCGTTAAGATATTACTGCAGACTGTTGAGTTAGTCTCCCGGAATTCCTGTGTTAAAGTGTGTCAGTGGGTGGACCACAAATGTTTGAGACATTGTTCTCCTGAGCTGTAGATTACTACCTAAAGTTCCCACTAGCACCAATGAAACTGCTTTGATTCCTACTTCTCTGAAGTCTAATTTTATCCAGATCTTCCTTGAGATATTTAAGGGGTTTAGAAACTGCTGGTTCTGCTTGGACACTGTTGCTATGCTTGGGATCCCTAAGCCCTGTGGATTGTAGCTTTTGGACGATTCAGTTTCCTTTTATTGTGTACTTGAACAGCATGTGTCCTGTGATCATAAGTAGGGTAGAAAATTTAGGGCCAGGACACACGACACATTAACACTGGGATAATTTACACTGATAATATATGCTGATTGTATATATAAATCATCCCAGCATCCAAAGCAGTCAAAAAATCAGTTATTCTAGGATAGCAGCTGGAAGTAGGCGGTATTAGAGCACCTCACCACTAGGTGGCAAGGGACCCAGTCATAGCTTGTTTACAAATTCATGATTATCCTAAGATAGAAGTAGGTGGAAAATGGCTGTGTACACACATTCAAATAATCTGGAAGAATTCTCCCAGGTTTGTTCTCCTGGTAGAAAAACATGCCCAGGATTCATGTACAGATATTTGTATGCTGGGGCCCTGAAGAGTGAAGACCTTCCAGTGATGACACTGTGCAGCTGGGTGGTGGGTCTGTGCACACATCTCAGCGTGCCTTGTAGGCTCCCTTATTCCGCCTGGTGACAGATAGCAGCAGTGCATAGGGCAACTCAGATTGGCTGAGCCAGACTGTCCATGGTCAGCCAGTATTTGCCTGCAACATAATGTGGGGATTGTGGAGGGGGGGTGGGGAGGAGGCTCTGCTCTCTGCTGGAACAGCAGAGTCCAACAAGGGACACAATATCTTTTTGGGGGTGAAGGAGGGGGAGCAGGGGGGAGAAGTGATGCTGGAGGACTATGTTGTCTTTTGAGAGGAACTGTCTAAACCACTGTAAGTTACACAATTACTCCTGATTTTTCTTGGATATTCTTGGTGTGCACACAGAAATACGGGTTTATACTCAGTGTACTAGTTTCTTCTTCCCTTAGACCCAAAACAAATGAGTTGTTACCAGAGACATTTTCATTGCTTCAATCAATAATATACATCATACTAGAACACTGTGACCAAGGAAGAGTATGTAGGAATTGAACTAGCAAACGAATCATATCTATAAATTTGCTCTAGATGACTGCAAAAATATACTCTAAGAGTGTAGAGACACTCTGTCAGTGGCCACATTACACAGGTGTCTAATAAGGAGGTAACTGACACTTTAGAAGGCTCTGGTAGTGAGATGTCAAATATACTATGCATAGCAATAACCACACACAAACACTGGCAATTTACCTGCATTTCAGCCAAGCTTCAGCTACAGAACTGAGAGGGCACTTTGTATTTCTGTTGAACTGTACACACGAACACTTTTAAATTTTGCGTTTTAAATTCCTTTGAGCAGTTGACTGCAGAAACCATTCCGGCTTACTCTCCAAAACTACTGCCAGCTGGTGGCTAGGTTAATTCGCTTAAAAAAGTTGAAAGGTAAGGTGAGTTTTGGTATCCAAACATAATAGCCTGTGTCTAGTGATTATAAACACTAGGGGTGTATGAAACTGGCATATTCAATTTGGCTTGGCCTGAATCTGGGACAGTGAGTCTATTCGGATCACTGTTCCCAACTCTATTCGGCCGAATCCGAATCTTCAATGCAGATTCAGAGAATCGGCAATTCGGACATAGACACAGCTTTCAATGTTTTTTCTACATACCTTGAGGTACCAAGCATGGCTGTGATGCTGGGGGGATGGAACATCCCACAGGAGCATGCCCCACCCCTCCTGCGTGCTCAGTGGCGAACCCAGAAGTGGACTGGAAGCACTTCTGGTCCACTTCTGGGTCTGCTGCCAAACACGCCGGGAACCCCCCTGCATACCCCAGCTCAGCAATCAGCCACAGGGGGACCCCAGGTGCCTCCCCAGACCCAGGGACCAATCGCTGAGGTGGGGGTATGGGGGGGCCCGTCCATGCATTCTCTGGCAGACCCAGAAGTGAACTGGAAGCATTTCCGGCCCACTTCTGGGTCTGCTGCCAAGCACACTGGGGAGGCCCCCCCACCCTTCTGTGGGACACTCCATGCACCCCAGCATCGCAGCACTCATGAGCCCCTGCTACCTAGAGGTATGTAGAAAAAACATTTAAAGCTGTCTCTATGTCCAAATCACCGAATCTTTTTGAATTTTCCCAAATCTATTCGGAGGGTTCCAATTCAATTTGGAGAGATTAAAAGGTTCTCCGATCCGATTTGGATTCAGAGATTAGACCACTGAATTGGGCCGAATCTCCGCCAAATCGAATCAGGGACCTAAGCTTTGCACAGCCCTAATAAAAACGCGTTCATTTAGACTCATGTTCTTCTCTTCTCTGTCATGTTCTTCTCTCTTAGCATTGCTACTACAGAGTAAGTGGCTATAACAGGCATAAAGAAAATCTACAGAGATGTATGCATGGAGTCTATTAGTTACATAGGCAAAGGGAGAAAAAATTATTTGGGGGGAGCTGAGCATGTGCATGGGCACAAGCACGCTCCCTCCTAGCAGGTAAGTCTGTGGGGGAAGGGGTGGGGGTGGCAGACAGAGGCCCCCACAATGAGGGAGGGAGCACGACACAAGCTGGGGTTGGGGTGAATGGGTCCCCAGCTGGGTGGGATGATGTGACAATCGGAGCCTGGGCGGCTCACTCAGGGGTGTGGGGGGACTCCTGCCGCTGTGCGCACCCTGGTGGAGGCCCGGGGGGCACACGCCCCCCTGATCCATGTGTGGGGCAGAGGCAGCTGCCACTGTGCACTGAGCTCTGGGCACCACTGCAGTTGCCCCCAGAGTGGCAGGATGCCATGTGTGTCCTGCTGCTGCTGGGCTGTGCTGCACCCCTGCCCACCCGGCAGTGGGACACACATGGCATTGCACGGCTCCAGAGGCAGTACATTTGGGAGGGCTGAACCCCGTTAGCCCTGGCCTTCTGCTGCCTATGATTAGTTAAACATTTTGGTATGAAACAATTCAGTAAGAACAAAAATCAACTCCCCATCTGGAAGCCAAAATTCGTAATCGGTTTACAGGACCTTGATCATAGGAGAGTTGGGAACAATAAACCACATCCATTTGTTGCATCGCTGATGTTTCTGGAATACACAACAGATGTTCTCTTCTCTGGACACTTAGCATATTAAGACTTACAATTCTGGACTCCATCCATCTCTAACGTAGATCTAATAGAGTACAGAGAGATGGTGACATGCCATCTAGAAAACACCACTTTATTGTTCAAGGCTTACAAGACCACACAGCTTCCTGCTTTCCATGTTGTTGGAAGTCATTTTTTTTCCTCCTGCTCTTCCTGTCTCGCTTCACTACGGACTGAAAATTACAACTGGGGAGTGGCCAACTAAGATTGTTACTGGCTGGCTGGGCGTTAATCTATTTATATAAGTACATCTCATTATCACCAGGTCCCATCTATGTGTTTCAATGTATTTAAGAAGCTGTTGCAACAATTCTAGCTTGCCTGATAACCTTATTGTCACCTCCCTATGTGGTTGTGGTAGGGAAGTGCTTCATTTCTCTTTAGAAGGGCAAAAACCTGCAATATAATTAAAGATGTCAAGTCAGTTCTGATCCACTGTGTGAAGACCCAAGGGTAATTTGCTTTCCTTTTTAAACCTGAACTTGATTTATCTAATTTCTTAGTAGATGAACCTGAACACTGGGTTTAAAGCCTCGTGGCCTCTTACTTCTTTTCAACAATTCATTCCCCCAGACAGAAATCTTGATTATCGGAGACTGAAGGGAAATAGTCCAAATTAAAATTAATACGTGTGTATGTGTATGCGCGTGCGTGCATGTGCTAAATAAGTTGCTGCCTGCCAAAGACAGTTTAATGAAGCTGGAAGGATCTTTTTAAAGCGAAAGTCATGAAGAGCCTCAAATAGTATGAGCCAAACTATTTAAATACACACCAAAAAAACCTGTTTCCCTCACGCTTTTCTCTAAGGTTTGGCTCCTGATTTATGTCAAGCTAAAGCAAATGATAATCGCATAAGGTTGCTAAAGTCCTCTATGCCATAAATATGAAACGTATTCATTTAGAAACTTCAGACAATAAAATATGGATGAAAGAACACCACTAAGTAAATCCTGAACCTGGTTAAACTTTGTGTGATTTAAAGTACAACCAGGGTCTCTCAGAAAGTGCTAGCACAAGAAATGAAAACCAAACTCTGTGAACTCCATTTGATTATTATTTTGTTATACAGTATATACACACTTTAGTAGGTCTTAGCACAAAAAGGGCCAAAGCTATGGAACATTTGCTGGGGGATAAAAATTCCAATTGCATTTATACTTCTTATTGCATTTTAAATGAAAGCTTAGGTGCATGAATGAATGCAGTACAGGTTCAGGATATCTGACCCTGTGCAACACAATGGGAACCCATTAAAAAATCCAGTACTCTTGAAGCTATTTTCCCCCTCCAAACTTGCAGGCTGAAGCTGGATTAGTATATGAGAGTGCCCAGTAATAACTGTTCAAAGACATACCATTGGTGTGAAACAGTTGTTTGCATCCTGTATAGATTTCTTCACCTACCCACATCCTATATACACCCACATAATGTGACTTGGCAAAGAAGGAAGACAGGGGTTGCAGTGTGGCAGGAAGCGTGCATGGCCACGCATAGTTTCCTTGCCCCTAATTCTTTTCGCAGCTTCAGGATAGAAGCCTTTTGAAAACCCTCTCTGAGCAAAGACAAGATATACGCATTGCCTGGGAAGAGACAATGCTGACACTCTGCAGCTCTTCCTCAGAGTCCCTCCTTTGCCCAAAGCCCTGGCAATGGTAGTATTAGCCTGTCGATAATAATGCTTTCCAAAAAAGGACTGAAGATGTTTTGTATTTATCCCAGTTCAACCTATTCCAGTTTCGCTCCGAATTCATCAGTTTGAGGATCAGCTGTGAGACTGATTATATATGTTACACTGTCCAAGCCAATGAAGTTATGTCAACGCTAATTCAGGGAAAAGTAAAAGTGCAATTTAAAATTGATAACGAGACCAACAAAGACCAGAGGCTTTCCATATTTTCTCCCACACGTGGCTTAAGAACTAATTACCGTTAGTAAAAGCAAACCCTGTGTGTAGGAAAAAGAAAAAAGAGTGCTTACTTCAGTCATTGCAGATTAAAACACTCTAGTTAGTCCTTTTTATTTCCAGTAAAAAAAAAAAAAAAAATTACCCCATAAATTCTTTTATACTTTTAGTGAAGATATATTTGGAACGGCAATAAATTTCTCATTACATATAATACACTTCTGTCTGATTTTTTTTTTATTTTTACCTTAAAATTATGTCTAAATGGGACAGTCCAATTATGTCTGATTTAATGTCCTAATGTAATCCTGTGTGATTACAAGAAAGGTCTTGGGTTATTTAACAAGTGATGTTTTGGATTTATTACAAAAGCGATATTGAAAGTATAGGACCTGCGGGGAGCCAATTAAACTTTCCTGGACATCTCCTGCTTAGCAGTCTCAATATGCCACTAACCTTACCTTCAGAAATAACCAATTTGCTGCCGAAAAGACAGATGATGCAGGGTTCAGGACAAGGCTTTAGCTGTCAGGACAGAGGCTCATGCATTGAGGAAGAAGGAACAAACAGGATTAAAGTCATCTCCACTATCAATTTTGTTCAAGTGAAGTTCTTCTTTGAAAAGTGATTCTGTGAAAATAGCATTGTGGGGTTCCTTATTTATTGTGTCTCAGCAAATCCACATCACATGTATGCTTCACACAGGTTTAAAAAAAAAAAATCCAAAAAAAATCCAACTGCCACACCTGAAAACTCAGTCTGGGCTCTGACGATTAAAACAGTTTCGCTTTTTCTCACAGATCATAACCAGCAATTAAGAACCTGAAGACCAAATTATGCCTCTGGTTACACCTGTAAATAAACCCACTGCCTCTATGTTACAACATGCACTGCGTCTGTGCAACCACACTGCTTGCAGTGCAAGTGAGGACATAGTCTGACTCGCAAGCTCGTTTCTGGGAGTTAAGAGGTATGAGAAGGAAAGAGCCCGGTTGGACCACAAGAGCTCGGGTTGGGTTTCCAAGGCTGCGAGTGAGAAGGAACGCATTTCAGGTGTAAGCTGAGCAAATACGGTCTGGAGTCAGTGAGAGGCAATGAATGGGAAGACAATGTTACAGCATCATTTGTTAGAGCAGAATTGCACTTTAGGATGGATTTATTGGAATTTTTATAGCTGTACCTCTGGTCATGAGATATTGATTTTGCAACTAGATATAAATGAGTTAAGATAAAAAAAATCCAAAATTAATCTCAATAACCAAGGTTACGTCTACACTGGAAGCCTTTTACCTGGAGGGTTATCAGTATACTATACTTGACTTCCAGTATGAACACAGTTATGAAAGCAAAGGTGCGCTTTGTACCACCATAGTAAAACCAGCTTCACCAACAAAACAAGGTGTACAAAAATGTGGTTTCTCCAGCCTAATTTAATTAACACTAGGGCCTTCTCACTGTATGTCTAATCTAATTAACACTAGGGCCTTCTCACTGTATGTCTAATCTAATTAACACTAGGGGCTTCAGCTCCAGGAGCACCCCTCTTCACAATCCTGTCTGGTTAATGTAGCTGTGCCAGGAGCAGCGGAGATTGAATCTCTATTTGCTGGGATGAACTTCCTTTTTCCTGCAAGACTCTGCACAACCACGGCTCCCACCTGATGGGAAGCCCAACTCAGCAGGTAAGCATAAAAGCAGTAGGGGTGTGTAGATAAGGGAAGCTAAGGGTAGCAGCGATAGCATCTTGGGGTTATATGTGTTAGTGTTTGCACAATTTGTAGGCCCAAATCATTGAATTATTATTATTTTTTTAAAACCAATCCTCAAACTAAAACCCTCTCTACTTCCGAAATTTTTGTGCCATTTTTAATATCCAACACTTCCGCCCCGCCAAAAAAACAAAACAAAAAAACCCCCTCTGCTTATATTTTCTGTAGTGCTCATTTGCTTCCTCTCTTCCTAGTGGCCCCTCCACCTGACACTGCTAGCTAATGTCAAATATGAAGTGGAGCACTAGAGGCATTCGTTTCCACAGCATTCAAGCACAGGCCGTTGTTCACTCTTGATACCGTTCACCGTTTTGCTCCGTACTTTCCTCCCGGTGCAATGATCAGCCCTTCCTCCAGTCGGCTTTTTAACTTTGGCGTCAATGCTGCTCCATAAATCAGCCAGGTTGAAAGCTCACAGTACGCAATTTTACCCCTGCAGCCTGTCACTTCACAACGCCCCTAACTACCCAAAAACGGGAGTCCCAATGTTGCTTGTAAACTAGCTCACCTAGGACAGCCAGAGGCCAGCCTGAGTAGTAAGTCTGATGTATTTCATACTTAACCAGCAATGTCAACTGTTAAATCCAATTCCTTGCTAAAAATAAAAACTACATAATAAGCCTGGTACTATACATCACTTTAAACTAGATATTGTAATTCCCATTGAGACAGATACATGACCTATTAAATTAAACATAGATTTCTTTGAATCACGTACAGAACCTCACTCAGCTCAGAACAATTCAGTTACTTCACCCAGTAAATAGAAATACTGAATTTACATACGTGGACACACACCCAGCAGACGGATGGGTCTCAGGCTTTTGTCGACAGATGCTAAACGAGTTCAAACATGCATTCAAACAAAACCAAAAACAAACTATTTTTTCAAACCCAAATGTCTAATATGAAACTCCTCGATCCTATATAGATTCTTAAACAGGCGTGTGTACACATGCTTTTCACCTCTGCGACGCACTAGAGATCCATTGCGTCAGCGCAGACTTGATTAATCATGCTTGCTTCACACGTGAGCTGACACGCACCTTTGAGGCATTTTAGTTCAAAAGTGGCACTGCTGCCATTTTCTGCGCGCGGATGCACTTTTCGCCACTTATACAACTGCATGCGTTGCGGCGCTGGGTACTTTGCAAAGCACCCTGGGCGGTGGCGCGTGCATGTGTAAAAATGCCCCAGGCCTAGTCTTCCAAAAGGGGGAATCCATTTCAGCTCCCATGAACATGAACGGGTCCGGGTGTAGTCAGTCTTTCTAAAAACCATCTCAAACTATATTTAGGCACTTGAAAATGTGGCTGTAGGAACTTAAAATTAATATCCCAGATCAGAAAGTGCTAGCTTATGAACTTAAAATTATGAAGCAGAAAGAACACTGAAAGGCCTCCAGGCCTGAAAGAAGTCCAGGATCTTCTAGGGTTTGTAGTTCATATGGACAGAAAAATCAGTATGGACTTAACTCAATTATTCTGGAAAGAAAGAAGTGGGTTACGCATATTTTGTGTCTGTGTGGCACCCTCTGAAAGTGTTTTACCACTAACTGAGCATGGGCCGGGCGCTGCATTATATCATTATATGCAGGGTTAAAACAGATTACTGCTGTATATCCACACCCCAGCATTTCACAGCTGTTCCCTTGCCTTGGCAGAGTATCAGGGCTTTCTTCCAACACAGCTCAGCAAAACTACTACCTCGGTGTCTTGCAGCAACCCTCATTTATTTATTTAGATTTGTTACCACACCTATCAAGCGTCTCTCTTTTATATCCTTGACTTTTTTGGTTGACTCACCCTGCACTTCATAACCACTGGGAGGGCTGGATGCAAAGTCAGGGCTCTTTCTGTTGTCTTCAAGAAGCTTTGGGGCACAGCTTGACAACCCGGATTCATGAACACTCAACAGTTGTGAGTTGAACCGCCATGCAGATCCAACTCGTATAGTTTGCATGTTTACCACTGAAGCTAAATCAAGATGATGCAGATGGACGGAGCGTTATAGGTACAGCACAACTGATATCAAGTGGAGTTCTCCATCTCTCTCTCTCGGGTGGCTTACAGCATTATATTATATCAGATGCAGTGGGCCTGAGAGCAAGGCCATTCTTCTACTGGACGATATAAGCTCAATCAACTAGAGGAGCAGATTTCAGTGATATGGCTAAGCAATAAGATACGACAGGCTGAAAGTACAGTGCATTAATTCAAGTGAGCGTATAGTTAAACATGAGGCCGAAGGCAAACAGCCATCCGCCCAACTAGGTGTGATTTAATTCACAACAGTTTGCATGCAGAAGCGCCTGATTGTGATAATATATTTAATAATCCTAAAATGGTTATTTTTAAGCATCCGTATATTATTAAATAAGATATAATTCATTGCTCAGGACATGTAAGCCTTATAATACTATGAAGCCATTGCTCTGAATTCTTATCAACCCATCAAGTCACTCGATTTCTCCCGCCCATTTCATAATAATAAATACTATGGCTTGCTCAGACTGTGCATACTCTCTCTCCGCTACAGTAACTTGCATAATCAAAAAGGAAAATCTCTTTTCCTGTATGTAAAATTAATGCTCAAATATGTGGTTGGCCAATGCTTCCTGCATATGCATTTACACCAATACAGTTCTGAATTTCTTTCAGTTAAGTACATGCAGGCTATATGGTTTTCTACAGATGTACAAAACTTTACTAAGAGGAAGGTGCCTGTATGCAAATTCAGATTAAT
Source organism: Gavialis gangeticus (assembly GCF_001723915.1). Classification (NCBI taxonomy): domain Eukaryota; kingdom Metazoa; phylum Chordata; order Crocodylia; family Gavialidae; genus Gavialis; species Gavialis gangeticus. Next base: position 57,290,836 of record NW_017729029.1, read on the forward strand.
ATAACTGTCAGTAGCTATCAGCTGATGTTTCTGAAGCGCTTTCCAGTGACACTCCCAAATGAAATACATTATAGGTGTGCAAATTAATAAAAAAAAAAAATATACTGGCTCATCATTAAAAGCCACGTCAGTGTAAAGCAATATATTGCTACTCAGAGAAGAGCTAGCACAACAGACGATGCGAAATCCAGCCCTCATCCAACTCCACTTCTTTCCTTTTCCATGTCCTCATGACAAGGCATTTAACACTATTCACAGATGTCATTCAAATCTGACAGGTCTCCCTGTGACCTCCGGGCTCTCAACCGTGCGCCTTAGTGCCCAAGTCACCCCCATCCAACTCCACTGGAGTTAATGACACTTGCACACACAGTGGATCCAATCCCTTTTGCCCATTAGAAATGAATTTGGGTCACTGGGAATAGGTAAAGAGTCAACTAACTTTATCCTTTAAATTGGGTCTTGTGTTTCTGAGCTGCTTAAAAGGGGGAATGATATCAGAAGTGATACAGGATACACCATAGCTGAACAAGAAATCTGCCACTCCAAACTAATTCTAACTTTTTAAAGCTACTGCATGTCAGATCTAAAGTGGGACCATGTATCGCTGAGATGCCTTTAAGATTCACTAGTGTATTAGGGTTTCAGCTCTGTTTTGTCTAAAATATCTTGGGGGCTTGAATCTGACACGCTACATTGCGAGGGTGAGCTGCAAACAAAAGGATGAAGATGCCCTTCTGGGATGCAGAATTCAGTACAGTTGCCCATTGTCATTTAAACTTTGGTGTATTAAAAGGTACAATATATTCAGGGTTGACACTGGGGAGGCTGGGCAGAGGTTAAGACCACCCTTCCTAGATCCTGAAGGGAAAAGCGGGGTGGGGGGGGATCAGCCCTGAGCCTTAGAACAAAAGGGAGCCATGAGATTTACAGTGGTTTCTAGCACACAGCATGAGCAGGCCCGCTGCCTTCTCAAACAGGAGGTTTCCAAGTAAAGATCTTTAAATGCTATTGATTTTTTGTCTTTTATCCTTCTCTGCAGCAAACCCTTCTCCACCAGCCAAAAATTGTTGTTAGGTAGTTATAATGGTTTGGCTTCTGATTATTCCTTATTACTTCTGTCTTTTCTATGCAGTACAACTTGCCTTACAAACTGAATTCGTGAATGGTGTCATTCCAATGTCGATTGCATCCTATTTTAAAGTATGTCCTCTTCAAGAGGCACAGGACCCAAGAAGTTATCTAACCATTTCAGGCCAAGATGCTTTTGATGCCATTTGCTAACTGAGCGAGAGAGGGCTTGAAACACTGGCCCGAGGACACAGTGAAACCGTTGTCTTGTTCTAGGCCAAGCCATGGAGACTGCGCCACAGAAGTGCAACCTTGCATGGCCTTTACTGCTTTATGCTACATTACATGGGTGAGCAGTGAAAGAACACAGTATCTAGACATCCAAGGGAAAAGTCTATGACAGGTTTATTTGATGCATTTACTGGAGACCATAGCATTATTGGAATACCTGAATTCATTTGAATGGAAGTATTATAGAAGTGGTCTCTCCTGTGGTTTCCTATATGAAGAGGAAATTTCACTCTGCAGCCAAAATTCTCAGAGGGTCGCAACCTCTTTCTTGCTGCTGAAAAACGGTCAGAGCTCCCCCTCTAAATCAAACAAAATCTTTTCCAAAGATATTAACCCACCCCCTAAATTCAAGATGGAGGGGACCTTTGATAGTCTGAGCCGAGACCACATTCACACATGCTTGGTCTGAGAGGGACGGGGTGGGAGGTGCAGCAAAATGCCACACCAGAAAGGAAATAGTGCAGAGTGGAGCAGATGCATGTTCAACTTATGTAGAAAGGTGGTGTTTTAATTGAAACACCATCTGGGGCTTCATAGCTAGAAACAGTAATGTGGACATTAAATCCGCATCTTACTTCTGAAGGCAAAATGGTTGCGCGTGAAACCTCTCCGAACGGGACAACACAGACTCTCACACAGCTGGGCCGCGGGGGCGGGCAACATCTTAAATCTTAGTAAAAAGATGACCATGTGCTTAAGTGGAGAAAATTAGGCCAACTGGTTCTAATTAAGCCGATACCGATTTATGCCTGCAGGGATATGGACCCATGTATGTGCCAATTAGTGTTTGCTTTTGACCAGAATTAATTTGAGTAGCTAAGTCATTAGTTAAGCTGTTAAAATATTGAAAACTTGATCTTTAATTTGATTTTGATTTAAAAAAAAAAGGCAGTGTGATTTTTGTGGTTGTTTTTGAACAAACAAGTGGCTGGAATGGCTCAGCATCCTGGTTTACACCGTTTCCACCAGTGGCCACTAGCAGATGCTTCAGATGTAGGTGCAAGAAAGCACAAATTAGGTACATTTTAAAAAGCAGAAAAAAGAAAAAAAACCCACCCAATTGTCCCTTTTCACCCTCTCCCCCCTCCATCTTATTCCTTAATAACTGGGAATTGTTTTAAACCCCAAAGCACAAGTTTTATATCCTTTCTGATGCTCTCTGAGCATTAATTATTGTAACTCTGGCATTTTTCTAGCCTATTATAACTTTTTGGCACCTGATCTAGAATGAAGTGTGTTGAAAGAAGAAAACAGGACTTCTAAAAAGCTGAGGCACTGCTGGGATTATTGACTCAAAGACCTCAGCAAGGGAACATAGCACAGGGTCATGTTTCCCAGTAATAACATGGGTGGTTGACTTCCCAGCACAAGGAAAACTGGAAAAATTGGAGCTAAAGTTGTTTTGGATGGAGCCCAAGAACTTACTGGAGATCTACAATTTGATCATGCAGAAACTGTGGGTTGATTTTGTCTCATTTCTTCAAACAGATGTTGGAGAGGTCCCACAAGAGGTGGTAAAAAAAAAAAAGAAAAAGAAAAAGGGTGGCTATTATAGTAACTGAAATAAGTATAGCCCATTTTAATTTAATATTGTATTTTATTTAATATAAGCACTTGTATAAGTGTAAATACCAGGCGTATTAATTATTCTATGGTAATTTTCTAGCCTTATAATTAAGTTGTTTTTCTTCCTAAAAGAACATATAGGGTTTTACTTAGCTTTTCAGCAGGGGGCTCTCCTATTGGCAGAAATATAATCTATTCTATTGATAATAGAGCACTGTTCTGGCTAAGAGGAAAAATTATCCTCACATCGATATTAAGTCATTCAGATTGGGCCAACCAAGGCCTCACGCTTGAAGTGTAACATAGGGAACCATCCTTTCTTGGCACGAGGATAACAGCTCTTTTCCATCTCTAATTCCTATGATCCTGTGATACATTTATAAGCTGCACTACATCACAAACAACTACTAGATATGCAAATTGTCAATGACTGCTTCTATAAAGATTAAAATGTCAAGGTGTAGTAAGTGTGCGCTCTGGTTTTACCGGTTTCTCCTGTAGGAGATTAATACCGCTTATACCATATGGTATCCATAAACCAATCAGATAATTTTCCTGGTTAGCTATTATACACTAAAAACCTCAGCAGCAACAGTAACGACTTTTGTCCAAAAATCACATTATCCAGAGAATAACACCTCAAGAAAAGTCTTCTGCTAGGACAACATTGGTGTGTGGCATCCTGTAACCAGAAAGAGGATGGATAAAGCCTGCACAGGGCAAAGAACTCAGTCCAGCCCCAGGGAGTAAGGACTTCATCCAGCTGACTTTTGACCCAGTAGGAAAAGCTGAGGGTATCCAGCACCTTGCAGAATCAAGCCTGAAATGGCTAAATTCAAATATTTAGCTTTAAACCTTACAACAACAATTTGAAATTGAAATCCTGCCCTGAAGTATATTGGATGACAGGCGACAAGGATTACGCACCAATTAATCCACTCTTTCTAGGACCAGTCACCTGCTCTTTTGGAAACTGTCTTGCCTGGATGACTAGCAAATTTTATCTAAACAAGAGAATTAATAATTCTGAAGGTGGTTAATGTGTAGTCCAAGAGATGAGCTTCAGCCTGCCTTGCTAATTCAACTATTTACAGTATCCAAATTATGGCCCTGCTTTTTGGATTTTGACTCCTCGCATGTCCTATAATAATTATAAAAAATGATTAAGTGATTTTAAACTATTGAATTCTAATTTTAAAAGAATGGCCCTGACATTTTAATTCATTAGATTTTAACTTAGATTGAATTTCATTCATACAGTGCTGGTTTTTAATTCATTACATTTTAACTTTGCTGTTTGCATCAATTCACTACTAAATCATAAATTCATTAATCAATGCTTTAATTAAATGTCATGCTTTGTATGCTGTGAATTACAGTGTAATTCTACTGGAACTTTTAATAAACTCCTCAAAACAATGGAAATTTGGGGACTAACTGCTTATCTGCTACTTCCATTTCAATTAACTCCTGATCTCCATGGGGGGTTGGACTTTTGTGAATATCTTTGCATAGATCAGGCTCCACCGGTACCAAGTAGCGTTTGATTGAACCATAAAAAAACCACAAACTGAGTTTATTGTCAAATTGTTTTCTGTCCTTCAGGTGTTCGTGGGTCATATCTAGCATTGCGTTAAGACTCCTTTGCAGGGTAATTCCACTTCACTGCAAACCACGTCTGCTGAGTAACCACTGTTTCAGTTGTCGCACCTACCCATAGCTTCAGAGCTCACTCAATGCCAGCTCCATATTTGTCAATGTTGCCCAAAAGGTCTTAGATGGGATTTAAGTGCTTAACTGCTACCTAATACCAGAATTAGACCCCCGCAAAACCAAACACTTAACTTCTTGCCGTATCTAGAGGTGATTAAAGTCCATAGAGGCTTGTTTTCACCAGTGATGTTCCCAAGACACAAGACGTCTTGCTATGGGGTATGCCAAGAAGTACCAGAGTCTTGATAGTGCAGCTCAGAGCCTGTCTCATATTTAAACCCCATCAGGCTTGATAACGAGCTGTTCCCTTGCCCTTTGGCCTGCAAGGTCTGACCCAGGAGGCATGCTCACAGCACGCCCAAAGGAGGAGCAGCATAGAAAACACAGCGGTGGGAACATCTCATTTTACCCTACAACTAAGTGCTCAAACAATTTACCCAAGACATGATTTATCCAAGACACCCACCTGGGTTAGACAAATGGTTAGGACAATTTACCCAAGACACCCACCCGGGCTCAATTCCCTTCTTTGCTTGAAAAAGAGATGGGTTCAAATCCCTATCTCCCAGGGGAGTGCCTGAACCATCAGACGGTAGCTAGGGCCTTTTGCATGGAATAATTCAATATTCATTAGAGATAGCACACAAAAGTGAATGTGACTTTACAGCCTAATAGCTAATTTACTCACCTGTAGGAGGGGGGAAATGGGGAGAAATCTGGTTTTCAGTGTCACTGAATATTTAAAAACACAGAGAAATAAAAGCTAGGGGGTGAAGAGACTAAGTAATTAAGTGACTCTAGCCCTCAATTCCTAAAATTCCTGCACAGGCATCTAATTGCAAACAAAACACATATTTTTCCATTTACTAGCACTAGAGTAGATGTTTTTGTTACCTGTGTGCTGAAACTACCCTGAATTTTCACGCCTACGGCAATGTCTTCATTAATGTTCTCACTGCACAACTGCAGCACAAAGGCTGCGTTCCTCTAAAAGATGGGCTATGTTTATGGAAAGAATCCAAGCTCATCAAATAGAAGCAATTTCAATTATATAATCAAACAGTGCTATATTTTAATTGTTGCCACAGGGCAGCCCGGAACCACTGTGTGCAAATCTCTACTTAAAGGTTTATTTCTGAACAAAATAGTGTAACACATCTATGACAATTTCAACATGATTAATAAGCTAAAGCAGAATTTGTCGTTAGCTAAGGGACCGGCAAAATTACCTACATCATCTTGTAGAACAGTAAAATGTAATAATAAACCAAAATGAGAAACTGGAGTCTTGGAAATGAGCCGGATGGCACTAAAAGATTCACTGACGGAGAATGCAAGGCTTGCTGAGCTATTGTTTATTAGAGGAGTAGGCTTCTAAGCAATGCTAGTGAAAGTAAAGCAACAAAGGAAAAACAGCAGACCAAAATTAACTGCGGAGTTACTCTTCAAATAGAAATAGGCTAGCAGGAAGGAGTCTCAAAATTAGGTTCACAAGGTAAAGAGCCCTGTTCATCCCACTGACTCCCCAGGAAACTTTCATTTTTCTTGGGGCATGCTGAGCTTTATTCAGTACTCATCCTTCTTTAATCTCTACCTCCCCACCAGGATCCTTCTGGCCATGCTGAAATGGGTTACAGTCTCTTTTCAAGTCCATCAGCATCACCCCTTACCAGAGCAGTGCATTCATTTGCTAACCCTAAGCCAAGCTTTCATAATCCTAAAGGAAAGGCAATCATGGGTTTTAAATCTAGGGAAGCACTTGCAAGCTTTTTCAGTGAGAGTAGAAAATGTTTGCACAGAAGTTCATCTCGACCAGTGGTTCTCAACCTTTTTTGGGCCAGGACCCATTTGTAAACATCGATGGCCAGTCCTGACCCAGTGCCCCTTGTTCCCAACCCGCTGCCCCACACTCCCTGGTTTGCTGAACAGTGGGCAGGACATGGGGGGCCCCAGGCAGCCCCTTGCAAGCTGGATCTATACCAGTCTGCAAGGCAAAAGCCACCGTTTCCCACATTTTCCTCCTTTAAAAGAACCCATTTTTAAAGTCTGTTGATTCATCTTTAAAAGTTGGTGTGCAATGCTTGCATATATTCTTGTGACCCACTTCTGGGTCACAACCCACGGGTTGAGAATCACTGATCTAGACAACAACCCCAGCTAGACAATGCCTGTGAGCTCAGCCTGAGTTTTGTTTTGAATGCGAGGGTTTCAACCGGCCCATAACTTCAAAGTGAGGTTCCTTCCCAGTTCCTCTTTCCCTTGGTTTCGGTCCACGTTGACAGTCACATGTCATCTGTTATGTAGGCCCTTGATGTGCCCTGAAACATTCACCAACTTCCACAGATCGTTGTTGTGAGAAAGTGGACCTTCATCCACGTTGGATGGCCATGAAGAGGAAGCTGCAGGACTGAAATTTGTGGTTGAGGAAGGAAAAGTTCTCGTCTCTTTGAAGTAGCATTGTGCTCCATGCATGATAAGGAACAAGGCAACCGTAGCCAGCTCCTCAAGACATTTTATTTCTGCTGGATGTGGCTCATATTGATTAGGGGAAAAGAACTGATGCATACAGAAAGGGATGAGGTTTTTATACAGGTGGCAATATACCAATTCCCAGCTTTTTGTGGGGAGGGGGAAATACAAAGTTAACAAAAAAGATCCTGTTTCTATGATTTATTAATATGGCCTTCTGGAGGAAAATGTTGGCTATTAGAAAAATATATTTGTTATTTCTAAACCCAAAGTGGTTATCACTGTGACCATACTTCTGCGTCGGCAGCATGATTCGATTGTTCTTTGGTTAGCCTTTTCCAAACCCCAATGACTCATCTTGAAAACTGACCTATCATTTAAAGTCCTCTGGCCTCAGGGAAAGCATTTCATGTAAATCTTTCGACTGGAACAGAAGTTTCTAAACGCTGACTCATATTCCACTGGTACAGTAATTTAAGCCTTTTCTTGGTTTTTTTTCCCCTAAAGATAATCAAATGATCCAAAAATGAAGGTGGACAAAAGGACAGCACACTCAAGTCAAAAAATAAAAAGGAAGGGGGAGAAAGTTGGATTTATACTGAACAAAAATCTTTAGACTCTGGAGAAATGAATCATTTATGCACAAAGGACATGACAGGGTGTATTAATGGGTCACAAGCCACCCACCAAGTGTTTTAATGGCATATTAATGCAAGCCTTTGAGTGTCATTGCCTGCAAAAATGCACCTTTTGGCTTCAAAATAAATTGCTGCACTGGCTCTTCCACCTCTCCATATGCAAACTTCTCCAACCAGGTGCTTCTGATACAAAAAAAATACTTTACTTCATCAGGAAATGGGGAAAAATTGGAAGATCATCTTTCCTGTTGCTTGTTAATGTTTTACTAGGCCTTCTCAACCTCTGTACTTGCCCCAGAAGGGCTCAGATTTTAGTCACCCTCAGTCCTTAGTTACACCATTAGAATTGTTCCTGTTATGCTGTTGCCATTGCATTTACTATTGCTTTTCCTTTAATAGAGTCATGAGGGGAGGAAGGTTTGTGCTAATAATCTGGATGAATTTTTTAAGTAGGTCTTCTCACCTGGACTATTACCAGTTGTTGATAGTTTAATTTTACAAAGAACATTTAACATCCATTTTATATTGCAGGAAATGGCATACAGCCCAATTCAGCCTACCCTACTCTCGTATTTCCCTACCACAAGCAATCCCACTTAAGGCTTTTCTCATTCCCTTAGCTGATGGACTAGCACCATCACAAGAGATCCAGAGACAAATCTTGGGCAGACTGTTTTCAGGATGTGCAGCACCAAGAAGTTGGTCACCGCTCCCTGATCTGGTGGGTCAGTGGATGCCAGCTTCCGTTTTGGTAACGACACAAATTAGAGCAGCTCTTATGAAACCCTCTTGTGCAAACCTACCAGTGCACACACTCCCCACCACTCCCAAACATGCTCTCCGTGGCTCCAAAAAAAGCAGAGTAGAGCAAAGGGGCCAAACTACAAAGGAAACTAGACTTCCACATACAACATTGCGGGCTCTCCCTCCTTTACTTTTTCAGCTGTTGCATGATGGCATTTTAAAAGTCCGTGTTGCTGTTACTGTCTTTATTACCTAAAGGTAACGTTATGCCTCTTGTGGGCCTGCATAGCACTGTGTAAGTTTTATCACTGGGCCTAAAATGCTGCTTTTTTCCTATTCTTCCTAACTTAATCAAGTCTCATTACAGATATGACCCTTCCTTTGGAGCTGAAGCTGCTTAGAACAAATTATATTAAATGCAAGCAAAACAGACATAGCAAATGCACCTACATGACCCCAGCTCATGTTTAAGCATTTGCATCAGAAAAAAAACAATCCGTACCCTTCTGCTTCCATTTCAATAACGTGGTGTAATGCCATGCACGCTATAGCGTACAATGTGTCTACAAGGGGAGCATAGGACAGTAGGGCTGGAAGGGACCTCACAAGGTCATCCAGTCCAGCCCACTGCTCAAAGCAGGATCACCCCTAAGCCATCCCAGACAAGCACCTGTCTATCCTGCTCTTGAAATCTTCCAAGGATGGAGAGCTCGAGGTAGCCCATTGCAGTCCTTGACCATCTTCATAGTCATAAAGTTTCTCCTAATCTCCGATCTAAATTTCCCCTTCTGGAGCTTAAGGCCATTGCTCCGAGACTTGCCCCTTACAGTCATGGATAAAAGCTCATCTCCACTCTCTCTGTAATTGCCTTCCAGGTATTTGGAGACTGCTATCAAATCCCCCCTTAGCCTTCCCTTCTCCTAGTTCTTTTTTAGATAGGCTGGTTCTTTCAAGCTTTTGTCTTAAACACATTGTTCAACTTGCATGGCAGCCCCGAACCTGGCATCCTGGCTTCCCAGCAGTGTTTTAATTGATCTGTAGCACTTGTTTCCACTGATAGTATGAATTGCCAGCCAGGCTTCAGCACCTCTTTACATCAGAAGTGCTGGAGGCACCATATGAAGCCTATCTTTTCAAAAGGTGGATGCTCAGTACACTCTGATATTCCCACCCCTGGATCCTTAAATTAGGCTCCCAAAATAGCTAGTTCTTAAAATTCCTTTAAGTCTGATTTATGAATCTTGGAGTAAGATATGATGGTGGGGGAGGGAAGAAATCTAACCAATGTCTTCCTTCATGCATATGCATGATTTCCATCAGGTCTGGCAGGAAAGCTCTGGTGGTATCCCAGGTCTACAATTTTGTCATTTAGATTGCTTCCTCCCCACCACCGAAATCTCAGTCAGCTTTGATGCCTTGGTTTTAAATTGTTCTAGCGTGCTGCCTTCCACAGGGTGAATGTGGCAGTGTGGAACATGATTAAAAGAAGACCAGAGGGTTGATGCAACAGGACAGATTGACACACTAAGATCAACAGCAGGTAGGCAAACTGCATCTACTTCTGACAAACAGACATTTGTGACTAGTGATTTAAAAAAATCTAGTTTTGGATTAGACTTTAAGTTAGCAGGTAATTAAAGACTCATTCAAAATAACTCAAGATTGTGGTTTACCCTACAGATGTGCACAGAAACAGAAGGGACTATATGCACCCCTTTCTTCCAATGTAGGGATTACCCATGTTGTGGATTACAACAGGCTGAAATGGGTTTCCTCTCCCATGGAAAGTTTGAAATAGTGAAACACTTCCTACCCTGGATCAGGCCAAAAATAATATAAAATAAAATAAAATAAAATAAAATGAACACTCAAAAAAGTTCAAAGCCAGCCATCCAAAAAAAAAAAAAGTTCAGCTAGGGTCAAGCAAAATATGTTTCTTTGATTTCAATCCACTTCCCTATGTTTAGTCTAAATTTATGACATTTTCCAAATGAAAAGTCATTCTGCTTCAAAAAGACCACAATCTGCCAAAAGTATTGCCAGTTGGGGATTCACCCAAATCAACCTTCTTTTACCAACAGTGTAACATTCACTGAAAACAAATTCCTGGCCAGCCCAAGTTCCAATACAAAGGGGACGGGGGGAGGAAATCTCCATGAGGTTTTTTTTGACCCTGCCTTCCTCAAATGCCCTGAACAGGCTCCACCCCAGTGAAACATGTTGGGAGAGCAGCAGAGATGGAGTATTTGGGAGAAAGTACATGGTAGCATGTAAAGTGCTTGAAACAGGTTACTTCCCTGGAGCAAGAGAGTAACCAGAGACGGCATGGTGTGCAAGCAGCAGTTCCTATTCTATTCATGGAGCTGCCCAGCTGTGCACTGACCCCTACTCAGGCCTAGCCGAAAACATGCGATTGAGCCCTCAAACTACAAAGGGTTTGAAGAAATCAAATGTTCAGTTTTGTAAAACTGTTGACCGCCGTTCCAGTGATGGGTTTGCTGGCCAACTTCTCATATGCCTAAGAAATACAGGCAGCAGCATGGATCTGTCCCTTTACTAAGCTGATTTGGGAGAGCTGGAGGGAATATTCCTTTGTACCGTTGTGCTTGCAAAGCACCAGGGCACATCTACATGTTCAATTAATGTGCTTTAGGTAATGCACATTCAATTTAGTACCTCCAGACACTTTTACACATGCTCTGGGGGGGCATGCTTTAATTACAATGGCTCTGAGAGCCGCTCCAATTAAAGCGCTGCTGCACCTCCTGCATCAGCGTCTCCACACTTCAAAGGGCAGCAGGGGTGTTTGAACTAAAAAGAAAGCACCTCCACCTCCATTTTTAAGTGTGGGGATGCTGATACATGTGCCACGGGAGGCTGCTAAAGCACAGTAATTGCCATGCTCCAACAGACCTGCTTAATCAAATTGGATCTGCTCCGACACTGGACTTCCAGCGTGACAGAGCAGCTTCTGTGCTCATGTATGGGCACTCTTTATTGTGAGGTACTGGAAACATGTGCATTAGCTTATTTTAAAGTGCATTAGCTAAAGGGCATGCTTTTTTGTGATGCTTTAAAATGTACGTTAAAATAGGCTAAGGAGCATTAAAGCACATATGTAAATGTGCCCAGTGTCTTGTAGACTATAGATCAGGGGCGGGCAATTATTTTGGGCAGAGGGCCACTTACTGAGTTTTGGTAAGTCATTGAGGGCTGCATGGCAGGCAGCCCAGGGCAGATAAATATTAATTTTCTAAATTTTTTAGGGGCTCTGTGGGCTGGATAAAATAGCCTGGCAGGCTGCATCTGGCCCGTGGGCCACATATTGCCCACCCCTGTTACAGATTATGACTAGCTTAGAGCAAAGCATTAAACTTGCACTTGAACATTTTTTTTTTACATTTGTCACTTCCACAACACACACATGTTGAACCTCTAATCAGTCTAAAATAACCTGCCGGATCCCTGATCCAACAGTTCTTGGCCTGGATATTTGAATCAAATGATAATTAAAAAACAGGACCGCTGCAGTTGTTCAGACTCTGTCATACCATGCTCAGGCTTGGGCAATGATTTCTAACTCTTCATAGCTCACTCCAGTCTCACATAATTGAGAAGCAGCCTAAGTTTGCACAGATTATATGGCTGGTTTAATGAAGTTTAGTAAAATGAACTCATTAATGCAGGTTTCGAAGGAACTTCCATTTTCTACATCGCAAGGCATGATTTTACAATCTTTCGGCAC
>NW_017729029.1:57308072-57309907 GCF_001723915.1 Gavialis gangeticus
GTTTAATGAAGTTTAGTAAAATGAACTCATTAATGCAGGTTTCGAAGGAACTTCCATTTTCTACATCGCAAGGCATGATTTTACAATCTTTCGGCACTAACATTAAGATCTCTCGGATTCCTCTGCACTGCCAAATCGCAGAGCATGTGTGGGAACTCCAGAAGTTCCTCGAATTGCTTGTAAAATGAATTTCCATCTTCTATTTCTGTGAGCCAGGGCTGCAACCAACACTTCCCTACCCATGGATGGGATCTGTTGTTCTTGCTCCCAAGTGCTTGGCCACAAATATAATGATGTGTGCAGTCATTGAAAAAAAGAAAAAAAAAAAAAGAAAAGAAAAATCTGAAATGGACTCAAATAGTTCCTAATGACACCACACACACACTTCTATATATACTTTTAAATACCCCTGGTTAAGTATTTACCTTATGACCTCTTCTTTCTATTACCCAGTTGTTTAAACCTCCCCTGGTGGCTTTGGGAAGAGGTGTTTTCTTAGAATATAAAATACAGTACGTCAGAAAAGTAAGCAGGTGTTACTTCACAGTCAAGCCTGTGAAAAGCATTTGGAAACAAAAGGATATCTGGTTTGAAGATTTGTCATTTCTTTAAGATACCCACAAGCCAATTAACCTTCTTATAGTTCACGGTACAGAAAAAACCCAGCTCCGCCAACCTGGAGAGAATGGAAATGAATCGTTTTCGTCACCCTCCGTGGTACCATGGCAATTGCAATGCTGCTGTTATCAGAACAGGAAACGCACGTTGTAATGCTAAAACGCGTCAGCAGATCACTGGCACAGATAGCTGCCATATTTTATTTGAAGGATCAAACCTGCTGATGATAGTTAAATCTCTCAGACAGCCCAGCTGTTTTACTCCATGGGCTGCAGAGATGTATTTAATGTAAACCAGGACAGGAAGGGGAGCTCCACAATTTTGGCGGCTGTCATTCCAGCTGCGCGAGACTGTGCCGATGTGGTGATGGGGCATGGAAGGGGGGAGAAGGGGACAAAGCAAAGACAGGTATTTTAAAAAGAGCTGTGGAGACACAGAGCAAAGAAAACAAATGTATGTGTGCATGTGGAGATGGATAGGATAACCACTTCTTCTCCCCTGTGACCCTTCCCTTTCCACCAGGATGCAGAACTTGACCGATGTACTGATATAAAAATAGGTTCTCACATAGAAAACCAGGACACTAATGGACGATCATTAATTTTAGAGGGTATCTAAAATGATTGTCCACAAAGAGTAGATATGACCTGTCTGTCATCCAAAGGGGAGCAGCTTCAGGTGGCTGAAGTGCAGGTTCTTTTTTATTCTTTCCCTCCGTATGCGACCAGCGACGAGACCGATCTTCCTTGACAAGTCCCAGAACACGATCCCAGGAACACTGCTCCTTCCTCCACCAGTTACCATAGCAGGCAGGAAAGACCAGCAGCCCTGATCCGCTCCTTCTGATCCTCCTATTTTACATCCCTTCCTCTCGCTCCGCAACAGGAGGGCCTTCCTGGGGCTGGCCTAGGGGTTTTTTGCTGCTTTTTGGGGGGCATCCACTGCTCCTCCTTTCTAAAACCAGATTCAAGTTGTGTTGAATATGATTTGTATTTCCCAGCACTTATAGGCATTTTGCAAACCCTGCTCCAGAGGCTTGCAAACTGAGCACTGTTTCACTCTAGGACAGGGGTGGGCAAAATGCAGCCTGCCAGGCCATGCTATCCGGCCTGAAGGGGCTCCTAAAATTTTTTAAAGATTAATATTTCTGTGCCCCTGGCTGCCTGCCATGCGGAGCCTCGGTGGCTTGCCAAAACTCAGTAAGTGGCCCTCTGCCC
>NW_017729029.1:57309918-57313027 GCF_001723915.1 Gavialis gangeticus
TTGCCAAAACTCAGTAAGTGGCCCTCTGCCCAAAATCATTGCCCGCCCCTGCTCTAGGAAGAGCTCCATTGACGTCGAGGGACAACTGGCGGTGTCAACACGAGTAAGGATATTATGAGTGCCAACATAAGTAAGGATGAGTAATCCCTATGAGTAAAGATACCATCCAACGTGAGTAAGGGCATTATAATCTGACGGCTCTGCACTTCTCCGAGCAGAAGCGCAGAGCCCATACTACAATGTCTCCCAGTGTGACATAACCCCTGAACTCCTTCAAGAATTAAGTATTTAGTCCCAGGAGATACTTAAGATACCCCTCTCTCTCTAGCAGGTCCTCTTCAGCATTTTGGATTAATCAGGCTGAGGGGAATGGGACTCTCAGGGATTTCTTGCTCCCTGAATCTCAGGGACACTCCCAGCCCTAATGGGAGATGTTGGATAATGGGAGATGCAAGATGTCAGATAGCAGCCCAGGAGGGCACACAGGATGAAGATTTCCTCCAACAGAAAAATTCTCTTGGGTGTTTTTGGCTAGATTAGAGCCCCCTCCTGCCAACTGGGTGAGAAACGTGGGTTGTGAGCTCAATGGGAAATGGAGTTTACAAGATCCATGAGCCAGAATATTAATGCACAGTACAGCGGACAGACATTCCACGGCTGAGTCTAATTAGCCACGGTGGTAGAAAGCAGCTGTAGAAAGAAAAGCATGGGACATCCCGCATGCGAAAGATTTCAGTGCCATGCGATGATCTCGAACTAACATTCATCATGCCTAAAAAGAACCCCAAATTGTTACCAAATTAAACAAAACAGGACATCCTCAGAGCTCGTCTTTGCCAGCTGTTTCTGCAAGTGCAGCCTCTAAAGTTACTCAGAAAGGAGACAGCTTTAAGTCCTAGGTTCCTCTTTACTCTCTGGTTCTTCTTCACTTTGCTCTCATTTTACTCAGCCCCCGCCTGTTGATCTTCAGTCCCCACAGACATGTGTTTTCTTATCGTATCTAACCCCAAAGTTGGCCTGACTCCAAACCAAAGTTTCTATGTTTGCAGTCCGGACTTTTATTTTGAGCACGGCATAGCAGCTCCCATTTCCTGCCTTTTATATCCTCAGACCCAGATTCACAAAAGGACTTGGGCATTTGAAATGGGACTTTAGTGAAACTTAGTCCACAAGCACGAACCTCAAGCCCTCACTTATGCCTTTAGACCCATGAAATCTGTTTTCACTATAAAGTTCCCTCAGCACCTCGAGGTCTGCGTGCTCCCGTGCCCAGAGCCGAGGCCCTCTTGACTTCAGTTTGCTGCTTTTCTCGCACCGAAGTCTGTATGGGAAAGCTCAAATTGTTCTTCCATCTAAGTCCCTTGAGCAGATTGGTATATATGCAACATGACAGTAAGGCAGATACCCAGTTTGAGAGCTAGGGTGTGCATAGCCGGTATAGCACATCTCAGTATGGAGCTGCCTTGTGGAGCTCCGTCCTGAGCTCCAGTGTTGAACAATTGAACCATACGTGATGCAGGCATAACCAGAGCCACCCAACTCTCCCCAGGCTTGACACGGTGAGCTCCGACACCCAACACAGTCGTGAATTTCCTTTCCCGGACCCACCTACACCTACATTTCTGTTGGTGTCGTTCTCAGTATATTTCTCTTCCTCTTTCAGAGGAAGCGAGTGAAAAATTGAAATCCCCTCTTTGTCTTGCTGGTATGCAAGTCTTGAATGAGCAGTATTCTCTTTCTGAGAAATAACTGGGCCTTCATTCAAAGCAGACAAACATTAGAGGCACAAGATTAGGAAACCAGTAAATTGCCTTTCTGACAGTTTGGGGGTTGAGTTAAATTTTCTAAATATTTTGTCTGTAACATTAAAAAAAAAAAGCTGTTGGTCAACAGGAGAGGGCCCAGAAATGGCTTTGTAAGTGACTCAGGGTCTGGAAAACCTATCTGACAATGATTAAGGAAACTCAGTTTAATTTATCCAAGAGAAACATAAAAGGAAACGTAATGTATGCAAGAAAGAGGATTTCTCATTAGTAGGCCCTCCTTAAGTTAGCAGACAAAGATGTAACAAGACCCTATAACTGGAGACAGAAGCTAGACAAATTTATATGAGACATGAGAAATGAGGTACACTGCCTTTTTTATTTTTTTAAAGAACCATTGCAACAACTTGCCTAAGGATGCAGTGGACACTGCCACTTGCTGTCTTTAAAAATAGATTGTGGTCTAAAATATATGCTCTAGCTGAAGCCGGGGTTTGGTACAGGAAAATAAAAGGATGAAATTCTGTGCGTACAGTGCGTTATGCAAGAGGTCAGATGAGATCATCATAATGGCTCCTTTCTGGTCTTAAAGTCTCCATATCCTCTGGGAACAAAAGTTCAATCCCTTGCTAAAGTCAGCTTCCACCACCATTTAGTTTCTTTATTTCTTTGCCTTAATTTGAGTCTTTTAGCTGACACATTACAATTTTCCATCTCCGTTCTCCAAGATTGCCTATTTGGCAGGAATTGCTCATGTCTTATCCTTTAAGAATATCAAAAGATTCTGTATTTGGTCACACTTAAATATTACAAACAGGTTTTTTTTTTTCTGATTTCTCGGGTTGTTTCACAGATGCAAGACAGGAAATTATGCACAATAAGAGACTTAGGGTGTCCACATACAAACAAAATTGGAAATTGGCTTGGGGCTTTCCCAGGGGGTCAGCTTTTCTAACGACTATGTGTGTGCACGCACATCTTTATATTGTGGCAAGTGGATGCTAAACCATATTAGCTTAGCCCCCAATGAAGGAGAGACCTAATGATGGTAGTAATTACCACAAGGTAAAAGCAAGTGCATAGGCGGTTGCATTGGAGCAGCTAGCATGTGGTTAAGCCTCACCCTTTTTATTCCACGGCAAATTGTTCATGTGTTCATAATGCATATAACAGCATTATGATTGCAGCTCAACACAAATAAAAACTAACTGCACTTTCCAGGCAGGGAACTGGAACTCTTTCCTTAATCAGTTATCCTTTGCTACACTGGAAAATTATCAAAAGAACATCCCAACCGTGAATCAAATAGGCCATGATCTTGAAGAAAAGCAGGCAAGGGGCAAAGA
>NW_017729029.1:57313178-57315511 GCF_001723915.1 Gavialis gangeticus
TTTGATTCTTCCTAAATTATTACCCTTGCTGGCTTCTGGTAGCAATGAGTCCCCCATCTGATTCCTAGTTTTTAAGACAATCACTAGCATGTGCAAAGGCAGAAGGAAGGCCCAATGGACTTTGTGCGTTACATTCAGTTTGCATTCATTTTCAGAGATGTGGGTTTCAATACGACTTCTAATACCAGTCCACTATGGCTAGGGACCGACCCACGGCAAGGAGGTAGGCAGCTGATTTTGCAGGTAGATTGTAGGACCAGCCGGCATTTTCATGGGCTTATCCCAGTTGGGTTTCCCCCATGCCTCCGATTGGGGGAGGGGCCCCGGTGGCCCTGCTCTGCGCCTCTGATTGGTTGAGATGGTTGTCTGTCATACTGTCCTGCCCCTTGCCACTGACTGGCCGATAGGACTGTCTGTCTTGCAGTCCCTCCCGCTTGCTGCTGATTGGAGGGGGTGGGGCCACATGTGAGGCAACCCCCTCAGCCAATAGCAGTGAGGGGCAGGGGCAGCAGCCATCTTGGCTGCTCCCCTTTGTGCCAACATCTCCTTCCCATGCGGCGGGTTGTGCAGCTGAGCCTCTGCAGCCAGGAGGATTGCCAGCTCCCTCTGCATTTTTAGTAAGTGGGGGTTTTTTTTTTTGGTTTTTTTTTAAATGAAATTTGTGAACATTACCCAATTTGATGGGCAAGGCCCAATTTCACGATTTCTACAAAATCCATAAAATTGCAAATTGACTAGCTCCCTAACTATGGTAGTGTGCATCTGCACTGATTAAATAGAGCAAGGGAGCTAAATCAGTTACATAAACACCATAATATACAACCACAGCAATTAACAGAGAGAGGAGCAGCATGTGGAACTGGAAGTATGCATTCGCATCTATCGCATGATCCTGAACATTTCAGTTTTGAAGTCACCACTGCACACAAGACTAGGTCAGTTCCAGAGCAAGAACACTGCAGTTTTAAGTGACTTTGCAAAGCAATAATGAAAAGAAAATTTAATTTATTTCAATTAAGGCAGCCTACAAGTCATTACTTACAAGGTTAGCTGGAAACGATCAGGATGACTGACTGCCTCAATACCTCTATATGTTTTTTTTCAGCCACTTATATGGTTGAGCTGAGCCACAGAAGCAGAGTTATGAAAATCTACCTGACTGATGTGTTGAGCTCCTGGATTTCTACTATGCTAGGTCTGTGTGATCATACAGCTTAGTAATGACAGGAATGATTACCTCTCAGGATGGATGTAATGTTACATTTCAGGGCTTAGGTGCATAACTGCTTTTTCTCTTATTATATCTCCCTTTTGTACTCAATGTATTCTAGTCAATGGCACTGTAATTTCCCAAGCAACTTCTGCTTTCATAAGAAGCCCTCCTAATGACTCTGCCTAGCCTCATTTTCTCTTCAGCAAAATGAATAGCCCCCGTGCCCTAGGCAAAGCCTGTTTTTATTTTTATCCCTTTATTTTTGTGCTCAATGTGATGGGCCTTAAAGATATGGTAAATTAAAATAGTTAATGAATTCAGTGCTAGGAAAAGGTTCCAGACAGTCATGTCTGGACACAGTTAATTCTATATTCATCTACAGGACACACATAGCATGTTATAGGTAGGGGCTACACCATGCTGTTTCGCGATGGTGACCAAGTCTTAATGGAAAGAATCAACCCTAGGGAAGAGGGGACACGTCACCTTGTGTCGATCATTCTTTCTTTTTGAATCCTTCTGCTGGGACTGATGACAAAATAGCAGAATAAAGCATGATATTAGACAAGGCACTTGGTGGGGAGCTGCAAACTGGGAGATGCAGGCACTTGTAGACTATGCCCAATAAAACATCAGTAACACCCAAAGAATGGTGGTGCCTTAAAATCCTGATTCAAACTGGCCTTGAACCAGTGACTTGGACACAAAGGGTTCTGGATCTCAGTTGTTTCCTGACATCCAGACATCAAATATTTTAAATACTTTTCAAGGATTTTTCTTCTTTGTTTCCTGTTTGTCACTTGACATATTCTCTATGACACTTCAGTAAAGCCATTTCCAAGCTGGTTCTCATCAGGCATTGGTCAGGTACCATATTTTGTCCCAAACAGTGAAAGACCCCCCTTACGCTCAATGTGCTCATTTGGATTTGGGAGAGTATGTAGGGTTTACTTTGTAAGCCAGTTATAAGATAAGATGTATACAGAAATGTAGGTGGTGTTCCTGAGTGTATCAGTAGAGATGTGGGAAATTTTCCAGGTTGCAGAAGGCCATCAGTCAATGGGAATTAGTATTCCAACTTCCATTTGCGCCTTTGGAAACAAATCTGCTCCTCTATATT
>NW_017729029.1:57315522-57319223 GCF_001723915.1 Gavialis gangeticus
CCATTTGCGCCTTTGGAAACAAATCTGCTCCTCTATATTTTATGATCACTCTTTTATTCTCTTTATTCTTCTACAGCATGTCAATGATGGTATATATAGCTGTTAATCTATTTTTCTTACTCTTTTCTGATTACCAAATATGTAAGCATCACTCTCTAAATGCCAGCCTCTCTTTTGCACCTCCTAAAATATACTTAAACCAAAACTGACAAGATATTGACGGCATGGATGACATTTGCATATACATTCTTCTATTCATTTCTTATGGACCACATTCATACACAAGGCGCATTTGCTAAGGCACAATATCCCTTTAAATCACTCAGAATGTAATATCTTTAAGGGTCTGATTAAGTAGTTGCCCCTATCAATGTAACTACTGCCTGCTAAGTGTGCTGTTAAATCAGCAGCTCATCAAATGGTCTGATGCTAGGATGTAACAAGTTTCTGATGGAGTTATGCTCCTTCAAAGAACAAGTGTTTTTTCATCACCCTCTTAGTCACCTAATTTGACTGAGATCTAAGATCCCAATGCATCAATCTTGTTAATTCACTTGCCAGTACATAAGAAATTGAAGCAATAAACCACAACCTGTTTGTAGTAGTGTTAACATTATTATGTAGTATACTAGCTGACAAGAGCACCGTTTCTCCATTAAACTTCAACCAAAGAGAAAAGCCTATGCTCCCTGGGTGCATCCGTCTCATCTTTTTTACCCCTCTAAACCACTGATGACTCACCCAAAGTGCTGACCTTAAATTCACCCTGCACAACTTCAGTTTTTGTACAATAAAACAATGACACATTGTCCTTCCATTACCGCCATTTCTTTAAATCAAATTCATTTAACTTAGTGTTGCTATTTGGGAAATGGCAGCAGTTGCTTTTCCGGATTTCACATCTGTTCCGAACTAAGGAAATCCTAGAGTTGTGCAGTAAAAGCTGATATATATATTTTATACCATGAGATAAATAACGTGGCTCTTCCTAATCTCATCCTCAGAAATGGGTGAGCCCTTTTTCCTTAAGCTACCCAAAATGTATTGGATCTGAAGCAAACATCAACGTGAAAAAGTTCAGGCCAAATTGGTACGGTTTGGCCAAGTTGTAAATAACCAAAACCAAGGCCTTAGAAAGGGGAGCACAGGAGGGTCTTACGCATAGATCATGATAACTACCACGCCTATAATAAGCTTGGCTTTTGGATGGAGCAAGGAGTCCTAATACAGGCAGAGAAGCCAGTAAAACCTCCCATATAAACTTTACGTAAAACATGGTCATTATAAGAATCACTTATAGCTTCAGTTGAAACTCTGCTCGAAAGAGGACTACACTATGCCATTTTTTTCCTGTTGAAATATGGGACATACATGGGAACCACTGCTTCTTTTCTGCAACCCATTTTCCCCCCATCCTTAAGTACAGAGCCTTGTTCCTGCCGAGAAAAAACGACACCCTTCTACATTTGCTGGTACACGCATATTCCCCATTGGTGGTTCGCAGAAATACGCTACCCAGCGTATAAACTTTCCATGTAAGGGCTGCCATGGTAACACAATTTACTGTATACCAGGGTTAATATGAGCAGAGACACAGAATAATGTGCAGACACACAAATTACTGCTTCACTATAGGCAGCTTCCTCTGGCACAGATATTTTTTTTTTTGTTATTGTTGGACATATGTTTTATACATTAAAGACAGGAACTGCCTCTCTGCATCTGATCTGGTATTCCGAATGCTAGAATGCTTAAGAGAGAGGTGTCCTTTTACATACCGAGGAAGAAAAGGTTAAGCAATTACAAATACACTTACACACAAAATAACACGCACCAGAGAAGCAAATTCTGCCTGACCCCTAGTAAATCATGCACTGTGTGCGCACAGGGTTGCAAATGAACAGGCTACAGTTTGTTAAAGATTTGCTCTGGTCACAATGGCCAAAAGTTCCGATTCTAAAGGAGGAAAACATCGTTTTGAAAAAATAAACGAACAAGGCAAAATAAAAGCTTTGCAAAATAGCAATGGGATTTCCTACACTGCAGCTGTGTGCTATTACCAGCTACAGTATATCACTCAAGTGCTGCTTTTAAAGGGGTAACTGTCAACCTACAGGGATTAAGATTGGGAATTTGCAATTCATCATCTTTATTTGGAAGTCTTGGAGCTTGCCTGCCCAAATTAAATACTTTCTGTATCACAAGTATACTTTTCAATTAGTTGGAAACATGGACTGCATGTGATTTAAATAAATAAACAAATTACAAACTCTTGAATCTTTATTAGTATAAATCAACAGTTTAAAATTCAGACTGGCAAAGTGCGTGACACTTCCTGAGGTATCTTAATATAATTATACCAACAGCTTTTTTTGATTGTCATACTCTGCAACATCAACTCGCTTGCTTAAAATATGATGCATTTCACAGCCTTTGTTCAGTGCCAGAATGGAGTTCCACTAAGGTTTCTTTTTTTATGGGAGTCTTACTATGGGCGTCACTGAAAGGAGAATTAAGCCAATGTGTCACTGCCCTCTATCCTTTCTATTTTAGGGGTGGTTTTTGGAACAGAATTTTCTTTTCCCTTTAAAACAAGGGGCCTACAATTGCATTCAACAGTAGATTTGCAGCTTGAGTAAAGTGGCATTATCACTGCTGTTCTGTGCACAGATTCCAGACCCCCAGCAGGAAAAAAAACCAACCAATAAATAATATAATTCAAGAAGAGAATAGAAGAAGAAATGCAAGGAAAAAAAGTAAAGAGGAACAGCAGTACCTCTTTTACCACAAGTGAACCCATAAAAATCCGCCTACACATGAGCAGGAAATAACTAATGGCATACAATGAAAGAAAGAAAAACGGGAGACTGCAATTTAGAGGATGGCAATTGATGCAATTATTTTTAAATACAGGCTTAATTTTCAGTACTCAGTACCCAAATTGTGCATACAAATATATGCATGCACAAAATTGGTAACTGTATGTGCATATGGACACCTGCACACAGACACCTGCATGTGGAAATCCTTATTTCCATATGAATGCATTTGTGCTTGCATGTCCACATACATTTTGCAGATGAAAATCAGGTGCAGACTTCTAAAGATCTGGCCCATCATGTAAGTGCATTGATAAATGTGAGAGCAGCACGAGACACAGAATTATTAGTTCATTCACTAACAGAAAATACCCTTCCTGGAAAAGCTAAAATTGAACATTATAAAGAAAGATGATCATATTTTATTTCATCCAGTACATCACGTCTGAGATGGCCAGTGCCATTATAAGGTTAGAGGTGAAATCAGTAACAAAAATATAATAAAACGATTAAATTACACATTCCCCATAACCATACACCAATCAATACGATACACTTATCTTAAGAGGTTCGCAGGTAGATGGGAACGTGAGGCTGAGGATCTGCTGAAAGAACCAGAGGCTTGCATACAACGCTTGTATGGATGTTATGGGTATCTAGTGGGATCGTCAAAAAACACGAAGTGATCTAAAGCAAATCCCAGTGACTTCCAATGGGAACTGGTTATTTTTGAAAATCTCATCCATAATTACCCTGTACATGATGTGCTGTAGCCCTCTGCATAGGCTCCAGAACGCTACATGAAAAAAAGTTTAACACAAGCATTACTTTTCCATGCGTCAAGAAAGAGCTAACTTCCTTAAAGAGAATGAAGCACAAGTT
>NW_017729029.1:57324223-57328773 GCF_001723915.1 Gavialis gangeticus
AGTCTTCCCTTTCACTGCTTTCTGAAGGCCTTTCCTAACTTTATCGAACCTCATGCTGTGGACGGCTCCACCATTTGGCTGGGAGCATTAGCCTGTTGTGTCTTACTGAAAACAGTGATTTTTGTCATTTTGCTTTTATACTTCTGATCTCTATTAAACACTACCTAAAGTTGCATACAATTATATGAAATAATAGAAAAATCACTTTGAAGGGAAAAAACCCCAAACTATGTTCACAGCTTATTTCATTTTGCAAATCTATATCCTAGAAAATATGCCACCATGGAAAAGCACAGGCTGTGACAACCAAAAAATGCACACCTGATTCTGAATATGCATCCCATTTGAAGCTAGAGGGTTAGTATTTGTCCAATTGTTTTTGGGACAGAGGTCTGCAGCTAAACGCCCAACTTCTGTTAGCCCCTGAAATCATAATAATCATGAAGCATCATAGCGCTGCAGCTAAGGGTACTTGGAAGACTGTGGAAGTGTATAAATAAATACCTATAAAATTAATGAGGTGGACACCACAGTATAATGCTTAATATTTAATAACCGAAGCAGTAAACAGTAACAGCATGTCAGACAATCCTTTATTTACTTAAGGTACTGAAGGGAAATCTCTTTTGGGGATATCATGAATCATAGTTTCACTTTCATTCTAGAAGATACAGCAGAGGAAGGAAACAACAAACAAGGCTGGCGTTACGAGAGACATGAAGCAAACATTGCTAGGGGTAGGAAATAAAGTCACCGGAGATGCAACGTTGCAGAAGAAAAAATAAAGTAGAGGCATGTGTCAGAGCTAAATGCCCCATCTAACTGCGCTTCTGTTGACTCCTCTTCTTTAGCTTGGTTAACGCTGTTCATGCTGACAGCAGTACTGACATTTCCTATACAACATTGCAACTTATGAGTAGGTATGTAGTAGTTTAAGATTTTTTTTTCTTGTAGCTAATTCTCTTTACAGAATTGATGCTACTGAGAGTAGCCCATTTCTACTGAGATCAACCCATTTTAGTTTTAGCTTTCTGGGACCCACTCGATCACATTTAAAGTCATTATATATTCTGAAAACAGTGATCCAGATCAAGCGATGGAGCTAGGGAGCACACAAAAGGAGAAGGGGCCCAAGCACTGCATGCCAACCCAGTCCCCTGGCAGCATCTTAAATTGCTCTGGTTGCCAAAAGCAGCTGCCAGTGATGAGCAAGATGAAGGAAAGGCTCAGCTGGCTCTTTATTTCCCCTTGGACATCCCTATGCCAAATGTAGGAGCTGAACATAAAATAGTCCCAACATAATGGCTCCTACACCACTAGACCATCACTGCATTGAGGGTAACCTGCCAAACTGGTTTTTGAACCAGCTAGCCTCAGCCAAGCAGCACAAAGCACCAAAGTGCACCCCAGAAATTGGGCCAATACGTCTTTCTACTGGAACCAATGCACTTGAAAATAGATTCATAAAGGCACGTCTAGAGCTGATTTTAATATATTGACCTGAACCAACTGGGGTATGTTGCAATGCTGTAGATCCGTGTTACTCTAAAAGCAAACATGTTACTCTATTCTTGGGAAAATTTCACTCTGTGTTATTTTATTAATCTATTTAAACATATTTCTGTAGAGTATGCAGAACATCTCTGCTTCTTTTTTTTATCAGACGCAAGAGAAAACAAGTTGCTAGGCTTTCAAGTGAGGAACAACAGAAAACAAACATCACAGACTTATAAAAATAACACTTTTCTCCATTATCTGACACAAAAAAATTAAGCCAAGCGATAGCACCACAATTAATGCAACCAAATAATCATGTCTTTTTCATGCAATGATTAACAGGCCATTATTCAGTTACTTTGTTGTCAAGTTAAAAAGAAAGCACAAAATAATCAGCAAAAGCAGGTTCATTCCTTCTTCATTTAGTATCAGGGACAAATGCCACTGTCACTTGTTTATACTAACTGCAGACTAAAGCCAATATGAACCATGTGCTTCTTGCAACTTATTAGTCCACACGCACCCTTTGCAAATATGACTGACAGCCACTCATTGTACTTCGTTACTGGCTTGATCCAAGTCCAGTTATAGGAAATGGAAAAACTCTCATGGACTGCAATTGTATTGTAAATGGGTCCACTTTCCCCCAGAAGCACAGCTAACAGCAGTGTTCACCTCTCCACATTCCCCTTCAGCATGCCTTAAGCAAGGTCTGGGAATACTAAATGAAATGTTTTCCATGTGAAAAAACTTACAGCTTTTTAACAACAGAACAAGAATTTCATCCACTTCACAATAAGGAAGTGGCTTGGTTTCTCCTGCCTATTCATAGATTTCCAGAGTTGGAAGGGACCTGGTAGATCATCGCATCTGACCCCCTGCTCCAGGTAGGAAAGAGCACTGGGGTTAAGTAACCCCAGCCAGATGCCTGTCTAATCCTCTTGAACACCTTCAGGGTAGGGGAGAGCACCACCTCCCTTGGAAGCCCATTCCGTATTTTGCCAAACCTTACCATAAAGAATTTCTTCCTTATGTCCAATCTAAATCTGTTCTCTTTCAGTTTGTGGCCATTATTTCTGGTAACCCCGAGAGGCACCCTGATAAACAGAGTGTACGCTATTAATCAGGGTTTGAGTGTTTTGTTGCAACAGCCAACAAAGCTGGCAAGTAGCAGCAACTGCAGCGGGGACGGTACTGGCTCAGGTAATGTGGGCCTTCACCCAGGAAGAGGTCGACAGATGTTACTAACCCACCTCAGAAATGTTCCTAGAAAGCTTTCTGTTTATTTTTTTAAATGAATGCATTCACAAGTCAATTCATTCTGGTAAGTTATTAATGTTCTTTCTATTGATTTATTTGTGACTCATTACATGTACAGGCAATCCCCGCTTAATGCCGTTTCCCTTAGCGCTATTTTGCTATAACATTCATTTGAAATTGATACCCGATTTCACTTGGCGCTCAGCGAGTTTTGTTATAATGCTCGTGGTTGCCATCTTGGGTCATTAAAAACAATTGTGGTCACCATCTTGGGTCATCAAATACTTTCAGTTTCACTTAATGCTCATTGAGTTTAACGCTCGTTTTTTCAGGAACCAATTAGGAGCGCTAAGTGGGGGTTGCCTGTACCAAAATGATTTAAAAAAAACTATAATTATGCAATTAAAGATCTATAAAAAGTCACACATACGCACACACACTTCTGTACATTGTATTATTTCGGCCTTGGAATACCCACTCTTTTTCCATTTCAGTAACAAAACTTTATGCCAACAAGAACGTTCCATAATCTTTTATGTTTAAAACTGGAGAACTTTTACAGGTGCACAGGAAGGATCCAAGGCACAATTAAACTTCATGATGGCTTCGACATCATTCAGCTCAAGGTAACAAATGGCACATACAGTATTTTCTGTTCCAGTGGGATGTATATCACTACAAAGAGGCAGCTGAAAGTAAGGTACATTTAAGCCCATGCTACGTAAATGCTGATGACAGAGAACATGCTTTCAAGAAATGGCCAAATGACTTAAAATAAATGTCAAGATCAAAAATGAAGAGCCCTGTTATATCTTGCACCGACCCTCATAGCAAAAAT
Source organism: Gavialis gangeticus (assembly GCF_001723915.1). Taxonomy (NCBI): domain Eukaryota; kingdom Metazoa; phylum Chordata; order Crocodylia; family Gavialidae; genus Gavialis; species Gavialis gangeticus. The sequence goes on from NW_017729029.1 coordinate 57,327,819, forward strand.
AGAATAGAATAAGTGAACCACCTCCATTGCGCAAGTAGTCATCCAGTTTATAAATGTAATAAAATCAGTTTAGTTTACAGACAAAATGTGTAGGTTACATTGCTAAGCAATGTTTCAGGAGAGGCCCTTTCAACTTGTCCTTGTGGGAAATCATGTCACAATTTAAGTGGTGACATTTCACAAAGCACAAAAGCCTCACAGGATAAAATTATCTTACTGTGAAAGGGACAAATAAGCTATTTACTATAATAAATACTCTGTCTTCTGTCTGGCTATTCAGATTTTTCTCTTTATTGTGCACAATTTTATTCAACAATGTAAAAAAGGACAAGATGCTACTTAGATTAAAATAAATGCCAATGATAGATTAAAGAAGTTATAAAGAAGCAGCAGCCGGAAATATGCAAGACGTCTTAGAGGCTACTGAAGTTGTGTCCCCTGCAAAGGGGGAAAAAAAGAGGTCTTTTTTCTAAAAATGTTAGAATCATAGAATCAAATTCCTCAACTTAGAATCATAGAAAATGAGGGTGGGAAGGATCTCAGGAGGTCATCTAGTCCAACCTCCTGCTCAAATCAGGACCATCTCCAACTAGATCATCCCAGCCAGGGCTTTGTTAAGCTGGGCATAAGTGATGCATAGGTGGGATATGGGGGGGCACATGCCCCCCCTGGAATTGGTCCTCACCAGCCAGTGCCCCCCAGAGAAGCACCGGCAGCACTTCTGGTTTGCCACTGGTGCTTCCGGAGTCAGTGATCAGCTGCTGGGGGATCCTCCAGAGTCAGGAGGTACCAGTCGCCCATGAAGCTGGGTCTTAAAAAACCTCCACCACCTCTCTAGGTAACCCATCCCAGTGTTTCATACCCTCCTAGTGAAAGAGTTTTTCCTAATATCCAATCCAACCTCAGCTTCCTTTGCTGCAACTTGATACCATTGCTTCTTGTTCTGTTGTCTGCC
>NW_017729029.1:57333773-57339681 GCF_001723915.1 Gavialis gangeticus
AAAGTTTTTCCTAATATCCAATCCAACCTCACCTTCCTTTGCTGCAACTTGATACCATTGCTTCTTGTTCTGTTGTCTGCCATCACTAAGAACAGTCCATCTCCAATTTCTAAGAGTGCAAGTAGTGAATTATTTTGTGAGAGGGGGAAACAGAACTGGCTGAAATTTTTCATATCACAATTTCCCATTGACAAATTGTTTGCCAAAAGCAAAATGTACTCAAATTTGCAAAATACTGATTTCATTACTTCCTTCTTTTAAAAAAGAAAAACTGTTAAACTGAAACATTCTGACAGAGAGAGAAGGCTCTTCTAATTTTCAAAGCAAAGTTGCAGAAGCTCCCTTTCCATTGGGAAATTTCAAAATTTCCACGTTTTATTCCAATTCAGGGAGGAAAAACAAAAATTGCAAAATTTGAAAAAATTCCAGGTTCCAACAAGCTCTAATTGTCAGCCACTCTAAAAACCCAGTCTGATGCCCACTAATGATTATGGGAGTCTTAGAGATTGACTCCAGTTAGTAAAGAAGAGTTGCTGATGCAAATGAAGAATTATCTCCTCAGTTTTACAGACAGGAAAACATTCACTATGAGACTGAACTCAAAGCAGTTGGCTATAAAGCCAGACTGATTACCTGTTTCACAAAAAGAAGCATATAAAACACACAAACCTGGGACAATATACAAGATCTCAGGTCTCTAATTCTGTTACATCAGTGTCACTTCAGTATAAAAAGTGCCACTATACAGTCTAGAGGCCCAATTTGAACTTAAATCCATGTTATGCTACAAGTACGCTTGTTTTTAGGACCCAAAATAACTGGTGCAGACAGCTAGTATTATTAAGGCTGTTATAAGAGTAACTGATTGAACAAAATAAACTGATATTCTGCCCATATTATCTTATCCACTTTTGTCTTATGTGAAAAGGAGAAGTGGGGTGGTGTAGAAGAAAAAGAAATAAAGAAATCACATATAGCTAAACTTTAACAGCTCTCGCTTTTGCATCATGCATAAAAACTTTCTTAAAGCATTCAAGCACTCTGTGTTACCATATCAATTATTAGGATTATTGATGCTTTAATGATTATAGTGTAATAACTGTAATTATTGCATTAAGCTTAAATGTATAAGAAGTAAGAACACACAAACACAAAACTAGATTTCTTTTGTAACATTCCTGAATTTAAAATTATGCTAAAGGCTTTTTTGTGCATAAAGTACATTGTTTTGCACTTCAGCAAATCCATTTCGCCGCACATAACTCGAAGTTATGCATCTCAGCTACAGAGCTGCTAAGTAAAACCAAGGACAAAGCTTCTTTCTGTCAGACACAGGACATCCACAAATTATGGACTAAATAACAAAAATGAACTAAAAACATTGTCTGAACATAAACTTTTGATTTATGCGTTTCAAATAAAACATTAATTGAATTGTGTAATTAAGTATTATTTGGTAGCCAGTAATAAACATTACTAAGACGTACCACTTATAAGTAGTATATAATAATGAAAATTGGGCTGATCATCTCTGCACCCATATGGTCTAATTGCAAACTTCTCTCTTTTATAGCTGAATTAGAATTTAATGCAGCTAAATTAAAATATTTTTGGTACAGAAATGGAAGGAAGACTATTTTGCTTCTTCTCCACAAAGAAGAATGAGTAGATGTATTAGTGTGAAAATGGATTTCAGTCAATTTTTGCAAAAATTAAATATCTATAATGGGCTACTTTCTGTCTATATCTAAATTAGTTTCATAGTAAATGCATTGCATTTAAAAGGATATTGCTCAACTAATAAGTAGTATTCATCATTTTATTGCTTATTCCTAATCAGTGAAAATATTGGCGAAGTGTGAGTTTTTATACACCCACGTAAATCTCCAAGCTGGCCAGCACGCCCACGGCTTTTCTGTCACGAAATTTAAAACAAGGTTTTGTAAAAAATAAATAAATAAATAAAGGATAAAAATAACATGCATGAGGTAATGCAACTTACTGATAATGTTACTAAGAGCAAAAAAAAAGAATGATCATGACATTAGTTACTATAGTAACAACGCTGAGTAGTAAGGAAAATAGAAGTGGAAAATTTGTAAATTCAGGAGCGCGTAAATGGCTGGACTGAACTGGGTTTTTAAGCTGGGCTTTATCGGAGTTTCCCGTAAAATGTCTTGTGGGGTGCTGGGAATCAAGTGACCAAAATCCTATCTCTCAGCTCTGTCACCGGCCTTATGGGCAACCGTCCATCTCCCTACTTGAACTTTAATCGCTGTGGTGTGCCAGCACCTTCTTACAAAAACAGAAATGATGAGAAACTTATTTCACCTTTCACACCTGCAAGAATAATGGCTTGTTTAGGTGTACATGGTGCCAGAGAGAGAAAGGGCACGTACAGGTGTGAGTTGTTCACTGTGAAGAAATTATTGAAGAAAGGCTAAGTCAAAAATCAGTTTTTAGTTTCTATACAGAGGCCCATGGTCTTTCTTGCCGCCTATGGCAATGTGTTCCACAGTCTTGGCCCATCACAGGAGAAAATATCCATCTCTTGTGCTCGTGAGCCTCTGTCTTTGTTGACAATTTGTTTCTGGCAGAGGAATATAGAGACTATGGAAAACCTTGGCTGTAGCAGGGTAGCCAACCCAGTCTTTCAGATTACTTACACATGGAGGTTCTGAATTGTTCTGGACTCTTTACCCAAAGCAAGCCTGTGGGAAAAGAGCTGGGCACCTGAATGATGCTTCCTATTAGTTGAAGGACAGGTAGGGTGGATGGCTTCACTGCTAGAACACCATTTCCTCCTGTGTGAAATTATTCTAATCGTACCACTTTATTTCACAAAGGTCCCGTGAAGCTAAACTCATTACCTTTTCTTCCTAAAGAATTCATGTGTTGGGCGCACATCTTTCATTGACTGCTCCACTCGTACAAAATTTCATGAGGAACTTTCTTCTCTCGATTCATACAGCCCAAAAGGCCTTGTTTCAAATATTATTTCTAATTATTCATGGCTTGCAAATGCAATCGCAGATAACAATGAGATGAAAATAGGCTTATTGTTTAATAAATTGGATGAAAACACTGAACTTTAAATGTGCATAAAGAAATGCATATGATCTCCAATTAGATTAAATCCCCAGTCATACAATTAGGTTGTGTCAGATGTGGGATTTTCTGGTGGTTAATAATAGAATATTGTTTAAATAGCACATAGCCACTAAGGAGAGTCAGGATTCTTCCCCAGTCCAAAAAGATACATGCCAATAAAATACCACAGTTTTCAGTGAGCTTGCAGTATAGCCATGATCAATAACCAGGAGGAGGTCCATGGAGCTGGGTGAAGCACAGTAGGAAGCACCTGTCAGGAATCCATTGTAGGATTGAAGCCAAGGAGTCTTACAATTGCAAACATAGATACAACAGATACAGCCGATTGCAAGGTAGGAAGAAGTTCCAAAAACCAAACCCAGCCCAGGAGCCTTTCCATGCAGAAAGGTAGAACACTCTATAAGCAGAAACTAAAAAGGTACAATATTTGCTATTCTGCATTTCATGTTGAAGAGATGACTCTCTTCTTCCACCAGGATTAAAGTACCAGGTCAGGATAGGGTACCCAATGATCAGGATACCCAAGTATCCTGAATCTTCTTAGCAGCTGTGTCCTCTTCAACATGAAGAGGAGTAGGTAGGCCCCACTTATTGATGCACCAATAAACACCAGTGCAGGTTGAAAAGGATTGGGTATGCATATTCTCAACCAGTGTTCCTGTAGGCGTGCTGCATGCCTCAAATCATCCTTTAAGAAAACCCAATGTACCATCCCAGATCACAGTAATAAGCAAGTTTCAATGATCCAAAGCTGCCACTACATTACCACAGCAAGCTGCAAAAAGAATAATCATAGCCTGGTGGCATGGCCTCAAACGTGGCCGATACCCGATTCTCAGCTTTGGTGGAAGACCGTTTCCAACCCAAAGGCCATATCAGTCGTCTCACATATCTACTTTATCACAGTTTAAGAAAACTAGCATTCAGTACATATGCCGACTCTAGTACTTAGAAACGTACACCTCTGTCCCCAATAGCTTATCGTTGTTTGATGAGGCTGGTTCCTCTTTTACTACGAACATCATCTTTCTTTTCCATCCTGTTTTGAAATAAATTACAGCCTCTAATTCCTGCTTCCGAATTATACATACTCTTTCACAGTTTCATAGATTAAGGGTCGGAAGGGACCTAGTAGATCTTCTAGCCCAACCCCCCGCCAGGGCGGGAGAACAACAAAAACCCCAAAAACAACAAAAACCCCAAAAACATAGTATCTTTTCTATGGGCCAAATTTTGGGAGTCCTGTGGCAGAGCTTCTCAGTGCAGATGATACTTTTCTTGATTTGGGCCTATATTGATAGTGTCATACTACTTTTTGTTTGTTCCTTTCTGCACCTTCTGAAAAAGAAACACAGAGCAAAAGGACCATGGGAAAGGCTCAGAAACTTCATTGGTTCAGAAACTACAGTGACAGACCCTACGTTAGGTTCCTGCCAATGAAGCAGACAGGTAAGAGAGAGGTATACATTTAACAAATCAAGCAATTTGAGTTTAACCACCAAAACACAACAAAGGGACTGATTCTGCTGCTCCTTAGACAAGCTCTAAACTGATATAACTCTTGATTAGCCTGGGTTTAACCAAGAGCAAAACCAGGCCCCACAGTGTGGTTGACAGGCTGAAGATGATGTGGAGTAGAGGATTACTCTATAGCCCACCACTTAGAAACCATCTTGGAATAATAAATAAAACACGCTAAAACCCCTAGAATATTCTATCGAGCTTGTCTTTAATCACCGAGCACAACTTTTAAATTTAAATTCATGCCTTTAGTCACTTTTCTGTTGCCAAAAGCAACAGGTCTTAACAGATCTAGAGTGAAGCCTATTGTTTAGAAATGGCACTAACTGTTCTTCCTCCCTCTGTAACAGTAGGGAATTTTTCCAGGTATGTAGGAGGCAGCCTGCTTGGAGCCATTATAATGCTTGTTCTCTGCATGATCTCCTTCATTAAATAATCTTTTAATGCAACATTAATAGTAATTGAAAGATTACAGTTCAAAATATTTGATAACATCACACTATGCAGTTGAAAAGCTACCGATCTCTTCTCTAAAGCTGGTAGTGGGGAAGGAAGCCCACTGTGAAGTGCCACCAATACAGAGAACTGAAAGCAATGCAATTCCTTTGTTATTGCTAGTGAACTAGCAAACTGTGTCATTATCTATAGGAGATGCCATGTATGTTGGGCAGTAAGAAAGCCAGTGGATCTGGTAGGGGGTAAGGGGGAAAGAGGAGTTCAAGGATAGCAATGCAAATCTTCCTGATGATTCAGGAAGTAGAGATGTGTTGAAGATGCAGTAGGTGTAGGTGCTTACATACCATGGTGTCCTCTCATTAGGTCCCTTCTTTCTTTCAAGCAGCACAGCTATTGTAAGAAATCAAATGTTACCCAAATTTGACCTAGGTTGGGCCATATTACATTATCACAATGTGTATGCTCCAGGAGCAATACCATAAACATTTGAAGTACAAATATTTGACATCTTGCTCATTCTGGGAAAAATGGGAATTTTGGTCGTCTTAGACATTTGTCACTTTGGCAGCCCCCTTCCCATATTGTCACTTTTTTCTGATTTGATCATCATGGTTGATCATAGCAGACCTCAAAAAACAATTATAATATAATAAAAAAGTTTCTTTTTCCTCTCTCTCATCTTCAGAACTAACTTGAACCACAATTTAAGAAAAAAATTACCAATTTTTCTCAGTGATGCTTTGAAGTATTTTTTTCCTTCTTCCTATCATCACAAGTAGAGCTAGGATAATAGTACAAAATAATCTTCCTGTGAATACAC
>NW_017729029.1:57344681-57360066 GCF_001723915.1 Gavialis gangeticus
GCCATCATGGTTGATCATAGCAGACCTCAAAAAACAATTATAATATAATAAAAAAGTTTCTTTTTCCTCTCTCTCATCTTCAGAACTAACTTGAACCACAATTTAAGAAAAAAATTACCAATTTTTCTCAGTGATGCTTTGAAGTATTTTTTTCCTTCTTCCTATCATCACAAGTAGAGCTAGGATAATAGTACAAAATAATCTTCCTGTGAATACACACTCAGATCTTTAATGAATTTGTTTACTGAAGCTGATGGTACTGACATAAATGTCTTTATGAGGTCACATGTTGACACTTATTTTTAAATCATGGTTATTTGCTCTAAAAATGATCACATACTATTCCAATTCACAACAGCAGCAACATGAATTACTTGACCAATCCCAAATAGCCAATGTAGCTCCAATAGTGAAGACTAATGTTAGACAAATGTTTGTGGTTGCCCATTAATTCATTCTTTTTAGTATCAAATAAATAAATAAATCCGCCCAACTGCTGAATCCTTTCAAACAAATTCATGGCTATCACAGTCTGCTCATAAGCAGCTCATGAAGTTAGATTCCCTTTTTATCCATTGGTTACTTCATTGGCTGTAAAATATCTTCTCAACCAGTGCTTTTTGCCATTAAACACCACATCAAGAGATATGCCAGAACAGATATGTCTAAGAAGCAAATAGAGAAACAAGCCACATTTTTCATGCATGCATAGATCCTCAAGAGAGCTTCTGCAAATAGTTTGCAACAATTCAATACACAGCTGTGTTAAAAGGACGACCAACGGCTAGTTTCTTGCATGCCTGTGTAATTGACTGTGTACTGGAAGGTTTCGAACACCAGATGCCCAGGTTTGAGATCAGCATGTTTAAATTCTGACTTTCTATCCAACTGAAAGTGGCTCCAGCTAATCCTCATTCATATGGCATAAAACCATGACATCACCCAGCACCGTTCATTATAACTAGCACCTCTGCTCCACAGAGCTTTAGGCCTAGCACAGGTCCACTAAATCAGAATGAGGATGTGCAACATGGCAGTGCTATTAACTCCCTATTTTTGAGAGGTAGCTGCACATTTGAATTATACAACAAAATTGAACAGTTTCACAGACATCTTGTGCAAGACAGCTTCATGCAGCTCAGGGCAAAGCTCCCATCCATAACCAAAGCCACTAGCTTGCTTTTAACAGAATTCTTAAGAGCTTCTCTCTTTTTTTCCTTAGCTGTGTGCCAGGGATATGCATAAAATAGATACAGGCCCTGTTTTCAGGCAGGTAGATCATTTACAGCACTTGTCTAAATACTGACCACAGCATGGAAATGCAAGCAGTGATGACAGGTGGTCAAGAATTTCTCAACAACAAAAAAAAAGTTTTCCATCAGAAAACACCAGTTTGTCAGAATCGAAACATGCCATGGGAACATGGCCATTTGGATAGAATTTTCTTGGAAAAGGTTTCTCAATCCAGGATGGGATTTCAGGTCAACACCAACCAGGAGAAAGAGGCTTCCAGAAAAGTTGACTGGCTGGTCATCCTTTGGATGTGGGAAACCAAGGTCAAGGCCTGGTCAAAATCTGGTAGAAGGGAACTTGAATTTGAATTTCATACATCCCAGCTGGGATCCCAAGCCAACGCGCAGGCCAGTTCAGGTCTCCCTGAGCCTCTCCTGTTGAAACTGTTCTGTGTTTTAGCAACAATTAAATGTTCAGCACATCAGAGAGATCATACCTCTATAGCCTGATTTTCTATTGCCTGATGAGCAGGGCAATTATCAGGGATGTTGGAGAACCAGGTTCAAGCCAATGAGTCCATAAATATTTAATTCATGCAAACTCGAACAACTGAAACATGAAAGACTGAGAGGCCCACTTCAGAATGAACAACGATCTGGGGGTCAGAGCACTCATGTAAGATATGGAAGACCCAGGGTCCAAACTTAGGCCCCAATCTGAATCAGAAAGACCAGAGAACTTGTATCTGGATCTCCCATGTGCCATGTGAAGTGCCATGAATTCAGGCTCATTGTAGAAAGACAGAACCTCCCCCCATTTTATCCCAGTGCAGAATGGGAAAATTTTGTAATTTGTGATAAGTTACAATGGGAAAATGCATTTCCTGCCCAGTTCTAGATGTAATGTCCTCTTAAGAACCTTGTGAATGAAAACCAGACTCAGAGAACATGGGACCTTGGAGTTACAATAATGAAAAAAAGCTATAAGAATGGACAGTTACTGTAGTAGAAAACACCACATAGTGACAAAAGTGCTAACCAGATGGCACCAAGTCAAATCATTGAATTATATTGCATTTTATAGCGGAAGCATTCAACTATAAGACTGCTCAATACCAAAAGAAGATGCATTTAGAGCCCTGTGATTGGGAACTGGTAAGCAAGGAATCTAGACCATCAGTCCCACATTGTCCCACCTTGACCACCTAGAGAAATTATACCACTGATTTTCAAAGAGATTTTATCTTTGACATATGCAAGGTTTTGAAACAACCACTTAGCAGTTGTCAACTCCAGTAAACTGAATGTGGCTCCCATGAAATCATGCTTTTTGGGCTGAAGAGTCAAAGGAAACTACATGTGATTCCAGGTCCACATGAGTAGTCTGGGTGCTAATGACTATATGAACTGGCGTGGCCCAAAGATTGATTTGGGGTACAGCTTTGACATTGTAGGGTGGATACACCCATTCTTGGAGTAAGTTTCCTGAAGTGAGGTCACGTGGACAAATAAAAATGCTATCAGTGCCATCACAGTACTGCTGCTACAATTTGTAGATACTAGGACAGCATTATCTACTATGCAGAATAATACACTCAATACTGCATGAAAAAAAATGATCTTTCTATAAAATGAAATAAACTAAAAACAAGATGGATCTTTTACAAAAACTTAAGGGAAAAAACGTCACATGAAAGATACTTAGCTCCCCAGATCCCAGGGAACTTGTAGTAATAGTGTTTTCTGCAGGATATGTTCGTCAGAAATTCAGAAAAATCTAAAATATTTTATAATTTATATGGTATATACATACCACAGAGTAGGAGGAATTTTTTCTGCATGAAAAGCCAGCAAGTGGCACCTCATTAAACAGGACCTAGGCTTAATCTAACTTGGAACAGATAAAAAAAAAGAAAGGATTCATATGAAGCTATCCTGCCTGGGGGTTTAATCTCAAAGCTTTTGAGTATAATGAATGAATTAAGTAGGGCAAGTGATTAACAACAAAAAAAGCGATCACATAATAAAAACAGAAATAGTATTGAATTTAGAGCAATGTTTCCATTGTTTATGGATAAGACCCCACTGTGCTGTTTTTATTATTTTAACTCTTAAAGAATAAATAGGTGAAGTGTACTGCAGCATATGTTTTCTAGGTTTAAATGGAAAGGCATGGGAAGAGGCTGTGAGGGAAATACCTAATGATGCATAAATAACAGAATGTTCGAATATCAATATTTGTATCATTACGAAAATAAAATTCAATCTGCAGGAATCACCAGGATTTGAAAAAATGCTTCACTTAATGATATAAGCATAGAATAAACACCATAACATTTACAATGCTTTCTATTAGTGGGATATGTTGAGTCTGGTTTGCCTGTCTGACAAAAATAGCATGAATCACAGTTCACACAATGCAATACCACTGGAAAGATTAGAGTCTGGACCTCAAACTGTGCCCCCATGTGCTAGCTGGCAAGCACTGCGTAGGCAGGAGGATGGAAAGCTACATTTTATTTTCTAGCAGACTAACGGGTTGAATCAGGAACAACCAACACCTTCCGACTCTGAAGACAGACTAGTGTTTTTACTGCTGTTGCAACTCAAACTCATTGTTCACCAGCTAATTTGAATCCACTCACCTGATGGTAAATACTAAGTCTGGACACTGCACAAATGTTTGTAGTTTATACTGCAGACTCAGCTCTGGGGTCCGAAGCAAATGTTTGGGTTTGAAGCAAACAGGTCTATATTCACGTTAGCCACGCCAGAGAGAGTCGTATGTAGATTCTGTCATTCTAGATGGATTGTGCTCTTCGGCCTTCTGTCCAAGAAGTACTTACAATCATCCAATTTAAGTAAATTAAAACTGCACACATGTCCCAGTTAGACATATCCTGAAAGTAGATTGCTGGCAGATGAAAAAAGCAGCAGAAACAAAACCTGAGAAAGAGCCTGTGGCAGGCCCAACCCTATTGGGAGGTCGTATACCCAAGTGGCCGGCTAGCTTGCCTTGCCCCTCCACTCGCTAGCTCCTCTGGGCTTCTGGCCTCTCTCTTGGCTGCCATACATTTGGGGGGAGGTGAGCACGCTAGCAGGGAGTGAGAGATTGCAGAGGGATCTGGATAGGTTACAGGGGTGGGCTAACAGGGACAGGATGCGTTTTAATACGGACAAGTGCAGGGTGCTGCACGTGGGCAGTAGGAACCAGCAGCACACTTACACAATGGGGAACTCCCTACTTGAGAGCACGGAGGCAGAAAGAGATCTTGGAGTCATTATTGACTCCAAGATGAACATGGGCCGACAATGCGAGGTCATGGTTGGCAGGGCTAACCGGACCTTGTCGTGCATCCACAGGTGCATCTCGAGTAGAGCCAAGGAGGTGATCCTCCCCCTCTACGCGACGCTGGTCAGGCCACAGCTGGAGTATTGTGTCCAGTTCTGTGCGCCCCATTTCAAGAGGGATGTGGACAACATGGAGAGGGTCCAGAGGAGGGCCACCCGCATGATCCGGGGACAACAGGGCAGACCCTACAGTGAGAGACTGCGGGACCTGAACCTATTCAGCCTCCACAAGAGAAGGCTGAGGGGGGACCTGGTGACCGTCTATAAACTCACTAGGGGGGACCAGAAGGGTTTGGGGGAGACGCTGTTTCCCCTAGCGCCCGCTGGCATAACAAGGAGCAATGGGCACAAGTTGATGGAGAGGAGGTATAGATTGGACATCCGCAAAAACTACTTCACAGTTAGGGCGGCTAGGAGCTGGAACCAACTTCCAAGGGAAGTGGTGCTGGCCCCTACCCTGGGGGTCTTTAAGAAGAGGCTGGATGCCTACCTGGCTGGACTCATTTGAGTCCCGTTTCTCTTTTTGGGTTTTTTTTGTTGTTGTTCTCCCGCCCTGGCGGGGGGTCGGGCTAGAAGATCTATTAGGTCCCTTCCGACCCTAAATCTATGAAACTATGAAACATTCAGGGAATTAATTATGCGGGCGGTGTCCTGAGACTTGGAGCGAAAGGGGGATTTTTTTGAGCCACTTGGCTTCCCCTTTCTCACTTGTCCAGGTCTTGACCCTCTTGGCTGGGGCCTAATTTGCTCTAGCTGCTCCCTTTGGACCTAGGCCCACTTAGCCTGGCCTCAGCTCTTTGGTAGCAGCCACACAGTTGGGAATTAGGCTCCACCATCAGGCTCCGGGCCTCCCAGTCTTAGTGGATGACCCTTGCCCACAAGGGGTGAAAACACGCAGGGTGCTTTAAGGCGCCTACAATGTGAACTCCACCTCCCTTCACAGTCACTTCCAGTCTTCTGGACAAACTAACAAAAATTCAAGCAACCACTTTCCACCAAAAACTACCACCTCTCCAGGCATTCACAACCAAGTTGGCCCTGAACAGCAACCCTTTATCCCTTCTGGGTCCTATGCAGGGGGAAAGAAGTGGGGAGGAAAACTCTCAGCCTTTACTCACCAGGACTCCCCTTTTAGCTTCCAGGCTCTGCTGCAACCCACCTGGGGGATCCTTCTCTTTCCCCAGCTGGGGCTGGACTGCCCCTCCAGCCTAAGGGCAAGCCTATGTACCATCCCTGAGCCCCTCTGGCTCTAGGGCACAAAATGAGGTCTCCAAACCTCTCCTTTTAGCCTCATCCCGGTCCTCCAGATGTAGACAGAAACACAAACCAAAAGCCTCCAGGCTGTAAGTTGCCCATCATCTACAACACAAGTACTATGCCCCTTCTCTACTGCAATCTCTCCAGCATAAGTACCTGGGAGGTTCCTAGGCAAGTGCCACCGTGCTGGGGAACAAAGCAGACAGCATCGGTTCTCCAACCACTTCCACTTGCAGGAGCTCGCTCTCTCTCTGGTGGCCACCAGGGTTTCTCCTTGGTGACCCCAGCCGTAGCTTATCTGGGCCAAAACCCTGCCACCAGCCCATCATGTGGCTCGTGCAGGTGTTCCCTATTCCCTGTTACCCCAGCAGCTGGAGAGCCCTGCAGACTAAACAGGGCTCTTTAGCCAGGCAGCCTCATCCTTAAATTAGCAGGCACCCTTTAGTGCTCTGCTACAAGGAGAAACACAAGAAAGCATCAGGCAGAGAAAGTATCACAAGCTACTGAGTAGACCACCAAGCCTGTGGTCCTGTTGGCCTCCATGTTGCCAGGAGACCTGTAATGCAAAAAAAAAAACTTGGTCTTTTCGGGCAGTTAAAGAATGAGTAATGCGTACATAGTCATGGGGAACTGGTCAAAACTTACGGTGTGCTGCTACAGTGCAGGCTCCAAGAAGAAAAGAGGATGACTCACATTTTAAATGGGTGTAGTTAGCTAGTGGAATCCCAACCAGATGCTAAAAAACAGAAGAAACCCCAAACGCAGCCAAAAAAAATAAAAATAAAATAAAATCACTCCTGAGGGGTGTGATTTTTAATAAAATAAAAATTCCAAATTAAAATAAAATCATACAGGGGTGTAGGTTGTAGCCGTGTTGGTGTAAGGACATAGGCAGACAAGGTTCTTTGGGTAAATCTAATATCTTTTATTAGACCAACTTAAATAGTTGGGGGGGAAAAACATTTGGAAAAAAAAAGCTTACTAATTTTTTCCCCCTAACTATTTAAGTTGGTCTAATAAAAGATACCAGATTCACCCAACAAAATTGTAAAAATTCAAGTTTTGTTAACCCAAAGCAATTCCAAATTAATAAGTGTCTCTCTCTATATATCTATTTTATATATATATGCAGCAGACTGATCCTGAGGCATGAACCCCTATGAGAAACCAGACTGGGGGGAGTTCATTTAGGCTAGGGCTATATATATCTGCTGCAGACCCTAGTTTCCCCCTAATTTTCCTTATGGTCCAAATGGAGTCTAATGAGCCACTCTTGCATCCAGGAGTCTAGAGGAATTGAACTTCAGGTTTCTAACACTGCCAACAAACAGTTCCTGAGCTGGGAAGGAGACCGAGACACAAGCAACTGAGAACTGATGAGTGGAACCATGTTAGCGAGGTGTACAATATTAACAGCAATCACCAGCATTACAATATTCAGATCTCTCTCTAATTTTTAAAGATTGGTCTAAATCAATGCTCCAGGCCTTACTCCCCTCAAAGTCTGGGAAATTTGAGATCCAAATTCATGTCTCAAATTATTCCCATTAGAAGTAATAATTACCATGCACATCAGGGCAAAAATACTCAGGGGGTTGTAGCCTGCCTTGTGAAAAAATGGCTTTTGCTATTTTTCTACCCTCACTTAAATGCAAGAAGGAAGCTAAGGATTCAGGGGGAGATTTTTCCAAGGTGGAAAGAGGAATTGGCCCCATTTCCCATCAACTTTCCATGGGAGCTGGGGTCCTTACTTCCTTATGCTCCTTCACAAATCCCCAGAAACCATCACTGGCAGCAGCATCTCATTAGCTAGCCATGCAGGCATAGCTAATTGCAGCTGTAGTTTTGGTATTGAAGCTTTCCCCACCATTCAGGTCTTTGCCCCCAAAATGTGGCATACACACCGTCTCCATATGCATCCGCAGCTCCTCCGAGAGGGAAAGATTATCTGCTTTCACTACCACCGCACGCACGTAGTCGCCTTCTAAACATTGCATTGCAAAATGTGAAATGGATGCAGAGGCGACTGGCTGGCTGGTGGCTGCGATAGCTTACGCGCTGCAATGAAAAGCCCCTGGAGAGAATGAGGGACCCGAGGACAGAAAATTAAGACTACCACTTACTATAACTGTCATCTCTTCCTCCTAGATGATGATTCCAGAGCAAAACATGATTTGGGGTCCAGTAGGTATCAAGACACTTCATTTAAGGATAGATATCTCTATTGTTTGCAGTGACCCTGTGAGTTTTCAGGGTGCTAGAAGTCTGTCCATAACAGTGAGATATATACTCCAGCCACTTGAAATTTGAGATTTCAATAGAGAGACCACCAAAAAAAAATCCTGATTTTAATCAAGGCCTTTCATTGGTTCATAAATTTAATTCGCTATTCACTAAGGCATTCAGGGAAAAGAAAGAGAAGATAAAAGCTGTAATTCATGGTATAAGGCCCACAAGCCTCAACAGATGTGATCCCTCATAATGAAGCATGTGGGCCTAATTTGGCATTACTTGCTACCAGGAGGATCTTCTGCAGGATATCTTACTAAATCTATGTTTGGTTGGCACCTGCGCCTTGTTGAAACTGGCATAGTACCTTGGAAGTGGGCATGATGCCACTCTGACAGATGGGCATGAGAGCAAATATGATGCCAGAGATCTAGTACTGCATGTGCAGCAACCTTTATGTAGCAGGGCTAGTCTCATCCCAGAACAAAACACAGTCCACACCTACACAATTGCTCAGGCCTGGATTAACTTTGAAATCCAAGAATGGCATCTGGAGTGGCAGGGCTGCAAGTCACGGTCTTAACGAACCTAAATGTGAGACCCGCGGGGGGTTACAAGCAGCAGGATGCTCCTACCTGACACAGTTCCCAGAAGGACATATCCACAGATGTCAGTCGAGATGGAGCCAACTTCTCAGCCATGTACACTGGGGTAGAAGCCATAAGCCACACCTGGAAAAAATAACTGTTAAAATGCTTTGAACAATGGCATTGTAACTTAAAGATCAGGTATCCCCAGCAGCAAGTCAGCACAACTACATTAAATTTCCAAAGAACTGTTCAATGTTATTATTCAAGTTGAGCCAGCTGGCGATTTGGCCCAGTATACTTAGTTTTTTCCATCAAAACAGTAACTGATTAAAAAAGAGAGAGAGAGAGAGGAATTTATATTCAGAATGCACAATTTTATTTTATTTTTTTGACAAATTCTACCCGGATCCCATTCAACTCCATTTTAAGCTTTCCCCATTGAGATTCCTGGAGCGTAAATCAGGATAAAATCATGCTTGCCCTACCTGATGCTCCTCTATAATTTTGTAGATTATAAAACTATTCCTCTAGTAGCTCTTGTTAGCAAAAGCTCTCAATGTTTATATTCAGGCTGACATTATGCCGTTCTTTTATAATAAGGATCTTTCTCTTCTCCTGGCCTTTTATGAGCTACCTATAAATGCCTCTGAAAACTTCTTTATGTTAAAAGGACCATAAAAATCAGAGATAGGCCCAAACCAGAGTGTCTGGCACTGGATTCAGATTAACACAGGACATTCTTAAAACTCAGAAATGAATATTTGGGACACGAACCCAAACAGCCTTGAACTTTCAGGGCACTGAGATCCTCTACTGTAAATTGGTCCTTAAAGGAAGGAATTTAGAGATAATATATTACATGATGTTACAACCGTTACAAAATTGATCAAAACCACAAATTATTCCCTATTAAAAAGGTCAGTTACTGCCAAAACTACAATTAAAAAGCAGCACGAGTCAAGTTCAGTAGAAGTTAGGACGTGACCCAGATGTGCGCTGGGTTAGGAGCCCTGACAAATCTGTTTTGGGCTTCTTCCTGTCTGGAGAATTTGAGAGCAGATTATCTGAATTTCTAGACACAAACCACTTCAGTTATAAAAAGTTGTATTTTCCCCCTTGGTAAATAAGATTTTCCCTCTTGGTAAACACGAACTGAATTATTGTTCTGGCTTATGAATGACTTTATTGATTACATCCTTAAAGCACCTAAGAGAGCTCCTTTAGACTTCCCTCACCATCCTTCCTTTAGCAACAGAAATATTTGAAAAAAAATCTTTTCTATTTTGTTACAACAAAATGAATGACTAAAAATATAGAGATTATTATTATTATTTTATTTAGTTATTTATTTATTTTTACAGAGGTTGAATCATTTTACTGTAATGATTCAGAAGATCGATGTGCACAGGGTGGATCCTCCACTAGTGTAAATGCATATAGCTCCATTGAAGTAAAAGGACTTAAATGAACCATAGAAGTGTTCCTACGAGAATAACTGTTCCTGCAGTAACGTCTGAAGAGAGGGGGCAAAAATCTTGCTCACGTTATTCATATTGATGTCAGTGACTTGCCAGTAAGGGAAGAAAAATGGAGTGCATAACTATCACCTTTTAAAAGAAAACTCATGAGTAAGTGGAGCAGGCTCCTGGGAATGAAAGATGCCACCCACTGCATGGTGGCGACGAAAAAGTATTTATCAACAGAATTCTAATAAAATATTGTGCAAAACTCCCAAATTGCACCAATTGCAAAAGCGGTAGTGGCCCTGCATCCTGAAGTGCATGAATGGCAATTTGCATGATATTCATTGTGCTAAGGTTGAAAACACCATTAACATCTTTGCTCTAAACCTAACAGACCAATTTATTCTAACTGGCACTAATAAAATGTATCATTAGCAAACAGGGGTCAGTGGAGAACATGCAGAAAAATAACAAAGAGTTCAAGAAAAGGATTAAATCTACTTGTAGCTGGCAGTGAACAACTAGCTCACCATAACACTATTCTAACAAATTTAATCTATGAAATGCTACCGATGTAAGCATAAATTACTGTTCAGCGTTAAAGCCAAGCAGTTGGAGAAACAGAACACGATTAAATTAGCTTGTTACTCAGACCATTGTTAATGATAGCAAATGTAAGATATCTTTGTGTCGCTATCTTCAGACCTCACAAGATATCTAAGTATTTATCCGTAAATTTGTAAGCCCCATCCTGATAAGAGATGCTGTCGATTGGAACAGAGGTCATTTTACTGATATTTCCTTTGTGTCTTTAAATAATTCCTTTGAATGGACTATGACCTGAAGACTTGGAGATGTGAGGAATTTCTAGATACCAATATATTCTGTTTGGGTACATATATCCAGCCCTCTTCACCATGGTATCCATACCCCTTAAAATCATTCATGTGTTTTTATCTTCACACACCAGCCTAGTAAGATAGGAAAGCAAAATTCCCAGTTTCCCAATTAAAAAAAAAAAGAGGCAAAAGGACAAAAAAAATAAATAAATCAGTGACTTGTTCAAGGTCAGGAAGTCAGGAGTCAACCTGGGTACTGCACCTCCAGTTCCTCCATCCCGATACAGTCTCCTATCCATCACACCATTGTTCATGCCTGCAGCCCACCCTATGTTTTAAGTCCTAAAGAACAGTGCTGAAAGCATTATCATGTAGTTGCCTATCATCTCAGCATTTCTTCGTGCCTCCAGGTTTGTCTTTCTGAATACACTTGGCTTAGATTATAAGCTCTTCAAGTCACGGCCAAATTTTCATTCCGGGTGTGCAGCCCCTACTCCCGGGAAAGCTCTGGCCCTTGGCTGTGACTTCTAGGCATTATGGAAATGCCAATAAATAATAGTGCCATTGACCGTACAGGCAGAGGAAGTCTAGGAGACGTGGTCCTTCCGCGAGGAAGGAGACTATGTCCAGACGAGAGCACACTGAGGCTGCCTGCAGACGAGCGCAGCCACTTGTTTCTCTGGGGACAGGTGGCAGCAGAACACCTTGCATCACTGCTACTTGTTCCTGGGACATGCCTGTGCCACATGTGCTCTGCTTCGTGGCAGATTACCCCATGTGGGGTAGGGGAGGCAGGGGGTAGCAACTGTGCTGGCTCCAGCAGCCTTACCTGGGGGCCTCAGGGAGCTGCAGCCATGGCAGTCTTGCAGCAGGGAGCCTGGCCAGCAGCTGGAGATGACTCTGGCCATCCAGGCTCTGGTTTTTGGTGGCGTGCACTGCCACCCTGCTTTTTTTTGGCATGGATTTTTTGACCCCAGGAGATCTGGGGGTCAATGCAAACCCAGCCCCCCATTCTGCAAGGTAGCAGCATAGGGCACTGGAGCACTGTCAAGGATGGGTACAAACTGCTGAGGAAGGACAGACAGGGGAGAGGAGGAGGAGGAGGAGTTGCACTTCATGTAAAAGAGCCATATGATTGCTCAGAGCTCCGGTATGGAACTGGAGATAGGACTGTTGAGAGGCTCTGGGTTAGGGTCAGAGCAGAGAGCAACAAGGGTGATGTGGTGGTGGGGTCTGCTGTAGACCACCAGACCAGGAGAAAGTGGTAAATGAGGCTTTCTTCAAACAGCTGGCAGATGTTTCCTGATCACAGGCCCTGGATCTCATGGGGGACTTCAATCACCCTAACATCTACTGGGAGGGCAATACAGCAGTGCAGAGGCAATCCAGGAAGATTTGGAGAGTATTGGAAACAACTTCCTGGTGCAAGCGTTGGAGAGACCAAGTAGGGAACATGCTCTTCTTGACTCACTGCTCACGAACAGGGAAGAATTGGTGGGGAATGTAGTAGTGGATGGCAACATGGACAGCAGCGACCACGAGAGGATTGAGTTCAGGATCCTGAGGGAAGGAAGGACGGGGAGCAGCAGTGTAAGGCCCCCGGACTTCAGAAAGGCAGACTTCAACTCACTCAGGGCACTCATGGGCAGGATCCCCTGGGAAGCCAGACAGGGGAGAGGTGTCCAGGAGAGCTGTGTGTACTTTAAGGCAGCCTTACTGAGAGCACAGGAACAAACCATCCTGATGTGCAGGAAGACTAGCAAGTCTGGCAGAAGACCAGCTTGGCTTAGCAGGGAACTCCTCAGTAAACTACAAATCGCAAAAAGGAAGCTTGTAAGAAGTGGAAACTTGGACAAATAACCAGGGAGCATTGCTCGGGCATGCAGGGATGAAGTCGGGAAGGCCAAAGCGCAATTGGAGTTGCACCTAGCAAGGGATGTGAAGGGTAACATGAAAGGTAAATTAGGACCTACTGTCGGCATCTAGGAGAACCTCCCCTGTGTCTGCTGCTCCTTACTATGGTATAAATATATAGCAAAGTAAAATCCAGGATACATTTCTTTGTGTAATCATGTTGTCTGTCCACACCCTCAGCCCCTACAACACCTGCAAATTCAAGGCAATAATCAACCATCACGCTGTGGCCTGAAATGCATAAACATGATAGCTAAATCCATTATTGCTCTGGGAGGCAGAGGGCATGCACTGCACTGGAGCCGCTACCATCAGTATACATGATATCTTCTTGTATTCCAGTGCTCACGAGTAGATTTGTTCTTGTTTAACTGTGGCCCATATATGAAAACAGAATGAACTGAGCTCAGAGAAATCCAGAAATACTGCGGGAGGCATGAGTTTTCTAAACAGCTGCGTGCTGGAACGGTAGACAAACAATCTTAAACTGTTTCATGCAAAAAACTTCCCCGACTGATAACATCCCCAGCCTGCTATCAATGGTGCTTTTATCAAGTGGAGACTTTTGTGCAGAGTGGCTGGGCAAAGCATTGCTAAAGCCAAGGCTCTTTTAAATGATAAGCTGAATGAATCAACATTCAGGCAAAATAAAAGGACGAGAGATGAGCCAGATTTTCTTGCATGGAGGCTGCAATAAAAACAAGCTGGCTGCTATTTTTCCTCTCTCCCTGGCTCAGATGTGTTTACTTTATGTATTTGATTTATTTATTTTTACACATTAGTGGGTTTTCTATATACTAATATTTACAATCCAAACAGTCCTCCAAAAGCAGTTTGGATTATCATTCAACACAATGCGAGATAAGAGTTTCACACTTGTAAAGATTAAACCACAATAAAAACAATGGAGTATGCAGAACGTACAATGCGCCAGCAATTTATAAGCAGCACCAGATACTACTGTACCAAGGAAGGCTGTGGAGTTTGGAAAACAGTGGTTCCCTCTTTATTAGGATAATAGAGTTAAAAGAGAATGATGAGCATCTGAAATGTGCTCGTTTTAGTCAGTAACAAAGTGTTTTAAATACCCTTTCAGAAGCCATAAAAAAGGCAAGAAAGTCAGTGAATCAAATTCACTGTGTGAAAAATGTCCTTGCTCTTGCAGCGGCTGGCAGAAATACAGACCTGGATGAAAGCATGGCGGGGTTAGGCTCAGTCTGGATAAAGTGGTGCCGGCTGGCAGAGGGAAGTATCCTGGCAAGGTTCAGGGCTCCTCCCTCAGCCCAGAGCACCTGCCAACTGATGGCTGAAGTGGGTCATAATCTCCAGGTCTTTCTTTTACCTAGTCCGGGTTTCCAGGTGACCACAAGTGACCACAACCTGCACTGCACCTTGCTAGCCAACGGATTGTGTCCTTCTCTCTCAAGTGTGACCTCTGCATAGTTTGGCAGCTGTCTTCACCATCTCAAATCCAGATCCTTGGAGTTTCTGGCTACCCTTGAGCCTTACGTACAGGCTTCAGCTACAGCAGAAGGCGGCTACTCATTTTCCAAGTAAGGCAGCATGACAAGCACCGGCCACACCTGCGTTCTCAACTGTCCCAACTCCAGTGGCCAAGAAAACATCATCTGCACAAGTGCTCCTCAAGGACAACCAAGCAGGAAGAACCTGGATCTTATAAGCAGCAGTTTACAATTTGATCCTGTTTTTGCCATCAGTGTTTTGCTACATACACCTAACTACACGCAATGCTCTGGGCAGAATATATCTGGCCAACCATAACATTATGTGCATATAACAAGAGACATTCGAGGAGACGTGCATGCCAGGGATCATTTTTATCCCAGACAGCAACTTCTTCTATGGAGGCAACAGCATCTATTATCAAGGAGAAAGACTCAAGTAGCACACACACACATACACACACACGTATGTATGTATTTTATTTATTTTTACACACACACACACACACACACACACACACACGCTACTTGAGTCATATTTTATATATATATATATATATATTTTTTTTTACTACCATACTCTTAATGGGGAACTTTTGAAACATTGTTCTCCCTCATCAAAGAAGATGAAAAAGAACAGCATTAAGGGAAAGAGAAGGATTTCTTTGAATAGGTAAAAGATAATTATACATTTTCTATGACACATACGGGAAAATGTAATATTGGATAATGCAAGCAACCTCAAATTTTGCATTGTGCTTTAATAGATAGCTCTTAAAAAAATTATATTGTGTACAATATGTAAGGTAGCTCTCTCCGACATGAAAGGAATCAAATAAGAACATACCCTTATGCCACAGCAACTAAGGAAGCAGGATAAAGGGTGACAATAACAGATTAGCTACAAATTTTCCAATTTATTGTTTCCTGAAAAATAAAATTTTATAATGAACATACTCCTTACAAGCTGTGCAGAGCAAGCCTCTCCCAGAAAGGCACAGAGCAGTAGTTAAAAAAAAAAAAAAAAAAAAAAAAAAGGGCCCCCAG
>NW_017729029.1:57360178-57364254 GCF_001723915.1 Gavialis gangeticus
ATGACATCTGCTGTGGCATTGTTATCAAACCCCATCTTTTCCACAAATCTCTAACTGTCTCTACCATTTTTTATTTTTTTGTTGGAAATATTAGTTTGTCTGCAGCATCTCAAAACTGGCACACAAGGACTGACAGATGCTTTGGTTTTACCTCATCTTCAACTTACATGGCTTCTCATTACACTAGCTACAGCTCAGCAAATTATTTCTCTGCTTTGGAAAGCGGACAAAATGCCATCTGTCTCTGCATGGTTATCAAAACTAATACTGTAATGTGGAAAAACTATGATCTGAAATAGTACCTGGCAACTACAAAGTGAGGTCGAGTTCCCCATTAGGGCATTCATATATACCAATTTCAATTACCAGACCCCCAGCTATTCCAGTGTGGACACTGGACACAATCTCTGACCTTTCTTGTATATATTTGGTTTTCATGCTGTTGAGACCAGCTGACACTTATTATGGTTTAGGATGCAAAACAAGGTAGTTTTTCCCCAACAGACTTCCAGGTCACCATGGGTTGAGAGGAGCTTTTTTTTTAAAAAAATAAACAAAATAAAGGAAGATGAGTCATGGAGGGGGGGAAAGGTGGTGAAAACACCAAGGGAACAGAAAGACCAGGTTTGCTTCCTTGTGCTTCTGCATATCGACTAATTGGTGCAGAGATGTCATCGGGAGAGTTTTGTCCTCAGGCTTTGGGGGAAGAGAAAGCAGCAACATTAGGCTTTTATTTATATAAGTTTGGAAGAGATGAGATGACAATCTCTCTCTCAAGTTTCAAGACAGGAATATTTTCTGCCCCTGAATCTCTCCATCACGCTACTGAAAACTCCTTTTCTTAGCTATCGAGGATCTGACCAGATTAAGAGCAAAAATAGGTATTGCCCAACATATATCCAGATCCACAGAGTCAACAAAACTTATATTCAGCATTACGTTCGATATCCAGCCCCCTGTGATTTGGTTGACCCCAAATTCATGTGCTTTTCAAGGAAACAAGAGATTCCCCTTCAGTCTTTGTGCAGATTGAGAGCTGTGCAAAGTAGACGGCAAAACACTGAGTCTATATCAGGGACTGGCAAGTGGTTTCATGGCATAGCCTACCACGAGACAAAATGACTTTGTAAAGAAATCTTTGCTTATAACAAGAGTATTATTGCTGTCTACATTTCTTCTCTGCAGCTACTGCACCTTATTCTAATTTGCGTAAACCAGGAGGGTTGTTTGGGGATACAGCATCGCAGTCAGACATAGCAAAGTGCGATCATGAGCTTAGACTAATCTTTGGTGTTGCAATCACCCGACAAACTTCATACAAGTTACTGAAACCAGTTCTTCAACCAGGGTCACCCCAAGTGGCAGTCCTGCCCCACACAGCCAGCCAGGAGTAGCCGATGAAGAAAGCAAACCTCTAAACTATTTAGCTATCAAATAAAAATCCAATTTAAATGTTGTGGAAAGCTGGAGCTTCATTCAACTGTGGAATCAGGGCGCACAAGCAATCAAAATAAACAGGCTCTTCGATCCAATCCATAAACTAGCAACAGTTTATTATATAAAAGCCAAGCACAAATCATGAGGAGAAAGGAGCTAAGAAAGAACGAAAACCCCCTCCAGCGGGGTGAGTAAGTTTGCTCATCGCGCGCCACCTGCTTCAAAAGGAAACAGCTACGCGCATCTAGCACCCAGCTTTCACCTTTCGCGGCAGGAACACGAAGGGTGGCACCAGCCAGAGGGGAATCATCATCCTCACAGCTCAATTGAAGACTGTAGCATGAGGTGGAGAGGTTCAACTGGGACACAGCTGGGGACCCTTCTGTGCCTCCTGTCAAAGCAGAGGAGACTGCTCCTCTCAGGACGCACCAACTGTTCCAGATGGGCCGGGGAAACAGAAGTAGACGGAGGAACGAGCCAGAGACCAAAGCCAGGAGAGCAGCTGCACAGGCAGGTCAGGCAGGGCCTCATGGCCTTAGGGAACACACAGCGTTCACACTGGAAAGCCTTGCCTCCCTCCATGCTTGCTACTAGCTCTTCCTGCCCCCGTTTCACTGTCACCGACCCTTCTCCGTCATCTGTCCATCCCCACCCAATACAACCCATGGAAGGATTTAAAACATCAGAACAAAGCCCAAACCAGCTCAGGAAGCTACCTACCTTCACCAGCCATCCTCCAGATAGGTCTGTGCTGCCTCTGGGCTGCACCCAGGAACCTGCTCGTTCAGGTTCTCCGTGTCAGCTCCCCAAAATGAGGTGATGTAGCTGCCCGAGAGCCAGGCTGAGTGCACATCTAATGATGAGAGCAGTGTTGGGGTAACTGTCCCTTGCCCCACTTCTGGAACTGGGAGCTACTGGGCAGGGCCTGATCCCCGGGCACAGCCCAGGGTTGATAAAGAAGTGGAGGCTGCACTCAGTCATCTCTCCCTCTTTTTTTGTCACCTGTCATCCACTATGATTGCGAGCTGTTCAGGGAAGGGATTGTCTCCTCCTCCAGTGATCAGAGATGCAGTTGCAATTAATAGAAATTGCAGTTCTACAAGTGTAAATGCATGATGGCCTCAGGCCTCCTTCAGAAATCATCAGCAGCTCTTTTCTCTTTGAGCTGAAAGGAAAGGTCCATTCTTTTTAAAAGATAAAAGAACTAAAAAGCAGCAGCCATGGCTGAGCAGGGATTTTCCAAGAATGGTGGATAATTTCCATGTCCAAATGAGCTAACAAAGGACCCCCCCAACTGCTGCCATGTGCTTGCACAGAATCAGTCCTCCAGTTTTCACCAGGGACTGCTGTGCTCCACCATCAGAAGGTGTAAAAATTCAGGGCAACTATAAAGTTCTCATTATATCGGGACTATCTGCTCTTTAAGTAGCCATATGTCAGACTCTCTATAAATGCTACAGAAAAATACCTAGCGAGTCACAGAATCATAGACAATGAGGGTTGGAAGGACCCTCAGGAGGTCACATCTAGTCCAACCCCCTACTCAAAGCAGGACCAGCCCTGACTAGATCACCCCAGCCAAAGTTTTCTCTACCCAGGGAGTCAAAGAATCATTCAAATTTTGCCTTTAGACTTATCATTGAGCGTTTATCTGCTTTCATCCCTGGAGTTCTCTACCTTGTAATACATTTATTGTAGTACTTGCAAGTGATTTCTTCCCCACCCCCATACTCTATCGATTTTCTCATTTTTACAAATAAGCATAACCATAAATAAAATGACAAAGGAGTAGATGAATAAATAAACTCATCAAGAAATTACCATTATCAGCCAGGCTGCATGAAATTACAGCTCTCAGATTTGTTCCTCATTATGAAGTAACATAATTAGTAAAGAGGGCGGCTGAAGAACCAAGACACCTGGGTCCTATGCTACTGATTCACTGACAGAAGGAGGTCATTTCACTATTTTGTGCTTTAAAGGATGCTTCTGTAACAGGTGTAATAATATCAATAAAGCTGGTGTACAGAGGTAATCTATTGACACTACTAAATTTATTTTCAACTTTCTGAAAAAAAGCACAATTATTTAGAAAGCAAATTCAGAGTTGTGGGTCAATATTTTTCTGACTTGTATTTTGACTTATCGATCCTTCAGTGAGTCCAGTTGACTTAATGATGCTGGTTCCTACTTCAAAGGGGCTGTGGATTTTTGTGTGTGTTTAAGCATTTACAAGGTCTTATTAACATTACTGCATTTCAATCATATACAATGGTAGAGCTATTTAATCAATTAGCCAAAGGATTAGACTTGGTGACTTAAATGAATAGCTACTTAAGCTATTTATATTAGTCCAAATAGCCACCTGATAGTTGAATAAAAGAGAGACTGAAATTCAATAGCACTCCGTAAAAAACAGAATAGGTCCGTTTCACAGGCTACAGAAAAGCTGTAAGGGTGACATCTTCTAACATTTTTTGTGTCTAGAAAATCCTAAAAATTTACTCTTTCAAACAGGATTCTATCATTCCAAAGTGAAGTAAGTCTGCAAAAAAGAGTGTGTCATGGTAGAGTCAAGTCTGCAAAAAAACCCGACAACAACAACAAAACAACAAACCCCTCCCCCCCCCCCCCCCCCC
>NW_017729029.1:57369254-57374235 GCF_001723915.1 Gavialis gangeticus
AATAATGAAATAATGAGAAAGACTTTCAAGGAACAATATCACTGAATCAGTCCTCAGCCAGAGAAAAAGTCATCTTGAGAAAGCAAGAAAAAGGTAAATTTCAGTATCTTAAAGAGAAATGTATCCCATGAAAAAATTAAGCATTATTCCTAACAGGCTAGGAATATACCACAAGTATATTCCACAAATATACCACAAGTGCTCACTGAGCACTTCCTGTGACTTTCAGAAAGAAATCAGGTCAGTGAAAAGGGGCTGAATCTAGGCAAGAACATTGTCCTTTCACCAGATACATCTTCCTGAAGGCTCCTTGCAGTCTCCCCCAAGTAAGGCATAATTGGGTCATTCAGGAAAGGATCAGGAGATGAACCATGACTCTGTCACAATTAGCTTCCCACATCTCCTTGGCATACGCAGGAAGTAAAGAGCACGCTGCCTCTTACCCCCCTCTCCCTGCCAGATATCACGTCCAATGCTACCTGGGCACTGATGCTCCCGTTCCCTCAGAGGGGAAATGGCTTGCTTCAAAACCTTGCAAGATCCCCAATAGTTGATGAGGACAGATTTCTCAGCCGTGGGCCCCTCGCTCAGTATTTCATGGTAGATCTCCAACATTTTAACTGCTCTAGAAATGTTTTAGAACAATTCGGTTTTAAGGCCCTTACCTTGGGGCAGAGGTGGGGTAGGGAAGAGATGCGTGCTAGCCCTTAACTTTGCATCATGGATAAGAGCACACGTTCACACGTTCTCCCCACCGGGCTGCAGCTTCAGCACCGTGGCCAGCACCTATTTCACACACCAGCCCCCACACGAAGCCTGGCTCACAGGTCGCCTTGACCCCCCTCATCCCGATCCAGGCAACGCGGTCCTCAGGGAGACCGCTACAGCTAAAAGTCCCCGAGTCCCAATGGAGCGTGCCCATTTGTGCTCCACCCAAACAATGCTTCATGCAAACTGTGAGTGCTCTTAAGTGCCGAGAGGCCCCTCATTGAGATTAAGGCCCCCTTGTGTTAGATGATGTGCAAACACGTATTAAGAGAAAGTCTAGGTTTAAAATATAAACCAGGAGTAGGGGAAAAGCATTAGGTGAAAGGACAGTGTCAGAGCTGGGAAGAGACATCAGGTGTCCTCAAGACCTAGTCCACTATCTTGTTCACTGACCCCAATGTCTTTCAGAAATCTTTTGCAATAGGCCTTCACCAATTAAAAAAAAAACAAACCACCATCAGCAAGGAAATCAAACCATTTCTGACCAGGGAGGGGTGACTGACATAGAGGTCATAACAGGAGGTCATTCTTCACCTTGTGTTCGATGGCTCAAGTGTGTGGGAAGGGCTGGAGGTCACAACTTAACAATGAGAGGAGACAAGGCCAAGCATCTGCAATTAAATATCTATGAAAACCTAATTCCCTCGTGATGTAGCCGAAGAGCAGATGAAGCAAATTAGGTGCAGCATAAACATAAACTGCACCTCTGATATGGGGAAAAACAAAAGGATGCAAGTGGGTGTTTTTGCCTCCAGGTACAGGTCTTTGGAGCACCAAATAATTCTCCTGCATCACCTTCTGCAGATGCAGACATGCAACAAGGCAGGAGGACAAGCCAGAAGATTCCTTGAGAGAAAACATATCAGCGCTTCACAGCAGGATGGGCTGACTGCAAAAAATCTATAAACCTCAGCTGAAAAAGAGGTTAGAGACTGTGGCTGAGAAATTAGCTGTGTTGGACAGCAGAGCTATAGAAAGCAAGCTCCATCTGGATTGGGCTGACACTAAAATAAACAGCCATAAAGAAGAGTCTGGCAAGTTAACTAAGCTCACAAAAAGTACAAAGCAATATATTAGTAGAGGGAAAACTGAAAAACTTAGAGAACCTAATCCCTGCTGGGAAAAAATACCAGAAGAATTGCCAGGGTGGATAGAAAGCACGTTAAACCTCATATTGAAGGGGATCCAACTGATACAAAAAGCAACTGCAAACAGTGAAGACAACATGATTGCTGACCTTATATATCATCAAAACGAGGTGATAGCCACAGAAACGTTATTTTTGAGGGCAAACCCAATCCCTATTCATATTTTATTTTTCCCCCAAAGCTTACCAAGATGATCAAAGCAGAGGAAAAATTGTTTAGCGACGTTCTCAAATGTGGATGCCTAAATTCACCACTAGAATCAAGAGAACCTACTTTCTTTGATAGTTATGATGCAATTAAAAGAACCTGATTTTATTTTTTTTTAAATTAGAGGTGAACCAGAAGTTCTATCACTTAAGCTTTTTTGTTTCTTGAGACAAATGAAGAACCCCCCCACTACACACCTTTTTATTTTTACCATCTTTGTGCAGAGAAATTCTACTTCCTCATACTTATTCAATTGCCAAGAAGGAATTGGACTTTACATAACTAATTCTTGAATATCTGCATTTGAATTCAATCAGGCTTTAATTTGTTTGATTGACTCCGGTCCTGGCAGAGACTGCCCAGATTATGACTTGAGAACCTGCCACTCAACATCAGGAATTTCCAGGAGAGCCAAGCGAAGGCTGAAATCCAAGGGGCATTTAGGAGGTTGATACAGAAGGAAGTAACAGAAGTAAAACTATTCCAGCCAAACTTTGATTAAAGTTTTAAAACAAAGGTTGTTCAGTGAATATCTCACCTGCAAGGCAAAAAAATCATCACTTAAATCAATTAGGGAGTATTGAGCTGGATGTTTTTAAAAAGCCCTGTACATACCCTTGCTTCCTTCTATGGGGCACATTGGCAGAATGATTAAGATGTCCCCTGAGAGATCCAGAAGTGCAGGTTCAAATTTTACTCTAGGTTTCTCTGGAGTCATCCCAGTTGGAAATAGGCACCTGGTCTTTTGAGCTGGAGGGTCAAAAGCAGCCAGACACAATGCTATTCCCATCAGTCATTTGTGCACTGTTCCCTAAGGAAACAGCAGGGGTGTCTTAACCAAGCTGCCCTACTAGGCCGTTTAGGCTAGGGCAGACAAAATGACCCCTTTACACCAGCATCAGCCAGTGTAACCTTCAGTTCACGTCTTGAACTCAGGACTGTGCACATAGCAGCATACCCAAACCACTTGGGCACCACAGCCCTTGCAGGGAGGTAACACTGAGAAAGCAGAGGAGGGGCCAGTTTAATACCAATTCTCCATTTCACTTTGTGACAGTTTCAAATGGGACAGTCCATACCTGCAGCGAGTGCTGCAGTGTATTTAACACAACACCATGCTCCCCTATAAGGACCATCTCAGTAACAGCCCCCCAAGCAGTGGGGCTGCAATTGTGGCTAGTCTTTAATGAAAGGCAGGGAGTCTCCTTAAACCTCTCTCCATCTCACCTTCCCAAAATTGCAAGCCCACGCAAGTGCCAAATAGAATTTGGCTCTATTTTTCATCAGAAAATTGTGGCAGAAGAGTCATGCGTACATGATGCTCTTGGGCATGAAGTGCACCATGCCCAATTGCTAGGCCCCCTATTGGCAAAAAAACCTCCATGACAGCTGCTGTGCCTGCACGGAGCCAGCTGACTTCACTTTGACCTTGCAAGATTACCTCTTGTATTTTATGTTCTCCCTCCTCTCTCCCCAACATCCTTAAGCCTTGGTTGTCAACTTCTTGGGCAAGGGACCATGTCCCATTTTAATCTGTGGGAAGCCACATGGAGTAGATACATAGGTAAACAGCAACAGTGACAATAAGAGAAGATGACTAGATGACTTCTGGAGGCCCTTCCAGCCCTACTTCTCTATCTATGATAAGGCAGGGTAGAGATGCACTTTCTAGACTAACTGAATGAGAAGCAAATTAAAACTAAATAGAAAGTGGGTGATGTGTATTCTGATAACTTTTAACCAACGATGGTTGATGCCTGGGAAATGACAGGGATGGATTACTCTATACATGTCCTGCTCTCCTTCTGTAATATCTACTACTGGCACCGTTGTAGATAGGATACCGGACTAGATCTCTCCGAGGATCGTCACCTTGTTGTGGTGGAGAGGCTTGCATGCTCCAATGACCCCAAGAGCAATGCCGTCTGGAGCTTGCGCTCCTGGTAGGGCCACTCCCGACGGTAAGGTCGAGGGGGAAGTTCCAGACAAATCATGGTCCAAGAAGCCCCTAATGGTGGAGCAGGTGGAGAAACAGCCTTCCTGGTCCACCAAGGCACATGCCACCTCGAGGCCCAATGACTCAATACTGAGGCGGAGCGGCGGTGGCAGAGGAAGGAGGAGACCAACCCAGGGCTGTGAATCCCGCTCCCCTACAAAACAACATGCCCCCATTGCCGAAGAGCGTGTGCATCCAGAAATCGGGCTCCTCAGTCATCTAAAGACCCATCAAGCCTGGTGGACGTCATCCTCGACTCTGAGGGACCACCGCCACTGCTGACTGGGCTAGATCGACCATTGGTCTGACCTAGCATGGCATTTATGTTCTTAAACAGCAGCGGCTCCTGGCAGATCACGCCTCGGGCTAGAATTGGGTGGCGAGCTAAACTATCCGGGCTCAATTCCCTTTTCTGCCACCACGTTACTCTCTAATCTCCACCCATTTGTTTAACATCACTGGGCTCTAGTTTCCCAGTCTAGGGGGGAAAAAAGTTTCTGTGCCTCACAGGAATGCTGAGAGGCTTAATTAATTAGGATTCATAAAGCGCTGGAAGCTCTTCTCATGGACAGCACTGGGGAAGTAGTAATTGGTTAAATTAAGTGTATACAGAAAGTATCCCTGTGGTCTGACTCTGCCTACTTTTAGCAATAAGGCATGCTAGATTTTATACAGATTCAAGTATATGGATTTGATAAGAAGAGGATTGTTAGGTTTTCCTTTAAGAGTTAAAAACCCTTGTCACAACCACGATTAACCATAATAAACATCTAGACAATGAGATTAAGTCGTTATGTTCTGACCCTTGGGGTTGCTTGTTTATTTATTTATTATTTTCTTTTTTAATATATACAACATGGAA
>NW_017729029.1:57379235-57381418 GCF_001723915.1 Gavialis gangeticus
GTATCCCTGCGGTCTGACTCTGCCTACTTTTAGCAATAAGGCATGCTAGATTTTATACAGATTCAAGTATATGGATTTGATAAGAAGAGGATTGTTAGGTTTTCCTTTAAGAGTTAAAAACCCTTGTCACAACCACGATTAACCATAATAAACATCTAGACAATGAGATTAAGTCGTTATGTTCTGACCCTTGGGGTTGCTTGTTTATTTATTTATTATTTTCTTTTTTAATATATACAACATGGAAAAGTAAGCCAAAGAGCAGCTCCAGCATTGTCACCTAATGACTTAAACAAACCAGGAGGTGATCTCTTCCTAGCAGACAAGAATCCACCTTGCAAAACAGCTTTCACACAATGGCAAAGGCCATTACCTTCAACATAATTGTGACTCCATTGCAGCAGTCATGGGTAGCTGGAGACTTGGAATTTAAAGGAGACTCGCCCTCGCTATGAATGGGAATCGCAGATAGTGGAAACCATTGGAGAAGATTCGAATGAGGACGTGTGGTTTCAACCCATGCAGCCAGAACAGGCGTCATCATGTTCAAGGGCCAGGGAAAAGAACATGAGTTACCAAGAGCCATAGGGGACTTGTGAGCTGGGTGGGGGGTATCTCTTTAGTAGTAACAGGAAAATAATTGGAGGGAAATGACTGTTAAGACTTATCTAGAAAGAGTTAAAAGGTTTTATGGAAAAAATCCCTACAGGTTTGAGCTTAATGTGCAGTGACAATGAAGAAACCCATCAGGATTTAAAGCTGCTCGAAGAAATACAAGACACCAAGAAAGAAGGCATTCATGCTTTTCATAAGTTGCCAGTTATTATATCCAGTATTTGTCATGTTACCTTAGATAGCTGTGAAGAGAAGAGACTAATTTTTTTTTTTTTTTTTTAAACCTACTCTTATTCTGAGCACTGTATGCAGAACCCTTTTGAGAACAATTATATGCTATCTCATGACCAACATAAAGGCTTCTCACATTTCAAAAAGAAGTCAGTCTAACTGATTCAAATAAACTTTTCGTACTTGGAACAGACACAGGTACAGCCTAGCTCATCTTCCGATTCAGGAATTTAGTCAGAGCCCTTGTGCCGTCGTATGCTTTTAAATCCAGAGGTGAGGGACTGAAGCTCACACAAGGGAGCGTGATGGTGGCTACCTGTTGGCCATTATTACAGAGAGCCACTGCTAGCAAGAGCTTTGCAAGAGCGTATTCTGCCACTCTTTGAAATGAACTCAGAGGTATAAAGAAGAAATAATCCAAATAAATGGATGGGGTAGACCAGGCTACTGGTCAGAGCTAAAAGTGACAGGGGGAAAAATGAGTGAGTTAGTTCTTTAAGGCAGAGTCTCTCTATCTGCCCTGCATTTCTATGGACCAAGGACTTCTGGGGCATGACACGTATATTTGCGTGAGAGCAGAGGGAGATGCCCAGTCACAGTAATACAAAGGAATGTCAAGAGGAAAAGATAAAGAAGTTGAAACCCAGTGCTGGGGAAAGGATTTAGGCAGTATTTTTCGCCCCACAAAGGAGTCAAAAGATTGCACTGAACTCTACGCATTGCAGGGGCAACGACCAGATAGTGGACTACACAAGAGGGCTGGCAGTGTTGCCTAATGAGCCGAGCAATCTGAGAGCTAGTCAAAGCTGTACTATCACTGTGTGGCCTTTGGCAAGTCACTCACCCAGCACAGCTCCCACCTGGTCAAGCACCAGTCTAAAAGGGATCCCTGTAAGGATCGGTTAAACATGGTCACGGCACCTTGAGGTCATCAAGATGAGCATAATATATATAGCAAGGAGAAAAACAAGTTGTTATTCCAAATTGTTAAATAACACAAGTTGGTGCAGAGTTAAGCACAAGGAATAAAGGAGGGTGACAAAGTGAAAATCTTGAAGAATTGAGTGGATCGTTTTAAGGCTGCTCATATTTGAAAAATCCTATTCCAGTTCCTCTCGGAGTTGGTTTCCTCACCCTGAAAAGTGCCTGGTGAGTGACACGCCGGCATTATACAGTGCAGTTTTGTCAGCAGGGACCGAGCAAAAAAGTGAAGCTGAACCCCTCTGGATAAGTGCACACTCTTGGAAATGACCATAATTTACTCAAGCCTCTTCCATTTCTATTGATAGGAGTAACATTTTAAGATAAGCTCATAGGAAAAAAAAAAAAAAAAAAAA
>NW_017729029.1:57381522-57399016 GCF_001723915.1 Gavialis gangeticus
GAAAAAAAAAAAAAAAAAAAAACCCTGTAATTTTCTAGTTTTAAAAAACTTGTTTCTTTCCCTACTCGTTTCTTTTCTTTTGTGGAAAGAGGAAGCCCCAGGCATCTGACTGCAAGCTCTCAGTCACCCTGCAACTCCGACCCACAGCGCGTAATACGGAGCAATCACAGCTATTCGGAGACATGCCGACCAGCACAGGTGACTTAGGTTCCTTGTTTTTTTTTGTTTTTTTTTTGGATCGCTCAACACGAGCCAAACTATTTATTCTATTTTGCCTGCCCTTCTCCCCTGCCCTCCCACACGTATGCCAATGACCATCAGCTGCCCGAGACGGGAAACAAAGCTGCTCCAAGGTCAGTGCGTAAGAAGCCTGAGTTCTTGGCAGTAGAATGGGAGAGCTAGCCATCCTCAGGTGGCCTCCCGTTGCTATCCATCATTGGGAATGACTCTTTGGAAAGAGCAAGTAGGTGTGGGAGGGGGCATAGGAGGGCAGCTTTAGAGAAATAGCAATATGCAAGGTGGGGAAATTATTAGTAGGTCAAGAGAAGATCGATGTGGGGGAAGATACAGAGGCAAATGGGCTTCTATAATGGACAGCAAACCCTGATGGCCAGCATATTATGATTCCAGGGTGTCTGAAGGAGAAAGACACTGGCCTTCTTTGAAAGGGATAGAAGCCATAAGGCACATTACTGCTGCAATGACTCCAGCCTAGTTCTTCCCAGAAATGTTTCGTGTTGCCAGGACAGCATGCCACATGTAGCAGCTGCTCTTCCTCTCATCCTGCTACGTTCCTCCAAAGCAAGCGAGTCCTTAAACGGGCTCTTTATCTGAAGAGGCATTGCCAGCTCACGCGGCATGCAGCCATAACCCCCGCAAGCTTAGGACCCGGGCAGCTGGTCTGCCTACTCCTCTGCTCCCTTTCACACCTGTAGTGTAAGGGAGCGCATTATTAGGGTCTTGAACACAGGCCTCCAGCAGACCTGTGATAAAGAAAAGGGGAAAACAAAAAAAAAATCCCATGGTGCGTACTCGACCCTCAGCTTGCAAGGAAAATCGTTGTTCTCCAAATCCGAGATGGCTCAAGCCTACATCTCCAAAAACGGTATGATTGTTTCAAGTGTTGAGTACAGCAGTTTCCACTGTAAATCAACATTTTTCATGATGATTTAAATCTCACACAAAAGCATGCCAAGAGAACACAGCGCACGCAAAAGCCAGGAAAAAAACCCAAACCCTTAACTCTTTCCTTTTGCACATGCATTATATTACACCACCCTTCATTACATGATAGCATGCTATTTCCTAATATTATTTTAGTGTTTATTCATTTGCTTAGATCTCTTTTGGGAGATGCCAACTAAGGGACAGAAAGAGTGTCATCTCACTTTTCCCAGCTTGCTAAGAGGCAGTGGTACTGGGTGTCTTACAAATTAATATGAAAATGATGCACCAATAATTAAATACCAATGCTAGTGCATCAGTATAAATTGCATTTAATACACGTATCATTATTAAATTATTTCTTTTTTTGTAGTGTGGCTTGCCTAATAACACAATAGTCAGTAAGTGTCAGCTAAGTGCTATACAGACAGACATAGAAAATAATCCCTGCCCAAAATACTTGAGAGACTACATATAAAACGGTAGGACTTTAAAGCAATAAAAACACATTTCCAAACCCATTCACAAGCACTAAAAAGCAAATTCCTCTTATAAATGTTGTTCTTTGTTGCCTGAGAAGTTACCTCTGAACCTCTGGGCATCAGGGCTAGGCCTTCGTACAGGTATCTTGAGTACATGATAGCTATTAAAGAGGCAAGACCATTAGAAGGCTATGGGCTAAAACAAGCCTTTGCTTTTCTGTAACTGTAAATACCCAAGCACAGCAACAGAAAAACTATTTTCATCACACAGAGAAATAATACAAGGAGCGATTAATAATACGGATATTCTTGAGCTTTCATTTCCTCTTGGGCAATGTAACGTTTACTTTTAGCTTCTAACGCACGTATGTGTTATGCCATCACGACAAGCTTTTTGTCTTTAAATTACCAATTCCCCCACACGCAGCAACCTGGGATATTTCCACAGCTGGTCTGGACCATAGCTCCATGACATCCTGCTTCACTATATGATGGGGAGTCTGCAACGCAACAAGACAGCGGGGAAAAGAAAAGAAAAAAAAATCCAACAACCTAAAACTAACCCTGGAGCCTGAGATATGGAAGCACTGAGAAAAACAGCAACCACAAGATCTCATGGGATGAGGCTTGGCTGACGCTAGAGCAAGAAATACGTGAAAGAAACAAGTGAACTGCACCCAAGAAGTGACAGCTTCTGTTCTGCGATAAAGACTCGGATATGCTTCTGCCAGCTTGGTCTCTGGCTTTGTTATTTATATCATTCAAGAGCTCTTCAACAGGAAAATGGTTTCATATAAAAAAAAAAAAAAGAAAGAAAGAAAGAAAGAAAGAAAAAAAACCTGGCAGCAAAAGTGGTTGGTAATTATCTAGTTAATCCTCTTTTAAAAATATAGAGTACATCAAGGATACACTGTTCGGAAGTGGTAAGAGTTCCCCTATCAAACTAATTTCTAATTAAATGCAAATAAGCACGTTAGGGCAAGGTTAAGGACACAGTTAAAATTCAAATGTGTCAAGAAGTACAAAATTAAAGTTTTTTTTTCAGTCTCAGTATTGTCTCTTTGCAAAGAGATGCGTTGTCACCAAAAGTACAATGTTAGGCCAAGCAGATATTTATAACCCTACTAATTTAACATTAAAACCGAGCTCAGACAGCTGGATATGGGTGCAACATTACTGTATTGAAGTGCCATGGGAAGGAGAAACGAGGCCAAGCCATGAGCTATACCTCTGGGATTACATTTTTCCCAGAACCCAGTGCTAATCTATCTTAGCATTGCAGTTTGGGCCTATTTCTAATAGGATCCCTAATATCTGGGTTGTCCTTTATGTGAACTGTGCTCCCTCAGTATTTTATTAACGTTCCTCCCCACCCCAAATTTAAATTTCCTGGGTGAGCATTGCTAGAGAAAAATCAAAAAGGAGGGGATCCTCCCTCAAACAAAACATGGCTCCGACACGTGCCGCTCATTTACTGAAGTATTAGCATACTCTCGTATAGAGAAGCCCCAGTAACATGAGTATTTAACCTAGTGTGAAGCAGACTCCTACCCTCTCTACATCAGCACAGCACCATAAAAATACTTTAACTGACTTACTTTAAGACCCCTTTGCCCTGCCACAGTGGCATAGAGGGGATTTTTTTAGTAGTGTAACCAGGCCCCACATTTGCAAACCTGCCACCATTTTCCAAGCAAAACGACTCCATTTTAGAGAAGTGGTCAGGATCAGTAACCAAACTTGGGCAGAAACAAATTCCTTCAAACCTGTGTCAGTCTCCTGTTGCCAAATAAAATTTGAAACAAACCTCTGTAGGAAAGGTCTTAAAAGCCTCCAGATGCGAGACAGACTGGTGGAAGGTCAGGCCCTATTGACTGTTCATATGCTAACGAAAGAGCATGCAGTACACGCTCTCGCTCTCGTTTATTTGGCCTCTAGGGTATGTTTACACTGTAACTTTAGCCTACGCTTCTGCGTGCGTTCTTCTCAAACCTGACCACCATCCACACGCAAACGCTTCCCACGAGTGCAGGCTCTTTGAACCCAATGCTTGGCAGATGGGATGGGGTCAAACACAAGCCGGGCTTCAGCTTAAGTTGGAACCTGCCTCTTTCCCT
The DNA here is from genome assembly GCF_001723915.1 of Gavialis gangeticus. Taxonomy (NCBI): domain Eukaryota; kingdom Metazoa; phylum Chordata; order Crocodylia; family Gavialidae; genus Gavialis; species Gavialis gangeticus. The sequence continues at coordinate 57,385,286 of NW_017729029.1, forward strand.
GGGAGGATGCAAGAGTATTTGAGTGTGAAATACTCCACACTCAAGGCCTCCAATTCCCCCCTGAAGGAGCAGGTGAGGTCTCATGCGACTGCGTTTACTGGGGAAAAACCCTTAATGTCTCAGCACCGAGACCTGCGAGCTGAGATCCCAGGCACACAAAAGTGTGCGCAGGATTCAGTGGGCGCATCTACCTGAGACTCTACCTAGCATCGACGGGCACAAGTGCGATGCCGAAGCTACTGTTCAGTAGGGTCAAAAATGACCCGTGCACTGCCGGGACTGTGCAGTAACAGCGATTACAGTGCATTTAGTACTTGTTTTAAGCAAGTACTAAATGACCGCACAGTGTGCAGTCAGGGGCACGTGTAGATGTGCCCAGCGATGTGGGACTGGCTAGGCTAATTTACCTACCCAGATGCACTTCCAGTCACTTGAACTACGAAGAAGGGAAACGATCCCACCCACCGCCCCCCCCATCAATCATATTGGAGCCCACTTTCCCTTAGTAGCTTTAAACTTTTTCCTTACTATAAACTACACAAAGCCATTACTTGTTTCTATTACTATTAGAGGTGTTTGGGTTTTAACTGGGATTTCTCCCTTTTGACCAATCTATCTATTGGATCCTGTAGTGAAGTTATTATGAGATTATAAACCACTACCATCCAGTTGAACAGGTAGGCTTATAATAAACCCAACAGTAATACTATGTTGCAGGATGAAGCAGAAAAAGAAAAAGAGGATTTGAAAGCGTCAGACTTAAAAAGATTAGAGTCATTAGTGACAAGGGACAAACTATTATGAAAAACGTAAGACGGACACAAGTGTAAAACGGCTGTATTTGAAAGCTGTTCTTTTAATATGTAGATTAATGCATTCTAAACAGGATGCAATTGAAAGTCAATACTTCAGCTTATTGGTTTTGTGCAATAATTTGTATTTACTACATTTTTCAGCAATATGAATGAAATGTTCTGCATGGAGCTTCTGATGGAAAACAGGCTTTATGTTTATAATCTGAATATTAATAAAAATAATTTAAGTAAACTGAAACAAAGGCAACAATATAACACAGCTCTTGCTGTTAAATCAACACTAAAGCATGTTTTATTTATTTATTTATTTTTCCCTGCCCCCACCCCCCCAGATTCAAGCTTGGAAATAAAGTAAATGCCATGCATTGTAAACATTATTTACAACAGATGCTGTTTAAAAGCAAGACATAAGGGGAAAATGCAAGATTAAATATCACCTCCAGTATTCAAACCTTTTCAAATTAAATTATATTTAGAGAACACTGCCTTGCTTTATTTTTTTAAGTCTCTAGGTTACATTCAAATACAAGTATTAAACGTTCGCTCTTTAGAGAATCAATTGCCAAAATAAGCTACTTTTACAAGTACATATTGTGCTTGCTTAAAATCAATCACTTTAATTTTGCACTGTGTAATGTATTTGTGGTGCAAATATAATACTTTTCTTAAGTAATGCCTGATATTAATTCTAATCTCAGGCTGCTCTCTACTGGTAATAAATTATGTTAAAGCTAATTAAATATCTACATTACTACAGAAACGTTAATATCTATATTTGGAACGTACCAAGCCTGTGAATCAGCCTGGAGATGGAAACCTTATGAAGCCAGCATGGATCAAAGTATGGAGGCTAAGAACTAATGCCAAGGCCAAAAGATTATTTAATTTAATAGTATGACACTTGACCCTTGTGCATGGCATGCTGTCTTAAGTAGTTCATAGGCCCAGTCTCGATTCCAGAGAACTCATCACCTAGATGTGTTGCCAGACCAGGATCTTTCACGTAGGTCTGATCCACGATACCTTGTATGCATTCAGACAAAATTACGTAGGCAATAGGGCTTCAAGATTTGCACGAAACGCACTATTGGTTCTAGACCAAATACATGCAGATTTTTCTCCTTGTGCTATTACAGCTTTCCAAAAAAAATTAAACAAATAAAAATAATAATAAAAACAAATCACAAAGGTCAAATTCATGATGATCTGCTAGCTTAGTATCACCATTTGGTACTTTAACCAATTGTTCTGCCATCCCAGAGACCAGCAGCATAAGCCTGTAACGTGGGTTATGCACTACCTGCTATGGCATCTGTATTTTCTTTTCCATATGGTACCTGTGCAAGTCATAACAGTATATAATGCTGCTCTTGCTTCCACTGAGGTCAGCAGCAAAGTTCTCATACATTTCACAGGCAAAGCCCAGGTTACTTACTGAGCAGCCTAATGTTTTGCATTTACATGGCAAAGCCTGGGCCTTTTTGGCATAGAAGGGACCGACCGTGAACAATCTCTGGTTGACCAAATCAGGTAAACACACCAAAAAACGGACTGGCTGTGTAGCTTGTACATCAAGCACCCTGAGTAAGCTCCCAGAGAGTCATACTCTTGCATTAAGCATACTTGCTAAGCTTCCTCCCATGGCACTCCTTGCCCATTCGGCAGTTTCATCCTCTTTCGGTTACTGTTCAAAACTCGCCTCCTTCCAACCAGTTGGTCACTTTGCTCCCCTGTATCAAGCCAAACTCTGTCCCCTCCCCAGTTTCTTGATGCAGTCAAGTGGTTTGCCTTTTCTTCTCTGCTATTCCCCCCCCCCCACAACCCATATTTCTCCTTTAGGCAGCTGCTAGATGAAAAAAAAACCCAAAACCCACAAGTCTGATCATAAACTGCAGAATACTTTGCCCATCTCTTATGTCCAGCTGTTCAGTCATTTAAAATAAAAAATAATATGAACCGGGATGGAAAATGGCTACCAGCATATGGAGAATAAATCCCTTCAAATGAGGGTTTTAATAGGAATTCTGACAAATTCTTATTGGCCGCCTTGTTTTTCACTGGCATCAAAACACCACATTAATCCAGTGTATAAATTGTTTAAAGACATATAGGTTTGGGTTGCTTCCAGAAATCTTTGCAAGGCCTTGACAGTGCACAAGGATGACACGGATGGCTCTTAACTCCCCCAAATTCAATTCAGAGGATTCTGTGCTGAGTTTCTCAAGACATCTCCTAGTCATGGGGACAGCCTGTCCTGGCTTTAAGCTTGGGCTAATCCTTCATCTCTGCACTGGGGTCTGGTCTCAGTAGTGGAAGCCTGTCCCAGCTTGCCTATATCGCCGTACCAAGTCTCCACTGCACAGCATCCGTGGCCCCGTCCCACCCATATCCTTGCTCCACCACAGCTGGGAGGCCCTCAAACAGCTGTCTAACTGTATCCCTCACTTCCTATGGGGAGAGACATCCTTCCCAGGGGGATAATGAGCTGTTATAACCTCCTGATCCCACCTTAGTTCTTTAAAGCAGATGTCAAGACCCCAGAGCAGAGGCAACCATCACATCCATTGAATTCAATTTGGTATCCCCTTGCACGCTCCCTGACTCACATGTCTCCCAACCAGCCAATGAATCCCACCATCATTCAGGGTGCACGGGGCCCGGTCTTAAATTAGCATCAGTCCCCTGAACTTAATGGGATGACTGGGATTTCTGCCCGCTAAGGAGCTGGCCCTCTCCTGTTAAATCACCCTCCTTTCCAAACGCTGCTTCTTTCTAGAAGGCTTGGATTCATTTTAAGAAGTGGGTAGGTGTTTAAAATTTCCCAGACTGTATCATTATGCAGTGAGCAGTTTTAACTGGCATTCAAGAAGCCTGACAATGTGCAACTAAGCGTCAGTTAGACAGCAATGTGCCGGAGATAGCAGCACATAGGAAACGATGCATTGTCTGAGAAATTTTAAAAACAACCGCTGCCACCCAGGCATTGTTCTTACTACTGGCAAAAATGTTTCAGGTTGGGGAAATTTACTGTCTAATTATTATGTGACCAATTATTGGATAGAGTAGACAAAATATTTCCTCCGCTCTCCTCTGCTCTGGAGTTGGCACGGGTATCCCACATTTTGGAGGAGTGGGAAACGCTGCCAGGCTATTTGGCACATCTCTAATTGACGATTTTAGGGCAGTAAATTAGCAGGGTTTTTCATGTTGTTTTACTTCTAATTTTAATCAGACACACAGCCACTTGGCACATGGAGCCGCACACTCTTCCATGCAAGTTTACAGTGCCTCCGTAAAAATGCCCTCGTTGAAATGTAACTTAAACTTTAAAAGAGTTGCACAAAGCAATGTGCTGACTAAACGCGCTAGTAAGGCGCGTCGAGAGACTGCGAATTCCAATTTCAGCCATGCCAGTCATTTGGCATTAAAATATGCACCAGCTGTGAGTGTTTGGATCTCGATAAGTCAGAGAGTGCTGGAAAGCTGACAAGATACTGCTGTGAAAATGTTTTCAGCCCCCTAATCTCTGCTCTGTCTCCTCTTTTTCATATTTTGCTACCCATGTTGGTGTATAATGTATGAAGAAATAAATGCAAAATCCCAGGGAGATGTGCATGGGATGACACTGAGCATTTATAGGGCTTGTAAGATAGTGTTGCCACTCACAGAGTTCTGGACGTTGCTTTGATGGGTTCTCTCTGGTCATCCTTTATAATTTAGTAATTTATTTTCTCAACCAAGAGAGACTCTGCATTAGGAAAACTGGGAGACATAATGCCAACGGGGAGGAGGGAGCAGGAGCACACTTCCGAACTCGGTCCCTCAGAGCAGGACTCGCAGCTACAGCAGTGGTAAAAAAAAAATTACAGCATCGGGGAGGAAATATTTTATTGGGCTGATTTAATAGTAAAACAAATAATCTTGTAAACTCTGGGTTTGAGCAAATACCTCTCTCGCATCTATTCACAGCCACATTAAATCTCATCTACAAGCAGCCAGATTCTAACCTGCTGAGAAGGGCAAAGCTATCTGCTTCCCATCTGCTCTACTTAGTCAACAAGATGAGCTGGGCCTTATCCTGCCTTTCTAGAATTAAAATTGTTCTTTCTTCTAGCAACCACACACACTCAGCCAGACAATGGGGGCAGGCAAAAGAAGTAGGCCAGCAGTGGCCTGCTGCACGGGTCAGTCTTTTATGCTGGGCGGCATAAAAGACTGTGACCTGTGCAGCAGTCCACTCCTGGCCAGCATAAAATACCGAGGCCATCCCTGCCACTTAAAAGCCCTTTTTGGTCATATTCTCTTCATCCCTCTGGCTGTATAGGGGGGGAGCAAATGAGTGGAGGAAGCAGGACGTGTGTGATCTTGCAAATAGGAGGCAGGCTTCCTGCAGCCCACACCTCGCGTCTCCCCAATTCTTCCAGGTCCCTAGGTAAGCTTCAGAGGAGACTTGGGAGCCGGCCAAAATAGGGGCTGGATGAAGAGACAGATTGGTGACTATGTAGGTTATGCTCTTCTTCTCGCATGAAAAGGGAGAAAATGTGGAAGGAGCAGCAGGCTGCGACCACTTCCAGGGCAGCGGGGAAGACAGAACTCCTTCGGGTCCAGCTGAGTTTCTTGGGGTGAACGCCGGGAGGATTTTAGCCTTACCGCAGGGCTCACAGGAGCTTTAATAATGAGGGAAGCTTTTGGAAACCACTGGTCTGGAGAGAATTTCATCATTTAATGGCGAAGTAAATAAGGATAAGAAAAAAAAAGAAAAGAAAATATGAGTTTATCCAAAGGAGCAACTACATTCTCATTTATTTACATTGATTCCCTGTCACATCCACAAATGCCGCACTGGCTACAAAAACACTATTTACTCACTATTTTGATAAAATATTAAGTAGGAGGAGGATACTAATTACAGAACCTGGCATGAAAGAGAAGCTGTCACAGTATGTCCTCCTTCCCGAATGTGCTCCATTGGGTAAAAATATAAATAAATAAATAAAAGGCTACACACAATGTTGTCGGCTAGCCAAAGCACTAGAGCAAGAGATCTTCTTACATGAAATCAAACAAAAAAGGGAAGAATTCATTTTCTCTCTCTAGTATAGGAAGCTATTTTTTTCCCCCTCCTACAGAAACAAACAAGCGAGAAAAAAAGTTGAAATAGTTACATCCAGATAATTTCCCCAATTTCAAGTCAAGCTCACTAAGTCCGATAGGGAAACCAGAGCAAACGAATTATGAAGTAAATCTACAATGAGTTATGCCGAAATCGTGTGCAACGTAAACAATAATTTTAGAATTGCTGGTTTCCATCCGTATGAATCGGCTTTATGTAGTGGAGAAGTATGAAATGCAGAAATAATATGGTTTGTGCTGAGACGCTTCCACTTTTTAATCAAAAGAATAAATTAAAAGCATTTGCAAAAGCATGCCAGCCTCATTAATGAGGCCTATTAAAATGTAAAAGATGATGACATACATTTGCCTCTTATTTTGGCCTTTCAGCCCTCTATTTAAAAGTAATAGCTGGTACAATATGGTGGATGGCACCAGCTATTATTAATGCTGCCTGACACTATCCATTTTCACATCTTGTTTTCAAATGCTGATAACTTGGCAAAATGTTAACCCTTCGAGTTGAAGTTTCCCACGTGTCATACCTATCCCAAGCTAATTTTTCTCTCTTTTTTTTTTTTTAATTTCATTTTAAGTTAATTAAAAAAAAAAATGGGAAGAGTAAAGAATTTTGCCAGCACTAAAGCTCTAAGACACCTACATTTTGAAGCAGGTTTTAAGATCTGTCTAGAAGATAAAATAAATTCCTGACCCAAAGGTTATGTCGTCCTGGCAAAGAATCCGACTAACTAATATGGCCCCGTTATAAACTTTTGAAAGAAAGCACAACTCCTATCGATAGGAACGTGCTAGACCTTTTGTTCTTTGAAGACTCTGCATTCAACATGCTAAAAGGCAAAGGTTGAGAAGGATTTTCCTTGCAATGACTGCTGGTCCTGCTGGGTCAAGATCCGGGTCCCAAAATACTCCTGTCATTGCACTGGTGATGACTCTGTCTCCCCCACTTTTTAACTGTGGGGCATGGTAGGCTTTACTCTTTTCAGAATGTGCTTTAGGACCATGGTAGAAGTTGCAGAAGGCGATTTTCAGAAATCCTAGTTCATGGTTGCCTGCAGACGCAGGAGATCAGATTCAATTGCCTAGAAGCCCCCTCCACTTCTCTATCACGCTGTCCTGGGCTCTCAAGTCTTTCCTACTGGGCTAGGCAGCACGAGGAAGAAATAGTGGCCTGAACTTAATGCGACAGGGAGAATGAATAACTATAGGGACAGAATTGGGATAGAGCAACTTGGGAAGATTGGCGGCTTCCAGGAGAGAGACCCGGGCATGAAAGATGGTCAGGGAGGGCACATATTTAATGCGGAAAAAGGATGTCTGGGCAGAGAGACAGGGATAAGAGCAAAGGTGGGAATGAGACAGCCAACCTAGTTGAGAAGAAAGATTAGAACTGGAACCAAACGTGGACAAAGAAGGTGGCTGGGAGATGCCAGGAGATCAGATATTAGAGGAATCAGTTGAGAAGCCAGGAGCAGGGAACTGGGACTGGCTAGACAAGGAGCTGGAGAGGAACTCGAGAGACCATGTGATAGATATGGACTGGGAGTATGGATGAGAAGACAGACTTGCTGGACAGCAAGTTGCAGGAGCCTGAAGTGTGGAAAGAGGAGCTGGTTGTCTGCAAGGCTTGGGAAGGGACAGTCTGGAGATGAGATGGTGTCCACTAAAGTCCATTCCCCTCCAGAGCCTGGACTGGAGTCTGGGTGTCCCATGCCGTAGCACCCCTCTGTGCATCAGATATCCCCCCTGTAGTCCTGAGAATGACAACCTACTACTAGGCTCTTGAGCTCCTAGAGTAACTACTATGTGGTGAACCAATACTGTGGCCTATTCATTTCAAGACAAACTTCTTATCATGGAGCTTCTAAAGGTTTGGGTTTTTTTAAGCAAACTGAAAAAGCAGAACTGTCCCTCCTCCCCAACAGAGTTAAAAATCTGCAAATGCTAAGAAGTGACAGAATTAAGGTTCCCTGTGCAACCTGAATTTGGCCTCCTTGCGTGCATCTATTATGATACAGCCTTTAATTACATGATCACAGACTATTTTTCTCCCACAGGATCCCAGCTTCGTTCAGTTCAGTGGATGGACAGTGTTCACTTAATGAGCAGCAGTTCAATATTTTTTCTCCTCCTCGCTCCATATGCAGTCCCAGGCCCATTTATTGCATACTGTTCAAAACCTACTCTGAAGATAGCATAATTATTTCCTTGTGGGCTTTTCTACAGTCCTCATCACTGTAGTATCCAAGCACTTAACACACACAAATTATTTTTTCCAATACCTCTGTGAGATCATTGGGTATCATTAACCCCATTTTATAGGTGGAAAAATCTAGACATACCAGTGTGTGAGAGATGCATCGAGGGAAAACTGAACTTTCCTTAAACATAAAGCTGAGTAAATTCAGCAACCTCACCCCCCCCAAAAACAAACAAACAAACAAACAAACAACCCAACAACTCAAGGAATTGCATCAGCATCTAAGTACTATGATTGTGTCTGTTAGTAGTTAGTTATAAGCATAAAAAAACCCCAAACAAAACACATCCACTTTTATGTCCAGGCCCAATAGGACAATGAGAGGCATTGCACCCAGAGGCCTGATTTTCAGCCACTCCTGGAGCATAAACCACACACACACATACATTTTTACTTTAATACTTGTTAATGCCAGAAAAGCACATGTGCATGTGTTGGCCCTGGAGCAGTGTGTCCCATACTGGAGGTACACAAGTGCAGCCTGAAAGACAGCTATATACACAAAAGGAATCAGAGATCATGGGAGAGGTGATCTCTTTTATTAGACCAACTAGATTTTTACAAAAAAAATTGCAAAAATCTAGTTGATCTAATAAAAGGTATCACCTCTACCATGATTCCCAATTCCTTTTTCCTCCAGACCAGCGGTTCTGAACCTTTTTCAGTCAACGTACCCCTAGGTCTCAGAGTGAGACTTCACATACCCCCTTCCAGTGGGAAATTACTTTTTTAGGCCCTTCGACCTGTGTTAGACAACGTATGAAATATATCTCACGTACCCCCTGGGGGTACATGTACCCCTGGTTCAGAACTGCTGCTCTAGACCAATACGGCTACAACCTGGATACCTATATACATAAAATATCCAAGCTCCCCGCCAGCTAAGGCTCAGGCCCCTGCCTTGGGCCCGCACTGTTCAATTTCTTTAGCAGCGATTTGGACGATGGGGTGAAAAGCAACCTGTTTAAATTTGCTGATGATACCAAAATTTGGGGTGAAGTGAGCACGCTAGTAGGGAGGGAAACACTGCAGCAAGACCTGGATAGGTTACAGGGGTGGGCTAACAAAAACAGGATGCGTTTCAATACTGACAAGCGCAGGGTGCTGCACGTGAGCAGTAGTAACCAGCAGCACACTTACAGAATGGGAAACTCCCTTCTGGAGCGCACGGAGGCAGAAAGGGATCTTGGAGTCATTATTGACTCCAAGATGAACATGGGCTGACAATGCGAGGTCATGGGTGGCAGGGCTAACCCGACCTTGTCGTGCATCCACAGGTTCATCTCAAGCAGAGCCCAAGGAGGTGATCCTCCCCCTCTGTGCAACACTGGCCAGGCCACAGCTGGAGTATTGTGTCCAGTTCTTGGCGCTGCACTTCAGGAGGGATGTGGACAACATGGAGAGGGGCCAGAGGAGGCCACCCGCATGATCCAGGGACAGCAGGGCAGACCCTACAATGAGAGACTGCGGGACCTGAGCCTGTTCAGCCTTCACAAGAGAAGGCTGAGGGGGGACCTGGTGACTGTCTATAAACTCACTAGGGGGGACCAGAAGGGCTTGGGAGAGACCTTGTTTCCCCTAGCGCCCCCTGACATAACAAGGAATAACGGCCATAAATTGTTGGAAAGGAGGTTTAGATTAGACATCCGTAAAAACTACTTCACGGTCAGGGCGGCTAGGATCTGGAACCAACTTCCAAGGGAAGTGGTGCTGGCTCCTACCCCGGGCATCTTTAAGAAGAAGCTTGATGCCTACCTGGCTGGAGTCATTTGAGCCCAGTTTTTCTCCTGCCTAGGCAGGGGGTCGGACTTGAAGACCTACAAGGTCCCTTCTGACCTGACTTCTATGAATCTATGATGACAGCTCGAGTAGACAATGTCAGGTACGCTTCAGTTTCCCACATGTATGCAGATCATCCTGGAAGGGTCCTGCCAGGTTTCATTAGGGCTCAAGCCTTTTAAAGCAGGTCTTGCCCCTGCTTTGGAGCCACCGACTGGACTGAGGCAGTCTGAGGTCCTGGAGCATCTGTTCTTCTCGGGAGGAAAGGCAATTCTGTTAAAACAACAGCTGCGGATGGGACTGAGAATTTACTTCTCTCCCACTTTATTTTCTATGATTTTATTTACTTATCTTTATCAAATAAATTCATTTTGCTTTGATTTTATAGTCTCCTCGTTCTGTGGGGGCTAGCGTTAAGAGGTGCTCCAAGGGTAAGTGGTGACACCGTGCAAGCCTCCTGAGAAAATAGGCTGTATCCTGAGATTTCATGATCCGAGGGTAAAAAACAGATGTGGGATTTCTCCTAGGGCAAAGCCTTTTATCCTGGGATCCTACAGGCCCATTGTCCCAATTTAAGTAGCTGTGAAGCATCTCAGATAACACTTTGTCCCAGGACAATCATAGCTCATCCAAGTTAATTGCCATTCAAGATGCCCTGGTAAAGGATTCTCCCAAGCCTGTTCTCATGCATCTAAGCCTGGGTTTATCCTGGGTCTGGCTGTCCCAATCTGTTTTTACCTTAAATCAATACAAGAGGATTTTTCTGAAAGGAGAAACCCACAACACCAGGACTGATTAGTTAATATTATTATTATGATTATTAATTGATAACAGTGATAACTCCAGCCACCATTAGTGTGATGTACTGCATATATAAAAGCCAAACCTGTGGAGGAGTGACAATACTAAATACACTTCTGCGAGAGAAGGCCTTGGCTCGGTGAGGGCTGACAATGCTGTCACATTTACTACCTGATGACAGGGGAGTATAAACGTGTAACACTGTGTTACAGGAGTGTCAAGATCATTGAAATTAATACTAGGATGTGTGGTATTTAGCTGGTTGACTCAGCTGGCTTAGGTGTGCATTAGAAGATCAGTACAGCACAGCATTATGGCCAGTGTTATTTGCCATCAAAAAGAGAAAGCAAGTTCCTTGACACTTTTCTTGGATAAAATACATATACTCGCCTTTCATGGAAAGACCTCAACTTCCTTCCGAAAGCAAGAAAGGGGTCTGGCAACTCAGCCAATATCTCACAGTGAACAAGTTAATGATTTAGGACCACAGTTGACAATTCTTGACTCCCATTCCCCTACCCTAGCCACGAGGCATTGAGGCCTCCCAAAACTAGAGGTGTTTTAAATAGTCTATCAAGCTGTGACCTTTTGGGTGTTGATGGTTGCTGCCAGGCTGGATAACAGGATCACTCGGAACTGGACTGGGGCAACCTTGCACATCACAAGCTTCTGCTGCTTGCATTTAAGGGAGAACAGTTGCAGTTACAGGGTGCATGAAACAGGACCAGTTGTGATTTCACCTGGCAGACAGTGGGATCACTGGTACCCATGTACAGCTCAACACTTAGCTAGCAGAGTGTAAGGACAAAAATCCTCTGCATAGACTGTTAAAGCAATTACATTGGCAAGCTTCAGGGAAGGGGGTGTTGCTCTATTAATTATTTTTAAACAGCGCTATGTAAATTTAGATGGGTACACAAAACTACTGCAAGCCACCGAATACACAGAAGCACCAAAAATTAATAATAAGTCTGTGCCGTGTTGCTAAAGGTCAACCCATGCCCTACTCAAATGCCTCCATTCAGGGGTTATGAGACTCAGCAAAACTGCACTTCGAAATTTTTTTTAAATGATCATTTTTCAACGGAGGAAAATAAAGCCAAATCTATATTCTTAGGGAACTGCTCACGGGCTTCATTCTCAGCAATCATAGATTGCCCGAGACCCGTGCTAGATCTTGGAAGGTCTGGAGTGAGACAGAGCCAACAGGAGATACCATGTACCTCCTGCAAAAGCTCTTCTCCTGTAGCTAACATGATGGTTACAGGCATCATCCCAAAGAAGGTCACATAGCAGCGGGGAAGCAGGAAGGAATGAATGACTGAAGGCTGACCCTGTCACAATTGACTCCAAGGACCACCCCCCGGTGGGGTATGGAGCAGGGCCACCTACCCCTCACCTCCCTGGGGAGCTCTCTAACTACCTAGGGGCTATTCTGAGATGACGGCTGCGAGCCTAATCTCTGCAAACCTCAATATGTTGTTACTGGAGTGACTGACTAAATGACATACAAGCTCAAACAGGATGCAATGCACCTTCCTGCTGTCAAATAAACTGAAAGACTGATTTAGGGTAAATTATGTGCATCTTTTAAAAACCAAAGCAGAATTTAGGGCATAGCAGTTTAAGAATTGCCACTCCTGTTGCTTTCTGCACGGAAGAGATTCTCTCCACACAGCAATTGCAAGTGTTTGCTTCCTATAATTGTATCGGAAATTACCTTTGGAATCCAAATTTCTCATGGCCAGCCCAAGCCAACAGCTTGCCTGGGACGAGTTGTACCCAAATAACCATGGGTACTATTAACTAACCAACCATGTCAGAAGCTAGTCCATGGTTGCTCAGTAAATGACTTTAGTTGGATGTTCTTAAAAAAAAGAGAGCTTATAGTTGTCCAATACATTTTAGTTAAGAGAGGATGTAAAAGATCTGAATGTAATCAGATTCTCGTATGGAGAAAGATTAAGATTTTTTTCTTCAAGTTCTCCCTTTTTCTCCTCTCACCCTAAATGGTAGAGCAGTGGGATCATTTTTAAAAAGAAAAATACAGCTATTTCTTGACTACTGCAGACACACATATGTATTAGCTGCATCATAGCATGAAAGCAGAAAGTTGTTTGTTCTGAGCTCCAAAAGGCATGTTTTGGCTTTAAATATAAGTCTCTCTCATATGGATAAAGGCATCTAAGGTTGTCAGTTATTGAACATTCATGCTACCTGAACATCTTGCTTTTTCCTAAAGTTTTGATGCACAAGCAATATCAACATCTGTTTCAAGAATCTCTGCTGGAATTGCAGCTTCACACAGCCAAATTGCCTATGCTTCCACTGAGGAAATGGCTATTTATTTTATGCTGCCATCTGGGCTCTAAATAGTACGTTTTGTCATTTGTGGTCTTGTTTTCAAGCCTTCCCCCCCAGTATAAAATTTGATGGTTCCATAAGTTATTTCTTTTGTAAGTGGCATATGGGTTTTTTGGTTTTTGTTTTTTTTATAATCAAACTTGTGAATAAATGTTTCATAAGTGGTTTACAATGTCAGTGTCAGGTCATAAATAGTTTGGATCTAAATCCAAACCCCCCAGTTGCAGTAATTTGGATGCTTTGTTGAGAAGCAACTTTAAAGTCGCAAAAACACTGACAGCAAGAATTCACTTCCATGGAGGTTTGGGGCACGTGCACATCACAGGGCATACAACCGAAGTGAAGTCCCCGATTGAGTCCACTGGAGGGATTGAACCTGGAGCCTCTGTTCTAAAGGCTTGAGTTCATGGGGCTGGCTTGGGCCAACAGGAGGGTCTGAACCAGCTGGAAGCAGTACCAGACTGACGAGCCTTCAACAGCAGCTTAGTCGCTAGAGAAAGGAAATGGCCACACTAGGAATTTGAAATACCCCAGAACAATGCATCAGATCTGTCAATTAAAATTGCTTCTGGTATTTGCTAC
>NW_017729029.1:57404016-57404435 GCF_001723915.1 Gavialis gangeticus
TGGGGCACGTACACATCACAGGGCATACAACCGAAGTGAAGTCCCCGATTGAGTCTACTGGAGGGATTGAACCTGGAGCCTCTGTTCTAAAGGCTTGAGTTCATGGGGCTGGCTTGGGCCAACAGGAGGGTCTGAACCAGCTGGAAGCAGTACCAGACTGACGAGCCTTCAACAGCAGCTTAGTCGCTAGAGAAAGGAAATGGCCACACTAGGAATTTGAAATACCCCAGAACAATGCATCAGATCTGTCAATTAAAATTGCTTCTGGTATTTGCTACATCCCCAGAGTCAAATCATCCTCTTCAGGAGACATATTTGGAGGCCCAAGCGCACACAGCAGGAAGCATGGGGTCACAAATGAACACAGCGGAGGTGCCGCAGACCCCCGTTTGTCACAACCAGGGATCCAAAAATACTGT
>NW_017729029.1:57409435-57414462 GCF_001723915.1 Gavialis gangeticus
GGGGCTGGCTTGGGCCAACAGGAGGGTCTGAACCAGCTGGAAGCAGTACCAGACTGACGAGCCTTCAACAGCAGCTTAGTCGCTAGAGAAAGGAAATGGCCACACTAGGAATTTGAAATACCCCAGAACAATGCATCAGATCTGTCAATTAAAATTGCTTCTGGTATTTGCTACATCCCCAGAGTCAAATCATCCTCTTCAGGAGACATATTTGGAGGCCCAAGCGCACACAGCAGGAAGCATGGGGTCACAAATGAACACAGCGGAGGTGCCGCAGACCCCCGTTTGTCACAACCAGGGATCCAAAAATACTGTTTCAGCAGGAGAGGCCAAGCCTTGCAATACTGAGCACCCACATGGCAGCATCCCCCCACTTCAGGGAGAAGCCTTGCCCCATGCATGTGTCTGCATGTGGGATCCCAAACTCCTGATGTAGAAACAAGACCCTGCACCTTCCCTACCCCAACATCTGCCAAGGGTTTCTCACCACAACTCTGCCCCATTGTTGGGGTCTGCCCTCATCTCCCCCTCCCTACACAAACACAGATCCCTCAATGAAGCTCATTATCACCCCACCAGCCTCTGTCTTGTACCCTGAAGGGGCTGACTCGCTTTGTACCCACCACCAGGAACCCTGCAGACAGTGCAGGACCCTACAAGAGGCTTGTCCTGACCTCATTTTTACCTGCTTTGTTGAGGTTTTCTTGGAGAAGGGGCCAGTGCTACAGAGGTTACTCCTCTTTCCCTGGGGTAAGATGCAGGGCTAGGACAAGCAGCTAGCTCTACCAGAGGCAAAGGGTCAGGAAAACTCTGCAAGAGGAGCAGGGCTGGTTGGAGATGCTTCTCCTACATCACCTCCTCCTTCCCACAGGTGGGACTGTAGTAGCCTGGCTCTGGGTCCTCTTAGTGCTGATTACTTCCAGCTGGGTCCACCAGATTGCACCCCACATCCATCCCTAAGCCAAGGCTTCATTGCACTCATCAGATTCAGCTGTGCATTGTCCCTCACTCAGCCCCACATGCCTCATTATGTTCCACTTCACTCCAGCCAACATGGTCACACACCTACAAGCTTTCTAAAGGGCCACTGTCTTTACCCAGGCCTCTCTTCTCTGGCCCTAGTGCACACAGCGGTCTCTTTAGGACTGAAGGGCTTCAGGTGAAGTGACATCATTGGGCTAATTATTGGTCATAAGTGATACGTAATGGCCTGTGTTAGGCAGTGAGTTAGATTAGGTGATCTACCAGGGTGCCCTAGTTATAAACTCACTGAAACTATGAATAACTAGGTCAAGACTAGTGTATGATCCCTGCCTGCATATTAGCTGGCTGGTGCCAAGAGTCATCCTTTCATTTCCATGGGAACTATATTCACTTGGAAGTATCACAGATTCTCCCAGAACAAAGCACTACAAGACTGGGAGAGCAATGGACTGGGCTCTGCATAGCTAATCACTGCAGCACCATCACTGCTTTCCAGGAAGGAGGAAACCAAAGCTCCCTTATTGTTCAGATAAGGTTTGTAAAGCTTTTCATCAACAAAAGGTGCTGTGGATTAGCATGATTCACCCATGTTTTTCTTCTTTGGGATCAGACTGCTATACGCTCAATAACTAGATCATGTGAATTTGCTTGTATGGTCGGTTGGGGGGTGGGGGTGGAAAAGGAGTAAATCATATACCCGATTCATAGGACACGACTAATGAGTCACAAGGAAGCAATATGAGCCTGATGACTGTGTGAGTAAGTACCTCGCTGCATAGAGAGATAAAATTAAACTGCAGAAGACGGCATTAAAGTAACTGTAAATACCCTGGCCTAAATGCATAAAAGAGGGGAAATTCAGAGTTATGGATTCACCTACCTGTACACTCATTAACTACAGCTTTAAATGACAGCACATTTGTGGGAATCCCACCTGCCATGTGTGCTGGAAATACCTTGGCACAACACAATGAGCAAAGGATGGCATTTTAGACTTGATTTTGAACGTTCAGGCTTGCGTGGGCTTGGCAGATTCTTAATATACCTTCAAGTACTTGCCTTTTACTTTGCTTGCTGTCTACTGAATAAAACAAATAGAAAAACAAGGTGTTTTGTTTTTTTTTTTTAAAGTAGGATATTTTATTGAGATAACAGAATACGGAAAATTGCCACAGCAGATCAAAGTAACTCCTCTGGGCCTAGCCTGTGCCTTCTTGACTATGCATATTGTTTAACTGATAGGCCATAACAGCTCATTTGGAGCCATTAGGTCTATTGTGTAAATATGTGGTTAGGGGCTCTTTAATGTGTGTTATTGACACTATAGACCATAATGGCTGCTTTGGAGCTGTTAGTCTCTTTTGTCACGACCTAGATGAGAGTTTTTAATCTGTAAAGATTTGACTGCTTTGTAGGCAGCTTATGGGCCCAATAGGCAGCTTGAGTGCATGGCTTGATGGTGCACTCTTGCTTTGCTGGAGAAAGAGCTGCAGTGGGCAGAGGATAACAGCTCTCAAAAGCAGGACATCATCTCTAGAAAGGGGGCCACACTTTCAAGCGAATAACCAGGACTGGCCACATCTATAAAGGAGGATACCTGGCTGGGAAGGGTTAGGAGGGTGGGAGAGAAAAGGATGCATTTTCCTCTCCAACCTCCGCACTTGGCTGATTGAAAACACCAGCAGGAAGTACTGCCACCCCTGCCAATCACCCCCTCTGCGAAGATCAAAACTTCCTTAGCACTTGGTTGTCCTACATCTCTCATGTTCCCGAGGCTGTGAATTCTGCCCACATGGCATCTCAGAAAAAGAGGAGATAGGTGATCCCTAGGCTTGTATATCCAAGTGTCACTATTTTCAGACATGCAGCCTGTACTGCACCTCTTTCAGAACTAAACTTTGTTGTGCAAGATGCTTAGCACCCTTGTCCTGCAGCGACCAGGGCAATTTATTCCCATCTCTGCTTCCAGAGAGAGCTCTCCTCTTCTCAGGGGATGACCCCAGTGGTCTCCCCAGGAAACACAGACTGCTCATTCAGATTATGTAGTAATGACCGACTGCTATCTTAATGGGTTTTTGCTAAACAAATATAGTATCAGAAATGATTTGCACATGTGAAAATGGAACACATCACGTAGCGCTCATTTTCAAAGTCGCTTCTCTGGCTGAGGTGGAGGTATGGCGTGAACTGGAAAAATAGCGCGTCCTGAACTGTGGTGCGCTGGACCGTGTCTTGTCCTGTTCTGTTTTTTGGGTTCGTGTCAATGGGTGAAGTGAAAAAATTAGGAAAAACTGGTTTGGGTTTAACTGAAATGGAAAGCTTGAATAGTTTTCAGGGAAACGATAAAACTGAAACCCTCAGCTTGCAGTCGACCCAAAACATCCAGTTCACCTCAAAACAAGATTTAATTCCGAAATTATTTACAGTATACTTTTTAAAAGCGTTCTCTCTCTCCCTTGTCTCTCTTTAATTTAGAAGACTTAAATGGAATTTGCTGCTTTGAAATGCAAAATTGGGAAGTTGCATTTTCTGAAAGCCTCAAAGTGAAAGTTTTTGTTTTGAAAAACGTCATATTTCAGAACTTCTCCTTTTTTATTCCCACTTGAGACATCGTATTTGGACCCAACTGATTCCACTTTCTCCGAATTTCCACTTCTTAATAAATTTACCATTCATCCAATAAAAGGCCCAACTCTGGGTCTATGCTCCTAGCTCGGATTTCGGCTCTAACCTACTTTCAAGTGTTTATGGAAGCTGATACAAGTGCTCAGAGAACCACCAGCTCTTTGTTTCTCAAGCAGTCGTCTTTCTCAAAAGAAAATTCCTCCACACCCACGTCATTAAAGAGATCCCCCCCCTTCCCAGGAGGTGGAAATCATGGCTTCCTTTGCTAGGGGTAAGAAGATACCTATTCCTGGAAAATTATTAGTCATTATAAAGTGTTACAAGAAATACCTAAACAGGAACCAGCTCTGCTCCAAAATCAAAATCCATTTTTAGCTTTTATTTCCTGGTGCCGCGTTGCAGAAATTCCATCCACGCACTTGTCTGGGATGAATAATAAATAAAATACCCGAGATGTCTTTATTGGAAAAGGGCTTTGTGGTTCAGGAAAGATCCCCAAGCCCTCCTCCCCTTCCCCAGCCCAGAAGCTAGCCATTTCGAGGTAAGACCTGAAAATTGATGATTTTGAAAGTTTTTCCTACTGACATGCTGTTCTGCTCCTGCATTCCTGTGGTGCCAACAGATGAAGTTGTAAGCCTGCTTGCCTCCCTGCATCTAATCCTGATACTGCTCAGCAGCAGGGAAGGTGGGCAAATGTTCACTAGCAGTTGTTGGCAAAGAAGCACAGCAGGATTTAAACTGGATGACGCCACTGCATGTGTAAAACAACCATTTGAGCAAATGCTACTCTGGTAGCATTTTTAACCAGTAAAATTGAGCTTGCTTTTAACCTTTTGCTAGCTAACTAGCAGCAGTAGCTAGCTATGATTAATTCCATGCTCCAGCTTTTTTACTAGTCCGGTGAAAGGAAGGATCAGATCTTATTGTACACTGTGACAGCCTTTTAAGTGTGACCTTAATAATAATAACCCCCCCATGCAACAAGGTTCTGCCTCGTTCTGTATGATCATTAAACCACCTCTTACAATTTTCATAAGGATGTTTTCCTTAGTGCTCTGAGCCCGATTTTTCTCTCTCTCTCTGCTGCTATAGCTGTAAAGCAAGCCAATTAGCTGATGCAGTTCACCTTTGAAGGAGCTATATTTCAGCAGGTGGAACAAGCTCCCCCCCACCATAACACTTTGGGATCCTTTTGGATGAAAGCACCATAACAGCAATAAAGAAAGGAAGATGCCTTGCTCATTGCACATGAAAAAGCTTGTTGTTAAAGCTTCTGGCCTCCCCTCACAGCACAAGAAGGATTGAGCACCACACAAAAGGTGATTTAACTGCCTTTTATGGGGGCACAGACAGTCATTAGCAAACCCCAAAGTAACACAGCTGGGGCTGCTACGCCTTGCTGCCAGAAGCTGCCTCAG
>NW_017729029.1:57414499-57420387 GCF_001723915.1 Gavialis gangeticus
TCCCCCCAGGGCTTTCCAGCATCTAGTGCTTCCTCCCAAGCGCACCTATAGCCCTTTCATACAGGATGCACCTTCTTCACACAGGGCTTTCAGACTTGATAAAAACCGGGTGTTCATCAGTCACCTAGTGTCTGGCCAGCTGGGTTTGATCATCCCAAATATGCCTTCTTAAAGGGCTCCACCTCACAGCAGGCCTGCCTGACCTAGGGCCCCCTGCCTCAGAAAGGGCAGGCCACCTTGGCATTATTGATGCCAGAAGGAGCCACCTGCATTTCCATTTTAGGCAAAGGCTCTTTGCTCCTAGGACCGCAGACTTTCAGCTGCCCCATGCAGGCAACCATGGAGAAGGTTGTATCTTGGTTCTTGCCTCTGTGGGAGTGTGAGCCACATTTTCCATGCTTTCCTTTCATAACTCTCCCATTGCCTTACCCCCAATGGTAGAACACTATCTATACTGTTTGAGTCTTGCCTTCCTCATTCAGGTTTTAGATCTTAAGTGCAACTACTAGATCTAGTGCATTGACTAAGAAAATGGAAAAAGCTTGAAGAGTCAATAAGAATCAGTACTGGAGAATGAGCAAGGACTCTGTGTTAAGTGGCAGGGCAGGCATATGTTTCAGATCAGACTGCTTCTCTAAAGTAAGATTGCTTTATTCATTCCATTTCATTTCATCTCTGCTGATGATCTACAGTTGGTAGAATATTGAATACCTTTAGCCTCACATGCTTAAAATCAGATACCGGGAAATCAGGGGAAAGGGATGCAGCAGGACTTTTTATACGAATGAAAGCAACGCCCTTGTCATTTCTGGGGCAGCCGTCCGCAGAGTTTCCATCCATGTTGCAGAATGACTTGAGCGCCCCTGGTCATAGCAGGCAAGGCTTGCAAGAAGAGAAGCAAACAACCCCTATGAAACAACCGTGGGGCACTGCAAAGATGCCACTGCCGCAGAATTATGCTCCACTTTTTCTACAGTTTGTCTGGCTTATTGGCAGGCTGGGAAGAGTGGGTGGAGCAATGGCCAGGTTTGTGGGGAGGTATCACACGGATGGGCAGGCATGTTTTTTGTGAAGGGACATGGAAGATCTGCAGAAAGACTCAGAGGGGCATAGCAGTGGGGTGGTAGCCAGTAGATGTATGATTACGGGCCTCCCCCTCCTACATTGAGAGTGGGTGACAAGTTCTTCTGCACAAGTGACTAGGAGCTGGTTACCCCCATTCTGTGCATCTTCTGATCCTTCCCCCACCACTTGCCAGCAACCCCAGTGGTCACAGGGACCACAGGGAAGGAATATACAGACTCTGCAGCTGTGTTTAAAGCCTGGAGCTGTTTGCTTTCCTGTCTGTGGAGGAGGAAGCATGGAGATCTTATTAGGAATGTTCCTTTACTTGCGGTACGACTACAGGAGGGCTTGCAATATCAATCTGAAAAACAGGCCAAATTGTTAGTAGCACCAATTGGGGTCTTAGGGAAGAAAAGGCAAAAAAAAAAGACATCTCACAGGAGAGTGCAGAGGACAACTCAATTTTCACAAACAACATTGCAGGAAAACTAAAGTCTTGGGTGTACTACCAAGGAGGTAGCAGCGCACGTCAGGCTTTGTAATCTGCAGTTTCTGGAACTGCCTGAGGGCTTGTGAAGGAGGAAGTATGGGAGCAAATGTCACCAGTCTTAATATTAGAGGTGGCTGAACACTGCAAATGTTTTCTCCCCTTTAATTGTGCTTGTTTTATTTATTTTTTTTAAATGACTTCCCTCTGGCCTGCTCCTTTTTGGTTGCTCTCTATGAGCAATCAATCAAACACTGGACTTGAACACTTGCACTCTTTTTGTAAATGTTCACACACCAGGCACCTGACGATACAAGTTCTGCTCATTCAATTAGGGAACAGAAATAATGCCGTGTGATTTAAGCAACCAAGCCACACAACTTCTCTCACAATTAATGGAGCAAAGAATTTACAAAAGGTTAGCAGAATTTAATCAAGCCACAAATAGCTTTGAAAAAAATCGGGGTCTGTCTACACAGTGGCAGCATGGTCCAGCTGTGATGTTCCTGAGCATGCCCCAGATCCTTGCCCTTGCTCACGTGATTCAAACATGACTGTATATCACTCAGGCTGCCCTGGGGTCATCCTTGCAACTGAAGACTGAGGTTGTATTTCTAGGTTTGGAGAGAGCAAGGTGTAGTGGATGGGTGGAAACAGCCTTGCCAGAACCGGCTGCTAGCACAGTGCCTACATACTCTTGGAGTCTTAGGAAGTAGGCACCAATTCATATGTATTGTTATAAATGACTGTTTCTGTGTTGGGTAATAAAAATGAAAGTCTGTATCCTGAAAGGTGGTAGACACCTGCAACCTACGCTGAGAGATGCTGGGTTTTTTTTAATAGTTTGCTTATCAAAAAACCCCCCAAAAAAACCCAAGCAGTTTTCAGTCACTCAAAACTATTTGCAAATTCAGGTCAAATTTGGCAAATAGCTTTCGGCTAGAAAACTTGGGAAAAAATGAAAAAGTCAAAATCTTCCACATTTTAATTTCTTTTTTGATTTTTCCATCTCTAAATAGTGTTTTATTTCAACACTTAGCTAATTTTTTTCCTGTTGATTAACTGAAGCTGTACTATCTGTCCAAATTTGGGATTAATATACAAATAAGCCAATCAAAGCAGCAACCAGTTAATGAAGAGGGATATTTTTTAAATTAGCATCACCTTCTTTTAAAGGTGAACTGCAGAGATGGTTTAATTATCAAAAGCATTTTAAAGATTCCATCACAGCTGCAGAATGCACTTTAACAAAAGCATTTGCATTTTCAGATTTGTTAATTGCAAATTAATTCTTATGCCATCCAGTGCTGGAAGTGAAACACAGGGCTGATATAAAGGAGCCGTGGAAGAAAGAAACATGAAAATAACATATTTGATCAAATCATGGGTCCAGTTTAGCTCTCCTGCCTTTTCACAAGTTACCAAGGGGACAATAAGAGGAGACTGAAATCCTTCAAGGAAGCATCCCTCCAACTGTACAATAGGACATGGGGTCAAAGGAAGATGTGGTTTTTTTTGTTTGTTTTTTTGTTTTTTTAGCATGAATTTGTAGTCTCTTGCACTTATTCATCATTTAGTGGGCAAATGTTATACCCAGAGCAAAAGTGAATGGATATTTAAGTGGACATGTGCAATGAGATTGCACCTAATACAGTGGGGGAATGTGCGCATATAAGGTGATGTGTACACACAAACCCTCATCATGACATTCAGCTGCTGATCATATTATGGCAGTGCTTGGATCCAGGGTTCAAGGGTCAGAACTATTTTAAATAGAGGCAAAACTTCTGCAGGAAATAACAGTCCCATTTCTTGTATTTTCCAGTTTAGCATGACATGCAGTGCAAGCAGGCAAACCATTTGTGCAAATGAGGTTGGATCCAGGCTGGGTTTGTTTATGTACTTCTTTTTAATTATATTTTGCCACCGTGTGTCAGCTATCAGCATTTTAAACAGAGTTAGGACTAACGACAACATTTAGGAAGAGAGAGGGTGGGACTGAATTGAAGCAGATTGGTACGGGACTGGAGGACATGATTACTCAGATCCTTTACCTTAACATCTTCCCCTTCTTATTACATTGCTTCACACGCTGCACGAACCATGAGGATGTCTACATTTCCCACCTTCCCACCTCCCTTAGGTCTCTGCATTAGGAGAGTCCCTGTACCCAATGGCAGCTTGACATTATATCTTTTTATTTGTCACTATATTTTTGAGCCTTTACAGTTTGTTTTCCAAGTTATTTTCGCAACTCTGAGGGCTGGGAATTGTGCTTTCCTATGTTTTAAGATGTGAGATTCTGCTGACTCCAGGAGCTGGAACTTGATAAAAAGATCAATATTTGCAAGAGCTGACACAGTTGCTTATCATGGGAGAGAGTGATGCTACTTTGCTCTAAACCTTTTCTCGACATTATAAAACAAAAAGTGCTGATTAGAGTTGGCTACTCTGAAGATAGATAGTTTACTTAGCTGTGTATTTATTTAGTCTTTGAGTTTGTTTCATTTTTTTTGTAATCCCAGCAGAGCCCAGGGCAGACACGAAACCAGAAGCAAAGGTTTGTATAAGTTGCAAGGCTTCTAAAGCCGTGTCATCACATACTGTATTATGTTGTCTTTTTTACTGAGTGACCATTGCTCTACTGTACAATATCTGCCTTCTTGTGACTTGATGAACCACACTGTAAAAGGCAAAAATCAATAAAGAAGTTTAAAAAAACGGAGCAGCAGCAATTGCTCAAGACTAGCACTGGACCCTGAAAAGCTAAAACCCTGAAAAAAAGGTTTTCCTACAGTGCCATCTCGTGGTGCTTAATTTTAACACCAAAGGCATTACTGAATGCTTGTAAAGTCACATGACTAAAGCTCTGCTCTTGGGGGTGACATACAAAACTGTATTTGGGAAATTGCACACCTGACACTGTGCAGTTTCTGACACAAACCGCCACAGAAAGGTCGGAGGAAAATGTCTTGAAGGGAGAAAGGAAACATTTCTAGTCAGTGTACATGCTTCAAGTATAGTCTTTGCTGCTGACCTGAGCTGTACCCAGTTCTTTAAGGAGAAAGCACAGAGAAAGTGGGCTGGTTTACCCACATGGTTTTGCACCTACCGATTCTGGAAGAAGGGCATGCTGCAGTTATGAGTAGCTGTGACTGCAGGTAAACTGATATTATTACCAACAGTTCTGGGATGTACAGAGGGATCTAGAGAAACCAAGACAATTTAAGATAATAAAGTCAAAATCAGGCTAAGGCAATTTTACAACAGGCACAGAAAGACCCCTTGCATAATGGAGCTGTTTGAAATACAGAACCTGATTTTGCAGATACATTTCCAAACAAGTGTAGCACTCACTACTATTAGACTACTAGGAACTCTTCCTTGCACTGGGGAGGAAAGCGGGATAACGGATCCCCGAATTAGGAGACGGGAAAGATATGTGATGACAGCATGCTTTCTGTAAAACATCTTGCTAGTTAGTAGAAGCTAAAACTTGCAAAACAAAGTCACAAGTGAGGAGAAAATGATCTTCTAAATAAAGATATTATAGCTTGTGTAAGCGTGGGCAAGTCCCAGAGGACTACCTGTGTACATGATATAATTAACAGGAAGGGGGCTTGGATACAAATCCTTTCACAAATCTATAGAAATCATTTTACCAACTTGGAAACAGGTGGACTTGGGAATGGTGTTGCAATCTGTACTCATATAAAGGTGGAAAGTTACTCACCTCTGTACACAGCAAACCATCAACAAGTAGAAGCAACAACCACCCTCTAACTCAAGATGCCGTCAGAGTGTAAGCAATTTAAGTGCAAAAAAAGTGAGGGTGAGCAGGGTGACTTCTTTCTTGTATCCCAGGGAGGGAGTAGATAGTCAGCTCCCTGCTATTGTTGCTGCTTCTAACTGAGCTAGTTAGCTCTACATCATGCTTGGAGTACAGTTTGGGGCTGTATACCCTCAGCTGAGAGGCTGAAAGAAAAGGAGAGGACCTCAAGCTGTGACTGCGGGAGCCAAGGAAGGCTTCTCTGTAGCACAGACTCCCTGCAAGAGGACAGGCCTGGCAGGACATTTGCCTCATTTGACTGCCAATGGCCAACTGAGGTTCTCTCAAGCCCAGGCAGGGCAGCAGCAGTTATTTCCTCTGTGCTCTGCAGAGATTGAGAGGATCAAAGATAGGGTTACCATATTTCCAGTTTCAAAAAAGAGGATTCCTGTTGGGGGGAGAGGTAATATGATTGGGGGGGGCAGTGATATGCCCCTCACTCCCAAGCCACAGTCCCTCAGTCCTATTGCTGCCCCTCACTCCCAACCCACAGTACCCTGCCCCCCA
>NW_017729029.1:57420464-57425378 GCF_001723915.1 Gavialis gangeticus
CACAGCCCCCCAAGCCCTGCTGGTGACCCTCGCTCCCAACCCTCAGCCCCCTGCTCCCCACAACCCTGCAACATCTCCCAGCGGCCCTGGCCCTGCAAGCAGAGGCACTGGCCCCAGTGCCACTGGCTCAGCCACATAGCTCCTTGCTGCCCACAAAGGGTCCTCCCAGCCCCTTCTGCTGCTGAAGGAGCAGGCACCTCCCCTGCCCTGCTGCAGCCCCAGTGCCCGGACAGTTTGCTCCAGCACCATCAGGCATCGCCCCCCCCCAACACACACTCCCCAGGCCCTGGCCCTGCAATCCCTTCCCCCCCATACACTTCCCTGCATCCAGCTGCTGGAGCTGCTCCCACCCCTCGGCTTGGGTGCATGCCCGCCATGTGCATGTGTATGCACCAATGCACATGATGCTCCCTGCCTCCAATTGCCCTCCACCCACTCCTCCCAGCCCCAAGCAGCTCCTGGCTAGGGCAAACTGGGAAGTGCTTGGAAAGACGTCAATGCTGAGCAGAGCAAAATCCCAGACATCTGTTGATATTTTAAAAAACCATCCGGACAGAGATAGGGGGACCTAAAACGAGGACAGGTCTGGGAAAATCTGGACATATGGTAACCGTAATCAATGAGTCTGCAGAGGACAGAGCCCGGCAGGTCCAGAGATCGTTTCCTTATGTTTCAGTAGGAAGCTGGGTCACCTGGAGTAGGTGAAACTTGTATCGCCTACCTTGTATTGTGCACTCCTTGACTTAGAAGATGCTTGGAAGTGTGATGGACTAGCTGAAAGACTTGGAGAGAAATGGAGGCAGTAGAGTTTTACACCGTATCCTACCAGCAAAGAGTGCCCAAGGAACATAACGGCCATGGAGTTGCTAATGAACACTGACCAGGGACCATTTCAGTGGGAGCTGTGCAACTAAATGTCCTCACTGGCTTGGAATAGGCTACTTACAGGCAATCATGAGTCAGAACAGATGAGACACTGGAAGCAGTGGGGGAGTACATCTATCATGGCAGGAAACCAAGACAGCAAGAGCTGTGCAGAATTTATGCAGGCCTTGTGCACCTCCCCACAATGAGGACACCGCAGGTTGGACTGTTGCATCTTCTCCTGGCCATCCTAGCCAATGTGCTCCAGACTGTAGTCCAGAGAGAGAGAAGAAACTCAGCTCTACCATGGTCCTGTTCCTTGTAGTGCCTGGCAATGGACCATATTTTTTGCTTACATTAATTTTACTCCAGTGCTGCCAGACATACTTATTGCAGCTGTGCTGCCTGTTTTGCTGTTAAATACAGTTGTTTTACCAGCACGTCTCTCTTTGTCAAAACGTTGTGTGACATGGAAAGCAGTCGTGCTGTCAATGATATCTAAACAAAAGGAGTTTATCACCCTTCAAATCAAAATCATAAAGCACCAAATGAAAGCCTGACTTTCTCCACAGTGCAGATCTGTATTCTATTATCACCACCAGCCACCAGGATTTGTCACATACACTTTTCCACTATGACAGTGCCCCTAAATTCGGGTACTAAGCGATTGTTCTCTATCTTAGTCAAGCTACCCAGAGGCATACATCACAATTCATGTAAACAGCATCCAGGAACAGCATGCACACTATGTAGAAGTCAGATCTAAAATGCAAACAGAGCCTGGTTCAGTCATTCCCTCCGTCCCTCCCCTATCCCCCCCTGCCTCAGCTTCCCCGATGCAACACCAAAACTAGGCTCCTCTCTTTCCCAATTTAACACCTAAAAGCATCTCTGACAACAGTAACACACTTGGTACCAGCAGTGGTGCAATATCACGTTTTAAAGGTCTTGTTTATAGCTGTGCACAATCAGTAGTAAGATCCCTGATCATTTCAGCAGGCCGTATTTCCTCACTAAAGCAACCCAGATGTGCTCTCCATCCCACCACTATATTACACCTATTCGTGAAGTGCCCACTCACATGATGGCTGTGATCAAGTATGATTTCATAATCCGAGGAATCAGTGGGCATTCAGAGTCCCTAAGAATCACCAGTAGAAACAGAGAGGTAGAAAGAAAACTCTTCATCCTCCTTCTGAAAAAGAGCCAAATTCTTGACAACTATGGCACTGTACACAAACCAAATGATGTAAATATCCAGGAACGGGACCAATACTTGCATCACCATTGAACGACCATCATTTTCTAAACCTTCTATTGTGAGAAGGGTTTACATCTAAATTTTAACATCTCTGCTGTAGTCACAGAATTGTAGAAAACAAGGGTGGGAAGGGACCTCAGGAAGTCACAGCTAGTCCAACACCCCGCTCAAAGCACGACCAGCCCCAACTACATCATCCCAGCCAAGGCTTTGTCTAGTCCTTATAAATATAATTGCTTTAATCCTCTATTTAAATATAACTACGGGGATGATCCTCATTACTACTACAGTATCTACAACAATCAGAATGAGTTTAAGTAGGTTGTCATGCTGGCAGCCAGTTTAATGAATGGCACCCACCACTTCCTAATCAAGGCAGCATTTTAATACAGCTGATCTCTTAACTGGAAAAGCCACTTCCTTGGGACTCTTACTTGCCCCCAAAAGATAAGAGGACTCTATATGTTATTAATAAAAGACTGTTTTTAGCATTGAGAAATTGCCACCGACAGCTTATGCCTTTTTTAGGATTATGGGTGCCTCTTCAAGGCAATAGTTAAATCAGAGAGAGGTTGGCAATTTGATAATGCTATATGGTTACCAAATACAAAGCATTTCTGGTGCAAAAAGTCAACACAGAGTTATCACAGGAGGCTGATACTACAGAAACACAGTACCAAAAAACCCCCATCCTTTTTGAGCACACTCAAGTGATCCCGGCATCTTCGTTTTGTCCGTGCTGTTAAAGATCAGCAGGTAGTTTTCCTACGAAGGAGGAAGAATGATAAAACAGCATTCTACAATCTGCATTGCTACAAGTCATTGCTTGCCTCTGTGTGTGTTTTCATTGTCTGATGGCCGTGGTAGTACCTCTCTTACTACACCAGTGGTTTGCAATGTGTTTTCATTTGTGGACCCCTAAAAGACTTTGAATGGAGGTGGAAATGTCAAATGGAGATGCAGACCCCTTTGACTTGTAAGCATAGGTATCCACATACTTTTGATTGATCATAGGCATCTTTCTCAACCCCTTAGACATAGTCTGCAGACCCCCCGGGGTTTTGCGGACCACAGGTTGAAAACCACTGTACTGCACCGTTAAATGGAGAGACCATGTTTTGGCACCCTCGTGCTCAGGCAACAGCAGGGCCATGGGGCTAAATTTTATAGTGCCAAGAGGACCCGCATGCACTCAGACATACAGGAGATGCAGCCCCAAACACCACGTGTAACAGAAGCCTGTGTCAACATAACATCCAGACATGGGGCAAGTCCTGGATATAGGACATTAGTTTTATTTCAGTCTTAGAGCTGGAGTGTGGCTCCACCCCAGATTTTGTCCGAGCAGGTGATGCTCTGGGCAATTCTGACAGCATTACAGTCCTGGTGAGTAGCACGATGCAAGCAGTCCTTTACATTTTACTGGAGTTACTTAAGGAGTAAGGTTCTCCAGACTGTTGAGTAAAGGTGGCAAAATTTAGTTCACCTCTGGTGAGCAGCTAAACCGGACTTTTCAGTTCTCTGTGCCATGCGCCCATGAAACGCAGAGGTGTACTTGACCAGCAGTAGCATAACAAGGGAGGGGGGACTGTGGGGCACCAATTTAGAGGGGCGGTGGCTGATGCTGCCCACTTGGACCCTGCTGCCATGGATGCCCAGGGCACAGAAAGTACCTATTATGTCACTGCTGACTAGGAAGAATGGGGGCAGACCATTAAGACCAACAGTGCACACATCTACCTGAAGGAGTACCAAGAGTTACTGCAGACTCAGGGCTTCGTTAGTAGCCATGGATTTGGTCTAAAATTAATCTTTATCTTGAGGGGTCAGAACAGATGTTTCCCTTGTGACCCTGCAGATCCACCTTCTCTCCCATGCCAAATAACAGGGGTGACTTGGAAAGCGTGGTCTACTGGACCAGAGGCCCGTTGTCCATGTTTATTACTAGCTGGATATCATATATGTGCCTAGATAATAATATTAAGCAAAAAGAATCACAGAGTACTTTAAACAAACTATCATTTAGCTTAACTGCTAAATGAGGTCAACTTGCTACCTTTTTTCTTGCTCTTGTGATCCTCTGCATCTTCTTTAAGCAAATTCAGTAAAAAACCACCAATGTTTTTACGCCTCTCTTTCTGCTTCTTCGCAATTTCCTCCACTTCTTTGTTTGGTCTTCGTAGAGGGTTGGCACAAGGACTGTAAGATATTAAACCTGTAGCTGAAATCGGGTGCTTTCCAAAGAAGGAACTTGGACAAAGATTATAAAGATCTAGGATGAAATCCTGGCTCCAGAAAGGGAATGACAAAACTCTTACTGATTCAGTGGAGCCAAAACTTCATTTCTAGACCTTCCACTAGAATTTGAAGGTGTTTCAGGTTTGGAAAAGCACATGGATAAGACTTCCCCTCTCATAGGTTTTCATCTAAAGGACTTCTCTGCTTTACACTAGCTGAGTCTCTTACCAGTCTTGTCTCAGAGTCATCTACATCAATTACTTAAATTATTATAAGTTTCTTTAAACTAGGATGATCAAATTGCTGTTGCTTAATTTTGAATCAGATGGAGCAAAATGAGTCCAGAAGTTTAACGCAAAAGATATGGGTGCACAGTCCATCCAGAAGAGACTGATAAAATGGGAGCAAAAAAAGAGAAAAGGAAAAAAAAAAATACCAACAAAGCTTTTGCTTCCACCGTAGCTTTATAGTCTGGGCATCTTGCAGCTACCCTTGCTGTACTCACTAGAATAGGGGTGGGCAAAATGCAGCCCGGGGGCCAGATGCGGCCC
>NW_017729029.1:57430378-57432238 GCF_001723915.1 Gavialis gangeticus
TTAAAAAGCAGATTCTCATTAACTCTGCTTGATTAATTATCTAGGATCTGCATGCCTTCCCTCCCCAGATAGGATGGCATGGCCAGCAACCAAAGTACGTTTCCACTTAGTGGTCTCCAGCTCCTGAAGTAACTCGTCGAGAACCACTGCAACTATGGTAGCTAAGAACAACTTCTGCTATCTCCAGTCCAGGGCATTTTTGGAGTAGACAAGCAATCACTTCTAGCCATGCCCAACTGCTTCGTGGTTCTGAGAGAAGGCAGGATCTTGCAAAAGAGCCAGCAAACTGGCAAGCTGAACTAGAACTGGACCTGTGCCTCAAGAAGGAAAAAATGCGAGATATTAATCTTGCTCTTTCTCTCTACCTGTGGGCTGTGGGATCCATGGATGCAGATCTGCAGCGTGGGTTGCAGAGTTTGAGGTAGATGCAGTGTGGTGGGTGCATAACTCCTGCAAAACCCCTGCATGGTAAATAGTTCACCTCTGCAGGAGCTCACTCTCTGTGCACTCTATGGGAAGCTTATAAAAGGCTTAGAGGACAAGTGTATGGCGTGAGTCCAGGAAGGAGGTAGGGCAGTGACTCAGAGACCACTCAAAGCAATAAACTTCCGTAGACAAGAACCTATTTTCTTATATACACTTGTAGGAAGAAAAGATTATATACAGGAGGGGAAGGGACGGGGGAGGGTACACTGCTAGGAGAGGTAGTTAAGTGGGTTGATCAGAGCAGTTGAGATGAACAAAGCAGTTAACACCTGGAGGAACACCAGAGGTAACAGGTAGGCCAGGTCCATAGTCCCTGTTTAAACTATGGTTTAACACAATCCAGTCTGTAGAAGATGTCTTGTTCTGCAATTTTGCATTCAAGTTGATTATTAAAGATGTTTTGTCTAAGGACACATACTCTGAGGTCAGGGATGGGATGCCCAGAGTGAATGCACTGTATAAAGGTCCAGGAGTCTTAATAGAGGAAGTAGAAGCCACTGCTTGTAGCGCTAACATTTTCCCCAAGGGGCTTGAATATGACTAGCAGGAACAAACTGACAACTGCCCAACCAGGTCACTGAGACAACAGAAGCCAAGAGACCTTCTTTCTCCACTACCAAGGTTAAGGACATTAGAAGAAAGTTTTACAAAACCACATCCTTTATCAAGAGCTTCCTTAAACTAGCAAAACTCCCTCAAAGTTACTATGTTATGGGCTTGTTTCTTTCTTAGAACTCAAATATATGAAGCTGGAAATTAAAACCATTTAGCATCTGGTTAATCACCGCATTAAAAAGAAACTCATAGCACAACAGCAATATTCCTAGTTGCACTGTATAATGAAAAAACCCCCACAAAGATGAGCATTTAAACATTAATGGGAAGTCTCTCAAAACGAACCAACATTAATCCATTTTCCAGAAATTTTTTGATGATAATT
Organism: Gavialis gangeticus; assembly: GCF_001723915.1. NCBI lineage: Eukaryota > Metazoa > Chordata > Crocodylia > Gavialidae > Gavialis > Gavialis gangeticus. The sequence goes on from NW_017729029.1 coordinate 57,431,805, forward strand.
TCATGCTAATTCTTTGTCTCCTGTTTTCAGAGTCACTGACTGCTCAGGCTGGCGATCTGCATTCTGAACATCAGCTGCTGAATGTCGTGGAAGTTGCAATGTGGCATTTTGCACAGCAGGATTTGTCTGAATGTGGAACTCTATTGCAAATAGCCATCTGGCGAGAAGCAATATTAGCAGAGTGCGCGTATGTGTGCGTGTAGCATGGGCACTTCTTTTGCCATCTTTTTAGTTCAGCAACTCAGACACCTCAGAAACATTCTTGTAAAGAAAAAATGGCAGTGGCAGTTGTGTCACTGAGCTACTAGTGTTACCTGTAGGATTAGCTATTCAGTAATGTCCGTCTTAGAAAAATAAATCAAAACTATGCTAAATGTTAGTTTAATGATGACTGATGTTGTGTAACTTGCCCTATCCCCATTATTATGACATAT
>NW_017729029.1:57437238-57442331 GCF_001723915.1 Gavialis gangeticus
CAGTGGCAGTTGTGTCACTGAGCTACTAGTGTTACCTGTAGGATTAGCTATTCAGTAATGTCCGTCTTAGAAAAATAAATCAAAACTATGCTAAATGTTAGTTTAATGATGACTGATGTTGTGTAACTTGCCCTATCCCCATTATTATGACATATGTGTGTGCGTGCACACATACATGTACACACATACAGAGTAGTATCAACACTGCAAAGCAGTGAGTTACTAATATTCAGATAGCTTTCAGGTTTCAGACATTTCAATAGAAGTATGTAGTAGCTTTAGACATAATTTTTCCTCCACTTTTGTTCTTAGCCGCTCTCATTACGTGTCACTTTTTTCCTCCCGTCTTTTTATTAGCTTTCCCTCCTGTCATGAATCTCACGATACAATTTCTGCTTTATTCTATCCTGCGCTAGGTTTCTGTTCATCTCCCTCTTCAAGTCACTTTTGCTTCTTCGTTCTTTTCTTCTCAGATTTCCTGAGCAAGAACTTCACCATGCCTTCGGGCTGTGATGAAAGTAAAAAAATTGTTTTCCCTCTACCTGCAAGTTGAGAGCTGGGCAAGTAGAGGGCTAGTCCTCATTCCCCTCTCTTCCCCTGTATATCATAAACTGATAAGGAGCACTGTTACCTGTGGGAAGTATTTAGTTTTCCTTCACTTTTACTGGTGTTATGCACTTCCCTTTGGATCTAAGATTCTGGCTAGGAGATAGCATTTTGAGCAGCCTAAGTGAACATTGCTAGTTATACCATCATACAGCTTCACCTGGCATTACATTTGTAGCAACAGAGATACCCTGAAGCACTGCAAGGGGATTAAGTGGTGGGCTGTTTTATTGTATTTTTTCTAGTACTTTTTGACGCTTCTGTTGTTCATGACTGGTAGTGGTTGTTGCCCCTTTACTCCCAGATGAAAAAGGGGAACAAGGGTAAGATGCTTTTAATAGTAAACGCCTATAGTTGAACCTATACAGTCGGGAGAGGGGACTGATTGCTAAACCAAAGGTGGGTCGGGAGACCAAACCCATCTAAAACCAGGTTTCAACATGCCAGCACACCTGCCTACAGAAGAACTCAGTTTTGGTCAGTGTAGCTTAGGCCTGTATTTCAACAGGAGCCTGACGTCATCAGGCAGACCTCTGTGCCTGCTTGGAGCTGCTTTTTGTCAATGAATCTGCAAAATGACAGGCAGGTTCCTCCAAGGAAGGACAATTACAGGATTAGGTCCTGATGATATATAGCCGGCCTTTGGAAGAGATGCCTGGACTTGATACCTGACCTCTTTCCAAGTCAAATTAACCCTGCCATTTTTTATGCTTACATAATAGACCTTTGCTTTCTTTCTGTTGTATTTCCTCTCATCACTTTTACATTTGTCTAATCACCCATACTTTCAAATTATTTCAATAATGTGGCATGTATCCAGTTTGGCATGAAGTAGTAGTTTCTTACCTTCTCTGCAAATAAGTACAGCAGCAAAGTGGAAGGCATCCAAAAATAACCACTCCTCCAAATCCAAGGCCAAACAGTCGCAGTGTCTGTTGGGGTGCTGTTGGTTTGATGCAAGGCTGCATTAATGATGCATGATCTAGAGAGCTAAATTAGAGCCTGCTTTGCTGATACACTAGAGAGAACAACAGCTATTGAGCAAGCTAGGTGTGTAACTAATCCTGCTATGGGATGAACAGAATATGCAGATGTTGGAAATGGGCACCGGTCAGAAAGATCAGGTTCGGAATCTGATCTGAATCCAGACTGCCCAGATACTTGACTAAGGTCAGATGCAAGCTTCAGGTTTCAAAAGTTACTAGTGGCCAGGTGTGCCCAGAGCCTGAAAATCAGGTGCCTTTAAAGGTGCCCCCAAAAATGGGATACGTAAAACCATTAATTGGCCTCGAAACTTTAAGCGACTTCCAGCTCAGGTCTACTTTGGCTAGAAATTACCTTTCAATGTTGCAATATTGATGTCTGGAACGTCTGCAGCATTGTTTTAAAGGCTTGATCCATTAAAGTCAATGGCAACACTCCCAGGGCCAAGCATGTGTTGTATGCAGCCAAAGACCATCTTATAGAAATGCGAGTGCCCTGAGTCAAATGTCTGCTAAGTGCTTGTATTTTGTCAACAGATTGTTATGATGCACACAGCATGTGCTCCCAGGGCAATAAGTGTGTGCATCTTCTTTGGACATATGTTGTACATCCTGGAGCATTCAAGTAGCTAATTAATCTATAAGCAGATAATTTAGTAAAATAGTAGGCCCTTGATGTTTACTTCCAAACAATAAAAGCTTAAATGAAATGAGGAATCAAGCAGTTGCAGCTGAATAAGCATATTTAATTTTAACATTCATTTGAGTGCATGTCCTAAACTGAGTGGGAGAGCTATAATTCACTACAGTTTCTCTCTGCTGTGGCTAAATGTCTTTTTACACAACATAAAAGCCAACTCATAGAATGAGTTTTATTAAAGGCTTTATGAATTTGTCTTGCCCCTAGCGAATAGACAGGTTCTGACAGTGTGATTCATTGAGAACATTACTTAACTCAAGGAGACTCCCATGATACCAATGGAAAATAATGGAGGGTGGTGTTACACACTTGGAATAAAGGTTTTGGAATTTGGCCCTAAGTTTGATTTGCTGTTTCCATTGTTATGATTACTACAGTGATGATGTCCTCAAATAAGTGGAAATCAAATGAGAAATACATTAACTTATGAACATTTCTTTTGGGTTTAATGGAAAGATGGAGCAATATTTTAAGCCTCTGTAAGCTAGTGGATTACTATGGAAGAAGCAAGCTGGCTTATATCAGTTGAAAATTTGGCCTATCAAGTTATTTTTTTATAGCTTATTTTATACATTTAAATTTTGGGTTTGGCAAGATTTTTTTCCAGTTGGCCCAGTGTGCCACTGAAAGCTCTGCGGAATGAAACCAGATATAGTATAACATAGTACTTGTCATGTTGGAAAAATTGAGACACTCAAAAAATCTTTCTTGAAGAGCAGACCAGAACTGGATGCTTTATGCTAGTAATGGTCATGCTACTGCCAAGTGGTAATATAATTTACTTATTGTAATTATATTCCCTACTTTAAGTACCCAATGAGCACAGTAGTCTTCTTGGCCACAATAACTCAACAGGAGCTCAGGTTTAGCTGATTATTCACCATAATTTCCCAAATCATTTTAAAAGTCACTGCTTTCCTGGACAGATTCCACTAGCCGACAAATAGGGCCTGCATTCTTTGTTCCTAGATATATGACCTTATGTTCAATTGTACTGAAATGCTCATTGCCTGCTTTTGTCAAGCTTCCCAAGTAATTGAGATTGCTGGCAGAAGCGATTGTCTTTTATATTACATTATATGCAAATACTACAATAAACGCTGCACTACATGGATGAGAATGGCACGCTGAAAAACTAAGGGAAGAAACCGAACAGAAAATCCCAGGTTTTGACCAGATGAAACATTTGGCTAAAAGGATTCTTAGCAATTTATAGAACAAGCACACTTACCATCTCGGAGTGGGATGTAGCAACTCAGGGCACTCCTCCTTTTGGAGGAATGACAGCATTTATTTTCCAGGCATGTCGTCTTGTTAATATTCTCTCCTGCAGGGCACACAACTAATGCTTGATCTTCTTTAGGGCGACAAGCTTACAAAAAACCAGAATGTTTCAGTTCTTTGAACAGTGCTCAATCAAACCGTTATATAACAATGTCTTGACACACAGAAAACTTAGCATTTCAACTTATTCATTATGTTTTGATAGGGCACATTGCCCAAAAAATGTCATTCATTTTCTTAAGTGATTAATTTTTGGATATGGAACAATAACTCCATACTAAAGCTACAGGGGAAGCTAAGATCATGAGAGACGTGACGTTTTTAAACTGCTGCTGCTGTTTCACTAACAACCATATTAATAAGATATCCAGAAAAATATAATCTAAATAGCATTTAGCTGAGTTTTTCCTAATTTTAACAGATTTGAAAAATAATGGGGAAAACAAATTTAGTTTGCTGATTGGACAGCTTCTCAAATAAAAGAAAATTAAAAATCCTGCACATTTTAACTAACTGATGGTGGCATGCTGCACCCGTCTGTCTCAGTGTTAACCACTAATTACTTGTACTTAAAAGGTAGTAATTTTGCAATGGCAGTAACAAGAACCTAAGGTAATAGTGAAATATAATTAAAATATTGCTATGTAATCATTATTCAGATCATCTCTATTAAAGTTTAAAAGTACAAATGCACTCCTTCCCCCTATTTATACAACACTTTCCCTACAATTCTGGGAGATTATTTGTTTCCAGCCATAGTCCAATTTATCACCCCCTCGATCATGCACCTATCCAGTTTAATGGTAAAGGTCCAACCCAGTTAAACCCTGGGGGAAATCAGGCATTTAATGATGCTAGATACTTGCTTATCCTGTTCATGAATCTTCAGCAGGTATAAACTGGTTTAGCTTCATCAACTTTAACAGTTTACGCAGGTTTACACCGTCTGAGGACCTATGCATCTAGTGTCACCCCCAGACACTTCACTTCCCCCATGACTTTCTGATGTCATCATGGAACTAGTCTTGCATTCTGCACATCCCCTTCACATCCTACATTGTTCACGTACCTTAACATCCCCTGGTGGGATCAAAACAGTATTGGGTGCATGAAGAATGCAGAATCAGACCGTGTCATATCAATTATCATGCTTTCCGTGTCTATAGCAAAACTCACGGCTGTATCACACCACTGTTTTCTTTCCCCTATTGCTTTGAAAGTGTCCGGCATAAACTGGTTGAGGATAACACATCACTTAAGATGAAGGACTTTGTTAGGGGGCATTAGTGCAGCGGAAACAACTGGGCCTTTGTTCCAAATGTGAATAAAATGTTATGTGGAAATTATATAATGCAACCTGCTAAGTGACATTTTAACAAAGTCTTATGGTATTGGGTTGAAGGTTTCAGATATTTCTCTTCTCAGCATTCAGTGATCACAGTAACACTTACTCATTGGGTTGAAGAAATTTAACAGAGCTTCTGATATATCTTCTAGTTTCATTTTAGGTTTGCTGGGTG
>NW_017729029.1:57442342-57443813 GCF_001723915.1 Gavialis gangeticus
CTGATATATCTTCTAGTTTCATTTTAGGTTTGCTGGGTGCCACTTCACTTCTTTTTAAAACATGCTGAGTTGGTGATGCAAAACCTGAAAGCTCATAATGATTAGCTCATTATCATCAAAATATCCATAATTAATTAAATGCAATGACATTTTCATACTGATTATCTTTCATTACGACGGCATTTATAGTCATTATGAATTTTGTCTACTGATGGCTAGCAGGGTTAAGTATAAATGTCTTTTTCTGTTGTATTCAATTATATTACTTCAATTTGCTTCATGAACCAAATGAGCAAAGAACTATAGCTGTGAAATTTAAATTATATTAAAGAATCCTTTCAACTGGAAATTGTCAAGACCAAAAGCATTATTGTTCATACACAAGCGGTAGACTTCTTGAAACATGTACCATATGACTAAAGATGTATTTCCTTCTCATTATTTATATAACAGCACTCCAAAGCCTCAGCTGAGATCAAGATCTCTCTGCAACAGACACTGTAATGACATGCAGTAACACAAAATTTCTGCCCCAAAGAGTTCAAGCTCTAAGTAGCCAAGACAGACAGAAGTAACAGAAAGGAAAAATACCAGCTCCTTCTTTGATTGAGTGACTTCTCAAGGTTGTGCAGGCCATTTGTACCCTGGAAGTGAACCTAGATTATTGTGGGCAGTGCCTTCACCAAAAGACTGTCCTTTCTCTTGGTACAAGAGGACTAATAATGGGTAAAGAAGAAGCTCCCCATTTATCAGAATAAGACCATCACCAGCAGAAGGCTCAAAAAAGGGAGAAGGGATAAAACCTAAGAGACAAATGAGAGGAACCACCTGCACTCATGATTTGATACAGGAGTGAGCTCCAGCACCTCAGAGCTGTAATATTATCGGTAGATACTCTTGAAATGTTGGCTGGCTAACGATCATTTTTCAAGGAAAAATGCCACCATTTCATGGAAAACTCCAATCTTTTGGTTCAATACTTTTGGTATATGTCACTCTCCAGTGGCTGGTCCACAAGTGACAAGATCCTATCACTGCTACCAGTATATGGATTTACTCCTTGAAGTCAAGTAGCTGGGATTACTGCTTTCAATGCTGACAGCCCTGGAGTTAAGCCCAGGACTTCTTCAGATAAAGAGTGAACTGCCCAGGCTAGTAGCAATGACTACAGCATGACAGGATACTGAACTTAGCAAGAGTTTATGAAAGTAATTAACATCTCTTTCTCCAGAGCATTGGTAGTCTGCTCAAATTGCTCCTGGAATGCACTGGGATTGCCCAGGATGGGTTATTACTTCATAGAAATATGGGATTCCCCTAGGAGGAAGAGGCTCTACTGTGTTTCCTTTTAAAGGGCATATCCAGATGAGCATGTACATGCATTTCTGCAGGGACAAATAGCAGTGACACATAGTTGGGGGCCTCCTGAGGCTTGAGTGGCAGTAATCCAGGTGCCCGGAGCCTGGCTGGC
>NW_017729029.1:57448813-57452637 GCF_001723915.1 Gavialis gangeticus
GGATGGGTTATTACTTCATAGAAATATGGGATTCCCCTAGGAGGAAGAGGCTCTACTGTGTTTCCTTTTAAAGGGCATATCCAGATGAGCATGTACATGCATTTCTGCAGGGACAAATAGCAGTGACACATAGTTGGGGGCCTCCTGAGGCTTGAGTGGCAGTAATCCAGGTGCCCGGAGCCTGGCTGGCAGGTGGAATGTGTCTCTGGCCAGCCAGGCTCCAGGTTCAGGTGGTGCACACCTCACTTCTTTCTGCCTCAGGTTTTTTTGACACCAAGATCTCCCAATGTCAACCCCCCCCTGCTGTGCTGCAAATTAGCAATGCAGTGAAGGCCTGCACGTGCAGTGTGTGCAGTTCGTAGTGCCGCAGATGGGTCTGCAGCACCACAAACCGCATGTTCATGCTTAAGACCTCTACAACAAAAACGTTTGCTTGTATTCAAGCCACGTCCCTTTACAACTTAGCTTGCCAGAAGATCTCTTGCTAAAGCTTCTGTTCTATGCGTTATACAGTGCTCAGCATGTTCTTAGACTTTGTGGTACTCCTGATTTCACCTAAATAACGGGCTGAGGCAGACTGTAGAATAGAAACACTATCGTTAATCCCTTCTAAACAAAGTTAAAAAAAAAAAAAGAGTGAGATATGATGCCAGATGGGAGACAGCTGATTCCTACCAAAAGCCTGGTCAGATACACAAAAGAAATTACAATTTGTGGAGAGAAATCTGCATGTTTCTAAATTTAATATGTGCAGCACTCATGTATTTCAAATGGGGCTGCATAATGTCAATAGCACATTCTGTATTGCAGCCAAAACAATGCTGATGGGTAGATATATTTAACAGTAAAATTGCTTGCTGCTATTAAAACTTTTTTTTCTTTGCAGTACTCACTTGGGCTGATGATATGATACAACAAAAAGATGCCACTCCCCAAGAACTGATTGCCGGTTGCCATCTGCATCATTACTATATTAAAATCAAAGACAGAGTTATGGATGCATTTAAGTAACCCTACCTCAAAAGCTTTTCTTGATGTCTGTGATTTTGTCTTTTTGTAGCAAATAAGGCATAGGAAATTGGACTGTGCATAATGATGGAAGAATCCAGCAAGATCCTCCTCCATTAAAAAACAAAACCCCAAGGCCTGGTAGTTATTTTTTTTTTTCAGGAGTGATTAATGGTTTTGGATGCTTTAACCTGGGAGTGCTCAATGCGAGACACTTAAAGGGGATAACCATAGTCAGGAACTTGCTTAATAGTTTCTGAACACAAATCTACTTCAAATGTCTCAAGTTGGGAACTGAAGAACTGAGAAACCCAATCACTAGCCACTTCTTGAAAACCTTGGCAAAAGTTTTAGTTCAGGTTTAGCATCCAGAGTTAAGAGTTTCAGGGCCAAAGACACCTGTAGAGATCCATTCAGAACGTGTGGCGCTTGGGATGAAAGTATAACATGCTGCCACCTGGGTCAGACCACATGCCCATCTAATCCAAGAGTACTCTCTCTCTCTATCTCACACAGCTATAAAATGAGGCCCTAATCATCCTCTTTAGGTCTTTTAAGGTCCCATGGTACTTAGTCACTTAGGATGCAACTGGTTTTGGCCAAAGTTTCATCATGACTGTTCTGCAGGATGTGACAGCTGAGTTGGCTAAGCTACTTGTTTTCTATTCAGATGGATCTTTTTCAAAACAAGATTAAAGCATGCTGGGATAACGAGACAGGCTTTTAACAAATCTCACTTTTTATCATGTGGGTTGGGGTAGCTTCTAGAGGCTCCCAGACCTGAATCCTATTGTACTAGCTGCTGTACAAACGCACAGAAAAGGGAGCTGATATTTATGTGTACCCTCAACACAGAAGCCCTATATAGCAAGGGCTCCACTGCTAAAGGATTACAAAAACCATTGAGTAATGGGATGGATTTTTTTCTGCGGGGTACTACAGAAGAGATTTAAAACAAGTTTGTGGACTTTTTTTCCCTTTTTTTTCTTCTCAGTAAAAGCCTTCACCAAGACTTGTGTGTGAAATCATTTCCTTTGGGACATGCCACAGGATTCGTTAAAGGGAATCAAGGGTCTGAATATATTCCACAAAATATAATGCAAACTGCAGAGCAGAGAGGAAGGGAAAACAAAAGAAAAGGCAGAGTCAGGAAAGGGTGAAAGGAGGTCCCCCATTTTCCCACAATACCAATCTTTTCTCCCCATCAAACCTTCTCGCAAGTCATTAGAGGTGCAAGCAGATGGTGCCTAGAGATATCCCAGTCAAGCAGCTCATGCACAGCAGAATGACAGCAAAGCAAGTGATATAGGATAGGGAGACAGCAACAGTCATCACAATGGGAATCTCTATTAGCTGTGGATAGGTCATAATGAACAAGATGCTTGGGACATGTGTGTCATGGACGTACCCTTCCTCCTCCACAAAAAAGGGTCACCAGAAGAGCAGAGACTAAGGCCCTGGCACACATTTATTTAACTGCACAATGGGATCTGATGCCCAATCCCAACAATTGCTCCTCCTGCCAGGCTACACATTCACAGCAGGATCAAGGATCAGATCCCAATTGTGTCATTTGTCAGTACATGCAGAGCCCAGGATCCTAGGGAAATGGAGCCCAGGGTCCTAGGCTGGTTGAGATGCCTGCGGTCCTATGGCTCAGATAGACAGTTAATCCTGAGAATACACTAGAGCTGGTTGCAGACGCCAGTGTGGTCCCAACCCCAGGACTGCACCCGAGTCTTGAGCTTTCTCTTGTTACCCTGCCATACATTTCATTTAAGGTGCGATGGAAATCAGCCACAAAAATGATACACATCTGTGGAATATTTTTTGGTGCCTTTAACAGATTAATTGCTTACCTGTAACATCTGCCAGGGGCTTAAATTAGGGGTTTTCTAGCCCTGTCATCCCCCCAAAGGCCTGCCAAAAAGGTTGTTCCCCACTGGCCTACCACAATTTCTAAATAGATAAGTCATCTTGAAAGAGTTTTTCCCCCACTGATTTAGAACACAAATAACTTAGCTAACTTTGGATAGGTAGCACTAGTAGATTAGAATAAAAGGGATATTCCCATTTCCCCACTTGCTGAAACAGGCAGACTTACCGTAGTTGACCTGCTGCTCCCTGTAATAACTTCCTGCATGGATCCAGTTGTGATGCACATTGTAGGTGTCTAGAACACTTCAGATAGCAGTGGGCTTTGGTTTGCAGACCTCCACCCTCTCCCTCCCCGTATCTCCTTGAAACCTGCAACTGTTCTGGTCCCTAAGTAGGGACCAGAACAGCCACCTCCCTGCTGGGCCCCCCTCGGGCCCCGGGGGTGGCACACCTGGGCCAAGGGTTAGCGAGGATTTAGTTAGGGAGCTTATGGAGGGGCTGGACGTTTTCAAGTCAGCCGGTCCGGATGATCTCCACCCTAGAGTTCTAAAGGAACTGGCTGAGGTCATTGCAAGTCCCCTGGCACGGCTTTATGAGCACTCGTGGTGCTCTGGAGAGGTACTGGAGGACTGGAAGAGGGCCAGCGTGGTTCCCATCTTCAAAAAAGGGAGGAAGGAAGACCCGGGAAACTATAGGCCAGTTAGTCTTACTTTGATCCTAGGCAAACTGTTTGAGAAAATTATTCTGGCGCACATCCAGGAGGGGCCAGCAGGGGACTGCATGCTTAGGGGCAACCAACATGGGTTCATCAGTGGCAGGTCCTGTCAGACCAACCTGGTGGCCTTTTACGATCAGATCACCAGATCATTAGATGCAGGGGTAGCAGTGGACATAGTCTTCCTGGACTTCCGGAAGGCTTTTGACACTGTCTCTCACCC
>NW_017729029.1:57452793-57480965 GCF_001723915.1 Gavialis gangeticus
GGTCACAAGCTGGCAGAGGGTAGGTTTAGGTTAGACATCAGGAGGCGATATTTCACGGTCAGGGTGGCTAGGGTCTGGAACCAACTTCCAAGAGAGGTGGTGCAGGCTCCTACCCTGGGGGTTTTTAAGAGGAGGTTAGATGAACACCTTGCTGGGGTCGTTTGACCCCAGTACTCTTTCCTGCCATGGCAGGGGGTCGGACTAGATGATCTGCTCAGGTCCCTTCCGACCCTAGAAACTATGAATTCAGCTGACGCTACTCCAATTGCCCTGAAAAGGCAGATACGTCTCCCTCCACATAGGTCCCTTTGGCTGAAAGGGATGGGCCTGGAGTTCAAGACTGGTCTCCTTAGCAGCCCTATTTCATGCGGATCACCAGGTCCAAACAGGTCTCCCCTCTTGGAAACCTCAGCTTGGGATGGGAGCAACCCTTGGGGGCTATGACAGAGGTGGCAATTAGACTCTTACTACAAACTCAGGTGCTGGTGGTATCCTCATCTTATAGGTTCCATCCATGAGCTGCAGGGAAGGAGTAAAACATGGTAGTGGAGGTCACCAAGCAGAGGGGTAGGTCCTAGTACAAGCAGTTCTGGATTCACTCAGGACAGACCTGGGGGAGAGCAGTTGTTGGCCAGCTTTCCCAGTTCTGTCTGGCTTCTCTTCTAGATGGCAGGGGGGGAGGTAATCAAGTCATCCCTCACCAGTCTGGCCTGTGAGGGAAGCTTCATCCTAAGCTATAGATCTACCCAACAAACAAGTTAGGAGGCAAGAATAGATGAGTTGGACCCCTTTCCCATACTGTAAAGGTCATGTTATACGTTACTGAAGTTAAATATAGTTTTGTAAATGGTGATGACTTATTTGTACCTAAGAATATAACCAAATATGACAACTTCCATGAATCTATTGTAAAAAAGTGCTGATGTTAGGGAGGAAGATACTAAAAATCAGACAAAGGCAGGGAACTGGTGTTAGCACAAACGTGGAAGACGATAGCAAGAAGCTGTAATCAACTCAGGAGTGGTGCTGAGGGCACAACTTCCCCAGAAATCAAATGCAACACAGAGCTGGGAATTAAACATATTAAGCTAAACTCCTTAGTCTAAAAAACACGAAGATTTCTGAAGAAAATCCACAGATCAAGCTAGGTAGGTGACTTGTCATGAGAGAAAAACCTGGAGGCAACTTCAGGTAATAGCTTTCCCCTCGTCATGTGACAAGACTGATTGTGCCACCAAACTGTAAACAGGCAAAGAACCCACTGCAAGAGATCTATGAATCTTGGTACAAAGATTTAATAAATAAATAAGTCACCCCTATGCTTTCTGCTTGCTCACTTCTTAGCTGTGTTGATCATTTTGTTTTTTATTTTGGGCTCGCGAATCTTCCTCATTTTACTGCAGGTTCTTTACTGATGACTGAAGCTAAATTCACCAAGCCTTATATCACACACATCTTACAATGATGCTGTTTTTGTAAAACCCAACTACAGCTGGTTCCTTTTTTTTTGCCTGAAGAAAGGATAAAGCAAGATTTTTAATTAAGTGTAGTTTAGAGGAGCATTCGCAGGCTCTGGAAGAGGAAACTGTTGGAGTAAGCTACATTTGATAGTGCTTTAGCCCTTGCTGGAGACAAAGACATCCCCAACTCACCTACAGAATCAAATCCACAGCCAGACACTCTGGAACAGCGCGGTGTGCAGGGCTGCTGTAATAACCCACTCTCATAGGCTTGCAGACATGGAAAAAGAACAAAAATGGTGCTTTACTCTACTCTACTTCTGGCCATCATGCATTAGTTGGATGTAGCTTTCCCAGTGTCTGTGCAGATTAGGCACTTTAGTGGGGTTTTTATCTAACCGTTGATTGAATCAGCCTACATATAAGCACCAAAAAGCCCTGCTGAAGCTCCCGATCTAGACAGATACTTCAGAACTGGGTCAAAGTAATGAGCTGCTTCTGGTAAGGTGTGCCCCATCCCCTCTCTCCCTCCCACCGTGTCTATCAGTGCCCATAGAAAGCTGTGTCCCCTGGATACCTGTTGCACACAGGATTGAAAGGTTACAAAACAGAAGACAGCCATTTGCTTTGTATTTCTTTCCAAAGGTTCAGGAAAGCCTTTGTATGCATCTGAAACTGTGAGAGATGTTTGAGAGAAGCGTGCATCTATACAGGCAATAAATTCAAAAGAGCCACCACTTCCATTATCATGTTTTTATCGCCTCTGAGAACTGAACACATCAGTGTTTCTAGAAGACACGCGAATAGAGAGGTAGCCCTCTAGAAGACAGATCTGAAAAATATTAAATTGAAAGTGAAGGCAAGATTCCTCCTCTGAACTGGGTGTTAGATTCAAAGGCCATACTGAGGTAGCATATTCTGATATTTGCAAGATACCTAAAACTTTTGTACTGTAATCACAGACCCACTCGGATGGATTTTGAGCTCAGTTGGACAGACCTCTGGTTTTAATGCCATACACAAATTTGAAGAATATTAAGATAATTTAGTCCTAACACCATTAAAATAGTAAAGCTCTCTGAACATCCTGACTTTCCTGGTTGGGACTGAAGCCAGGGGAAAATGCTATCCTACTAGTAATTTTAAAACTAAATGCTAATTTCTAATGTAGACTAACAAAGAAAATCCTTTATCACTGATCAGATATTTCAGAAATTTTATGCTGAATCTTGTTTCTTTAATGCATGAAATGACCCAATATTTATTTTATTTTTAGAGGAACAGTTCTTTCAGCAACTCTCCTAATAAATCAGTCTTGGTCTTGCTGTTATGGAGCCGGTCAGTAACTTAAAAAAATTAAGTGTAAAGCTTTTGTAAGCCAATTTTAATTCATGACTGATAAAGAAGATGGACTTTGCAAAACTAAATAAAGGTTCCTGGTGTGCTTCAGAATACTTGCTGGAATGATTAATTTAGTTTCATCCCAGACTTGACACTGGAGAGCTGTAGTGTGCTGAATCAGGAAATAAGTTAGCTTTTCAAGATAACTTCTATGAATGATGAGGCATCTACGCTAATAATCATATTACACTCTCTGTATTTAAATCCCGTTCATACCTTTCTAACAAAGGCACAAAATATAATCTCTTGGAGCACAGATGCAAACTGGGTTGGAACAGAAGCTCAACTTGAATATTCGATTCTTGCAAGCAAAAATACTAAGCTGAAGTAGCATCATCTCCTGTTTTACTGGGTTAGGAATCTGCCCTGTTTTCTGCCTGACACCTCTCAATTCAGTACCTTGGAGAGGCTTAATGCTAACCCTGACAACCCTTTTCAAATCTCCCCTAAACCAAAAAGAAAAAGAAAAATACTGAGAAAGAAGAAAGAGGTGGGGAACCTTTCTCCCTGGTTTCATAGATGTTTTGTTACTTTACAGAATTTGTGTTTAATCCTATGAACTTAAATCCTAATCATCATTCACAAATACCTTTCAATCTTAAAAAAACCTTTATTTTTTTAAAATAATTTTAATTCATTAGACCATATTTTATAAGTTACCAGTAGGATCTGAACCCAAGCATCAGACAATCTGTTGCACTTTCAAGCTTTGTAACAACGCATGATTTTTTCAAAATAAAATTTTACATTTAGATTTACAATTTATGTTTTTGAAACTTGCTAACATTTAAAACAGTGGAATTTGAATCGAAAGGGATACACGTTCAACTTCAGCACAGAAATACTGTAAAATATCATTACCCCAAAATGCACTTGAAAATGGAATGTAATTAACCTATCAAACTGCAATTTTAGTAATTAGTAACTAGCAATTTCACATAAATCCTAGTTAGCACCTTATTGAATTCAACTATTGAGTGTAAAAAATATAGTGCATATAGTGTAATAGCTCAGCATGTATTGTACCGTTTCACCAGTGAGGTTTCATATTCTTAGCATTATCACCAAACTTGAAATCTGGTAATGCTTTCTACAACATATGGAAATAAACAATAACTACAGTTAAAGTTTAACAGAGAAATATAAGTTCTACTTGTTATAAGTTGACTCTTTAAAAAAAGCAATCATTTATAAGGATTGCATCAACATCAATTAGCAGAGGAAGATCAAACTTTATTGAAACTGCTTGCATACAAAATATATTGCACTATAACCAAACAAATGTCAACATAAAATCCAATCTGTTGTAGCTAATATGTACAGAGAATATTGCCCAAGAGCAGTTACATTACAAGGTCAGTCTACCTTGGTTAATTATCTACAGTATTTTAAACCAAACAGTTTACAGATGATGTGTGCAAGGTACCAATTTCTGTTTCCAAATACTATACATTCCCAAAATAAATAACTAGAAATCAACATTGATGTTTGGCAATACTTTAAGACATTTTTATATTTGTTATATCATGTGCAGTTTGTTGCCATTTTTATATGCTCACTTGTATGCAAGGAAAAAAAAACAAAGGAAAAAAAGCAAAGAAACAAAACTCACAAAATACATCAGAGGCAAGGTCAGGTTTGTACAGTTCTGTACATAATCAGTGGCTCTCCTATTGGAGTAATTTTAATAAAATGGATTAAAATGAAGGTCCTCACACAGTTTTGCCCAATAAATTTCAGTTCATGATCAGAAATAAAAGAAAAAAAGTACAATTCTAAATTCTACCCCTTCCCTTCCTCGTGTACTATTGTACTTCGTAACAAGTTCTGCGACACCTTTCAACTAGCTTCTGAATCAGAGCTTGTACCTCAAAAATTATGATGAATTTATCCTGCCTCCAATGTTACCTAGCTACACTACACCTGCACCTTACAGGGTATCACACATGGTAAGTTTCTTCCTATCTCCCCTGAGATAAGCCCCAAATTAAACTTTTAAACACGTGGGAAGATGAAACAGGTTAGCATTTTTAACTGGTCATCTGGCCAAATAGCAGGCACACACTACTATCTTGTGAACAAGTTACATTTGTTCCCTCAGTAACAATGAATTTTTTAGTTTTCCACAAATGGAAAGATTTTTTAAAAAACTTCTGTACTGACTACGAAGAAAAAAAATTACACCCCTTGTCTCAATAACACTATTCGCCAAATCTTCAGTGCAAAATAAATTTCCTATTCTTATAACTGCCTAACCAGATGTTTATGTAAGGAAAAAATTATGGAAAGCATGCACTCTTCTATAAAGTACTAATGTCTGACAAGGTTTGCTACATATATTTTACATTTAGTGTTTCCAACTCATCTTCCCTGATTTCTGCATCCAAATATAGTATTCCTACCTGCCAAGATATAAAAAAGGCACAGATCATACAACTTTTTTGCTAATGAAAATGACAATTGTTACATCACACATATTTCAGGTCCACTAAAATACTGAAAAAGTGGACCAAAACGTGAACTGACACAGGACATAAAACAACATAGCATTTTATGAAGAACTTGTAAGTTAGATTGAAAACAGAAGCCCAATTTGATTACTGCAAACACTATTTATTCTGAAAATTGAAATTGAGCAGTGATTTTGACCCGATGCATTAAAATGGTACAACTGAACAGAAAGTATACCAATGCACAGCTCAGTATTTTTAAAACAAACAAAAAAGAATCTTTCATTGTTTGAAGTGCAATACGTACTTGAAAGCATTTTTCAGAAATTCAGATATTTTTATGCAAATATTTGAATAACTTCTTATTCTGAAAACAACTGCATACTGGTGATGTTAAAAAAGGCTAACAGAACTTTTATGTTCACTTCATGCCCTGCGCCATCTTGCCTGCTATTCGTCTTTGGCCTAACAAGTTTCTCTAACGTGGAATAAGAATTACTGAAACAGTATAGGAAATATGACTTTAAGTATTATGCAGTTTAGGGTACTCCATTCACCAAAGGTTGCTGACCATCCCCGCTGTCCGATTTCTCTTTCTTCGGATTACGATCTTTACCCGTGCGCATCCGACTACCTTCACTGGAGGTATTCTGTAATGTTTTAGTGTGGACACTCCTTTCATTATTGCAGTCAATTCTGATCTGAAACAAGTCAGAGTTATATAAAGCATACCCATTAAATATTCCCCAGATCAACAATTTTAAAAGGGAGAATCCCTGGTAGTTTGGGCCTTACTTTTCAGGTTGTATTTAAAAAGGGAGCTAGATTTGAGAAAACATGAACTGAAATGGCCTTTGGTTATTTTAAAAATCCATCACCTGCTATTTTTAAAATGTCCACATTCAATCTATCACCAAACACCACAAAGCATTCCATTAGTGCAGGTGAACCAGAAAGTAAAACTCAGGTGTGCTAGAGTTTTACTGCTAAATAAGGAAGAAGTGAAATTAAAACGGTGTATACTGGAAAGTCAGTAAGATTTTAAAAATTATTTCAGATTTCGTAATTGAAGATAATATAATTAACTATTTTTGGCAGTCAACCTTACATAATCTAACTGGCCACACATTGCCAAGATTTTATTTAATCCATCTAGAAGATTTATGTGGCTTTCCAAGTGGTCAAGAAGAATTTTACAGAAGCATCTTAAATGTAAGATTTTTACTGTGATAGTCGTAAACCCTTCAGGCCATTCTTGGCATGTTATATGAAATTTTACAAATTATCTACCTCCTGATCAGCCAGTATACAGGATTCCCCAGCATTATGACTAGTAAGAGTTCTCAGCATAGTAAAAATTCCTGATATGCTGATAAAGAAGTTAGTTTCTCCCCTGATTGAACATTTTTTTCAGTTCACCTCAATTTATCTTCGTGACAAGTATTACTGAGGAAAAGAAATGCATTTGTAAATTGTATAGTTATATCAAAACTTTGCAAATAAAGCTTGTATATCCTTAGATACATGTAGGAGACAGGATGTCAACATCCAACCAGCACCTCCAGTTTTGGGCATCAACTCCAGAAAAGCTCTTCACCTCGCTCAAGACTAGGATCCTCCCTTTGCTTGGAAGGCATTTGAAAGAACAAAAGTGTCATCTCAAATTCTCCATGCAGTGGCTTCCCATTTTGCCATGTGGGAGGAAACAGCAATAGCTCATCTTTTCTTCCAGTTACGGCCAGGCTTAAGTGGCAGTCAGTAAACACTCTGGGGGATGCCAAGGGTCCTAGAGACCCGTGTCATGCTGTAAGTAACAGTAGAGGCATCACACCTTGTGCTACAAAATACAGTCCTACCATGAAGTTCCTCTCTAAAAGATGTCTTATTTTATAACACTACAAAGAGCTCAAACAGCTGTATAACATTACACAAAATGATCATAAGAGCGTATATCATACTACAAATAATGTTTGTCCTTGCACTCAGCAGAGAAAGGTAGGGCAAGCTGGCACCTTAGAGACTAACTGGTTCCGAGAGGCAGGAGCTCTCACAGGCAATAGCCTACTTCAGTGCAGTCACAGCATCTGACAAAGTATGGTGTTGCCTCTCAGGACCAGTTATGGCTACGGCACTACCCATGTCCTACCTTCTACCTGACTTCAGAATAGCATGGCTAACCATGTCTGTGGCAAGTGGAAGAGGTACTAAAAAAACCTGGAAACAAAAGGATTAAAAATGAATTGAAATTATCACTGAACGAGACAAGACCCCAACCACAGGGTCACAACTAAAACAATGGTCGGACTTGGTCATAATTTAGGACAATGCAGGAGATGTGGCCAGTCTGAGCTATGTTCACAGATCAAGTTTCTCCCTCATCTTTAAAGACACCCTTATCAAATTCAGTAATATTCTAAAGGGCTAAGAGGTTGTAAACGTTCTAAATTTTCTATATGACAACTGTATATTACACAGTAACATATAAACTCAAGTTGCCTCCATATAAACTTGCAAGATTAAAAAAAAAGATGACATTCTTATAAGCTTGGCTTGAGAACAGGGAATCCACTGATCATTCAGTGAAGTGAGTGTTATCTGAAGTTTAGAACTGGCTGATATTGGTAAATGGTGCTTCTAAAAAGAAAATTTACCTGAAGTGATCCATCTGCTGTTCTCCCTTTTGTATCTCTAGAGTTACGCTGACGGTTATCTGTTCGAGACTGTTCATCGTTTCCTGCAAGGAGAAATCCTGTCATTTTCTGTAAGCAGCAGTTACTCTTCAGAACTTTTTATTTCTCTACCCAAATTAAATGTATACATTCACTATGAAGATGTTTTAGCTTAAGAAGTAAATCTTTATTTACATAACAGCAGTTACAGTGCTATAAACTGCTATTTATAGTATGAATGATCAGTGGTTCAATGGACTCCTGGTGGGCCACAGTACAGTATATAGAAAAAATACTAGGAAGGACAAGAGACAATCTATGGGAGGGTGCTACAGAGTTGAGATATTTCTCTTGCAAAAATATGTATAAAGAGGATGTTATATCAGTCTTTTCTGTGAATGACTTCTGTATTTTCTAAACTCAGCATTACCCTTTCCAGAGAACATCACTAAATTTGGCAGATAAACAAGTAAGGGCAGGCTCTCCCTGCCTGGACCCACCACCACTGCAAGGAAGTAAGCACTGTGATAAATAAATTCCTTTTTTGAACGAAGATGTCGTTCAATCTACAACATTTGTGGAGGAATGCTGTGCAACTGGGGAGGGGTGCCTTGAGTCTAAAAAGGTTGAGAATCAACACTACATACTGGCATCACATTATAGAGGAGGAGATGGGTAAAGGGATTTATGAAACAATTGTGCTGTGGTAGGTACTGTGCTGTAGCAATGGGCAGGACAACTTGCTCTGATTTAGTGTACAATCCAAAGCCCACTAAAGTCAACTGGAAATTTTCCACTGGCTTCAATGCGGCTGAATTAGAGGGGAAGGTATAGTCTATGAGCTATATTAGGAAGGTGACTGATTCAATGGAGGTCCTACTAAACCAGATGAAAGAGCGAAGCCATACAGCTGGTATGTGGAACACATGACTGAAACGTGATATATGGTCCATAACCAGTATGTGGGAATACAATTTACGATCCATGATGCATCTTTCCTCTTGGATTATTAGTATTCTGGCATACATTTGAGTGGTGAGTATTCTCTCTAACCTCAAATAAAGTTGGAAAAAGCAATTCAATAGTTAACACTTTTCCCCTTCAAAGCAATTTACAAACATTAAATTAAGAATGCACCAAATCCTCAATCAAGGTTGTACATCTCAGATTGTTCCAACATATGAACTAAGAAGTCAAGGAAAATAGATATAAAAGCAATCACAATACTATTATTACCACTTAACAATTAACAAGGGTAAGGTATAGGAACAAGTTTGATTTATATAAGTTAATTGGTCTAGTAAAACTAATTTATTTTATACTTATTTATTTTGCACCCGAATGTGTCCAATTTTAGCATCTTGGGAACATTATATAGAAATGAAATAGTCAATACAGAAGACTACTTGAATCAAGAATCTAACACTGAATTCCCTCTTTAAAAACTCAATATTAGATTACCTTTGAAACCTCCACGACCCCTTCCACCTTGGCCTCGTGCACCACCTCCACGTCTTCGCCCGTCTCCTCTGCGAAGGTAATTCTCCCGTTCCTCTTCTGCTGGGGCTAATGACCAATCACTAAGCTCATCCCTATGATCAGATTCTGTTTCAGAAGCGTTCGATGCTTCAGAGTTGGTTCCTACCAAACAAGGTAAAAGAAACAGATTGTCTATTTTTGGTGCAATGGAAAAAAAATGAACAAGACAAAACTGCAATAGATGGCTCATATATTTATTTAAAGTTCTTGTCCCATCATAAGTAAGTATAAGTTGGGTCACAGAAGTAGCACTCTCAGTTTTGGAAAAAACAGATCGACAGTACTAGTGAAGACATCTGGCAGTGAACGAGTTGCATGCAAATTCTTGACAGTGTGCATGTTACTTCAGCATATCAAGTCCATTTGCTTACTCTTTTTTTTCTTCCCCCCCACAGACATTGGGAGACAGACAAGAGTCATGTCTGAGGACATCTGAAAACTAAATCTCATGTTCCCCCACACAAGACAACTGGACAGTATTCAAATACTAAAAACCCTTTGGTTAATATCAGCTGAACTATCACTTCCCTGCAACATTCAAAGCTCAAAGCACTATTTGTTAAAAGATTATCCAGCAGGTCAGTCTTAAATTACAGGAATACTTCTGATCCCTACCTGAAGCATAGCCTGGACCACGCCTGCTGTGCCCTCTGTTTCTATAGGGTCGACTACCCCGTCCAAGTCCTGGACCATCATCAGTCATATACCCTTTTTCTTTATCAGTACGATTTGGTGGTGGTCTAGAAGTAGCTCCAATCTGTCGGAGTTGCTCATCAATTTGCAATCTTTCCAAACGTAGTTGGTCCACCTCCTAATAAAAACAAAAAAATTAGAAAAAATTACTGTTTTTAACCATTAGGGTTGTTGGTTGTAGTCATATTGGTCTAAGGATATAGGCAGATGAGGTTCTTTGGGTGGATGCAATTTTTTTTTTTTTTTTAAATCAGACCAACTAAACAGTTGGAAAAATTGTTCTTTGCAAGCTTTCAGGCACAAATACAACTTTGTCAGGCATAGGAAGAGTCTTTATTCAATTACTACTACTACAGGCAGGAAGTAGTCTCCAAGGCAGGGGCAGGCAATTATTTTGGGCAGAGGGCCGCTTACTGAGTTTTGGCAAGCCTTTGAGGGCCACATGACCGGCAGCCAGGGGCAGATAAATATTCATTTTCTACATTTTTAGGGGCCCTGTGGGCCGGACAGAATGGCCTGGCGGGCCGCATCCGGCCTCCAGGTCACATTTTGCCCACCCCTGCTCTAAGGTGACACCTTGCTGTAACTGGTTCAGAGAGATACCATACAATAGGTTGTTGTCTATGAAAGCTCATGCCTCTGTGCCACCCTGCTTAACCTTCTGCCTGACTTTAGAAAAAAAAAAACACTGCTAACCACCTCTCTAACTAAATGTGGAAACCTATTACAAAGTTTTCTCGTCTTTGAGATATTTTTGCCAAGAGTAATATTAAAAGACAAGAGGAGCTGTTTGGCTTTGGGAACACAGTTTGTAATTAGTCAAAATCTGCTGACTGATTTGTATACAGCAAGGGTCAGCAACCTATGACCCACAGGCCACATCTGGCCCATGGACTTGAAGCCCCAGGCGCTTTCAGTGGTTGAGGGCAGGTTTCTGCTGGGTGCTTATCCTGTGCCACCGTGGACAAACGTGGTTGTGGCTAGATTAGGTCCTAGTGCCCGCCTTCCTCCAACCCAGGATAGGGCATTCTAGCCTGCAGTTGGAAAAGGCTACCTACCTCTAGTCTACAGCAAATGTATCAAACCTTCAAACACTGACACCTTTGGTAATGAGAAATGAGCAAATTCATTTGTTCCTAATATCTGGATAGTAAAATTATTTTCATTTTTCTTAATGCAATACATTTCAAAACAGATTTGGATTTTTTAATCGGCATGTGACAACATGCACTATACATAACAGGAAGGAAGTGATTTCTGGGTAACAGTACTGATTTTATACTAAGTTCTGTCCCAAA
Organism: Gavialis gangeticus; assembly: GCF_001723915.1. Lineage (NCBI taxonomy): Eukaryota > Metazoa > Chordata > Crocodylia > Gavialidae > Gavialis > Gavialis gangeticus. Next base: position 57,464,304 of record NW_017729029.1, read on the forward strand.
TATTAGGATCTGAGGCTCTCATTCCAGAAGCAAGACAGCTTGCATAATCTTTAATTTTTGATACTGCTTAATACTGACCAACCTAATGTACTACCTTTTGATTTTCTGCATTTCCCTGAGTTTGAACATATTATTTTGAAATTATTTTTTTTTAGATAGAAAGGCATAAGCAGGCTATTCAAACTGCTCATCTAGTACAGCAAGTACTTCGCCAGCAACTCACAAGTTGCACAATAAATCAGGAGGAAATTCATTCACAACCAGCTTTTAAGACTGGAGACTAAAGAGCATGGAAAGTAACGCTAAACCCTTAAATATTTACTTGCATGACTTCTAACTACTATTTTTGGAGACGTTACTATGTCTAGCTAGATAAAATTTATTCTAGCTAACTTGTGTTTTGGTAGTCAATTCATACTTTTCTAACTACGTAAAAGGAATCATTAGCAAAAATGTTCCCTCTAATGAAATTCAAATGAATTCAAATAAAATTTACTTGAATTCATTTAGTTGGTTATATGGTTTATATCAGCAAGCTCAGAGCTGTAGTCTTATTGTGCTTTCTGTACAAAGTGACAAGGAAGCCAAAAGAAAGGGAACCAATAATACTTCCTGTTCAGTATGGATCAATATCTAGCTGTTAATGGTTTCAAAGAGAAGAGCAGAAGATTAATAAAAGCCATTATCCTCTTACCAGAGTAAGTTGTAAGTGCACTGACAATGAAATAAATGAATTTTTGCTGCCAGTCTCTGGTCCTCCCACCAAAGGCAGAGCATCTGGGCAGCGAGAGGAAGGGCAGATGGACTATTAAAGAAACAACTTGTACTACCTTCTGTTTTACTGTTAAGATGACAACCCAGTGCTGTAGACTAGAGGAGACGTTATGATGTTGCAAAGGTAACAACATCTAAAGCTAAACTGCAAAACTTTTTAAGTGGGAAGAACAGAAACAAATTTAAACTTTTCTTTGTAAGGAGATCATGTCTGCAGCTGACTAAAGGAAAGGAGGAACTGAAGGTATTCAGACCACCGGACTCATAGCTTTGATGCTGAAAGTTCAAAGCTGTAAGAGAGATCTTTATGGTCTAAGTGTGCACTGCTTTACAGAGTTCACAAAATGCAGTGGTACTAATGGCATCTATATAAGAAAAGTGCGAAGGAAATTCTGTTTTCAATTTATCTATTACAATGTAATCTATTCACTGTTTTTAATCCTATGTTTTGTGCCTTTGGAGGCTATATTTTTCACCCCTTCCTTCAATCCTTTAAAATAATGGATTGAACAGGATTAGTAACAACAAATCATGAGGCACCTAACTTGAATGCAAACAAGACATGCTATTTAAAATCACTTATTACCATTTATTCCACAGCCAGACTTTTAGCCATGACACCATTACTCTGTTAGGTAGCTACTCCGGTATATTGAGGTGAACACTGTGACATTATCAACTATCACGCTAAAAAGAACAAGGATTATATCCTTGATTACATCCACTAAATCTTTTATTTCAGCTATATTAATTGATATAATTGTGGCTAATTATTTTAAATTTATCAAACATTGGTCCCAAAAAATGCATCAACTATAGTTTGGTTATCAGATCCAAATAATTTTATTCTTCTTTGCACCTATTCCACATTCTTGCTTTTCCCTCTCTTAGTTGCTTTATCTTTTTCCACTTACACAATCTGAGTTATATGGAAAAATGGCAGGTACACTTGGCAAACCACTTGTGTCAGTGTATTACTATCTGCTGTGTGACCTTCAATATGGTTATAAAAATTAAAGAAGCTTCTCAGGAAACTAGACACTGATACATGTTTACTCAGTATATGATTAAGATAACCCCTCAAACAAGCTGGTTTCCTTAACTTGCATAAGTAGTTGAGAGGTAAAATAAGATCTAAGAGAAGCAAAACCTAAATACTTAAGCAATCAAGATACATTTTATATAACCAGCTAAAAAAATTCAAGTAATTTTATTTGCTGAGAACATTCAAAGTTTAAGTTTTTTATTTTCAAATACTTAACAACACTAATTCAAAGAAGCATGATTTTAACTTCCTTTTCCTTAACCAGTATTATTACAAAAGCTTTGGTGGCAGTATATTTTCCTCACCTTTAAATAATTAAGGTGATAATCCAAAAGCACAGTTGCATTAGTGATGCTGTCCTTGGTTCCCACGAACACAAATGGTACCATTCCCTGAAAAGCAATGATATATTCTGTAAACCGTTATACATCAAAAGTGAGCTCAATTAATATTAAAGCAGGACTAGAAGACACAGGAACAATATTCATAACAGGGTGGGCAATTACTTGACCCAATTATATTATAATTTTATTTGCCGCTGACTAGACAATCCAATATAATATGGATAGAGATAAAAATAAAACCCACAATTATTTCCTTGCAGCTATTTTAAACTATAACGTCATACATTCCACTAATGGTGAATATTGCTTTGTAAGAGGGGGAAAAAAAAAAAAAAAAAAAAAAAATCACCTTGTGTTCAACAACAGGAAAAGTAAAGGTGATAAATAGATTTTGTGCCTAGCTAGATAAAATTTATTAACAGTATTACAAAGCTAACTTGTGTTTTGGTAGTCAATTCATACTTTTCTAACTACGTAAAAGGAATCATTAGCAAAAATGTTCCCTCTAACGATACGCAACTTTTCAATCATACAGTGACCTTCCACATACATGATTTTTCCCTACTTTCTTCAATTTACAGTACAGGGGTGGAGCAAAAAGATACCATATTTACTCAAATCTAAGACAACCCCCAAGCATATGGTCATTCCAGACCCCACCTGGCCATGCTGCAGTGGCAGCAATGGGGCAGGTTTGGCCCTGGGGGAACAGGCAGCAGGGGGCAAGGGTCAGTCCACTTGGTTCCCCCAGTGCCTTCCTATTTTCTGCAATTACCCCCACGCTCCCTTTCCCCTTGCTGTTTGGTAAGACACAAATTTAAGATGACCCCGCATATTTAGATTCCGTATCTGAAATACTATAACAAAATGTATACATTTTCCACGTATAGAATCTAATTATGGGAGGAGGGGCACCTTAAAAATTCAAGGTCGTTTTGGATTGAGGTTACTATGGTAGTTAAAAGGCAAACAAGATCCTTCATTCAGGCAAAGCTCAGACTGCAGTCACAACTAATGAACTGAGTGCTCATAATTCTCCAAAAAACGTAACTTAGAATCAGGGGTCAGCAACCTAGACTAGGTGGAACTGCTGGATGCGGCCCGCCAGCTGTGGATGCTCTCCCTGTGCTGCTCTGGGGCCAAGCAGTGGTGGTGCATAGGCCCTAGCACCTGCCACTCTGACTTGGGTGGGTCACTGAAGCCCACAGCCAAAAAAGGTTGCGTGCCCCTGATTTAAATAATCAGCAACTCAGAAAATTTACAGCTGAAGTTAACCAAAATAAAAGAATGTAAGGAAATCCCACCATTTAAAATACAGAAGTGAAGTAATTAAAGACTGTAACTCTACCTTTATATAACAACCTAAGTCTCCTATTTTCTGCTGCATGCAATGTATTATTTTTTAGTTAAAGGCTTTTAAAAATGGTTTTGCTATATCCATAGAATATGACCTCTGACAACTTACATTTGGAGAAAACAGCATTTGTACAGCCTTCAAACATAGTTCAAAACCATTCACTATTGTACCGATTTGTTTATTCCTAAAATACACTATTATAGGAGTTTGTTATGCAAAATAACATTAAGCTAACTTCCAATCTCAGTGTGCAGGTATCAATTATGGCCTTCCAGAAAGTTTAAGTAGATGTACATAACTCGCATCTAATTCAAAGTAGTGAAGACTCCTTGCCTAATATATACACATGAACTTCTGGATAAATAAAAGGAAGTTTAAACTTTTCTTAAAATTTAACCATGAAAATCTCTTGATGTTAACTTTGGAAATTATGTAGGAATTGTCAGATAAAAGAAGAGAAAAAGAAAAAAAAAGAAGGTATTTTTGTGATTTAAATTTCCTTTGTAAAAATAGAGGAGAGGAAGTCCAATTTTCAGTTAAGTTGTTCCAGGCTTAATTGAAACCCTATGCCAGGTCAACACAGTCCTTTAGTTTTGAACAACTTTTACATATTCTTAGGCAAACCTGACACACGCAACGACAATAGATATCCAAAATTTTTAAGCTACAGATTCATTCATTATTCTATTATGAACTTAAAATATAGTACCTGGAAAAAGGATGTAATAAAAATGCAACCAACCTCTTTACTGCTTCATCAAAAATAATAAAATGTGTAATTGGGGAAGACACCAAATTTAAAGCAAATAGTTAATGAATACAAAAATAGAGTACAGAGTATTTTACAACTTACTGCTAAATTCTTAGAACTGTATTAATGCTACTTAAGAGGAATAAAAGTATTTTTGAAAAAGGTGTACTTCTATATTAGCTGAAAAACAAGATTTACACAAAAGGTTACTAACAGCAGCACGTCATGAAAACCTGTACTGGTATCAGATGAAATTTTCCTTTTGGAGACTAGTACAGTTGTCAGCAACCTTTCAGATTAACACAGCCCAGTCACAAGGAGGGCTGGAGTGTATAATTTATTATGGGGGCGATCTTTAACAGCAATGGGACAGCAGGTGGCTCCTTCATTAAGCACATGTACAAGGACTACTGGACTCATGCCAGCTTCTTGCTGTTTCTTAGCAGTGGGAAAGACTCACAGAGCACCCACTAGAGCCACCCCTATCACTATGGAGAAACATCCCTAGCCATGCACACCAAAAGGGAGTTGGGGGCAGGTAGCTCTTGCTCGTACACTGATTGAAGGCAGGTCCCACCCTGCACCCAAAACCCCAGCAAAAGGTTCCTATTTGCAAAGCACCCCACCTGCTGCGATTTATGAGCACAGCCCCACATGGATATTACCTGACTGTTCTGCCAGTCCCAGTCTGGTTGGGGACATGCTGGAGCTCGTTCCAGTCCCTGCTGTTGCAGCTGCTCACTAGTGCATGACCCACCAAGCCCCAGGACCCAGCAACCAACAAGGAGCATCCCAAAGCTCAGCACACTTCTGAATGTGCGAATGAGCTGTGGCAGTTGCATGGCACATTCTGCACCACATGCTGGGCAGCACCTGCAGCAGCAGAGACTACGACAGAGGTGCTGCCATGTCTCTGTACAGCTGAGGGCATGGTGTAAAATGGCTTCAGAATGCATGGAGGACCAATGGCCCCAGCCATGTGGTCCATCCTGTACCATGCAACAGGCTGCAGCTAAAGCAGCAGCAGCAGCAGGGACTAGGACAGAGGTGCTAGCATATCTCTGACCAACCCAGCACGCGGCGGTCGTGGTTCCCCCATGCATCCCGAAGCCGTTTTGCACCACATGCCAGGCTGGTTGGGGACGTGCTGGCGCCCTGTCCCAGTCCCTGCTGCTGCAGCAGCATGGCACATGGTGCAGAATGGACTGCGCCGCTGCCATACCTCCCCTGCATGTCCAGAAGCGCTCTGAACTTCAGGATGCTCCTTGCAGTCTGCAGGGGCCTGGAGCTTGGCAGGCCACTTAAACAAGCTTGGGGGGCCAAATCTGGCCTGTGGGCTGTATGTTGCCGATCCCCTGCTCTAGTATGGAAAAAATAATTTGATCAGAACATTGAGTGCACCACCTTGCTCTCAGGAAGATTTTTTTTTTTTTTTTTTTTTTTTAACTGGTGCACTTAAAACAACATGATCACCAATTAACACATACACTGATCACATTTACTATGAACATACCTCTTCTTGTGGAATATTCTTATCATTTTCAGCCTCAATTCTCACTCTCACAACACCCGATTTGTCCACTATCTCCTGTATCAGTTTTCCATTTTTTCCTATTACTTTTCCTACAGAAAGAACACACAGAACAACATTGCATCTTTAGGCTTTTCCCCCCACAATCTAAAAGTACTACCATACTATAATAGTATGGTTTAATAAAAGGGATGGACAAGTGATCCAATAGTTCATAACACAGCTACAAACTAAAATGTCTACATAAACCTAGATATTACACTTGATCTGAGCCTTCAAGAGGTAACCACTCCAAAGCACTGACAGAAATAAGATAAATAGTATTAAGTTATTCAAGTTAAAATATATTTATACTTAGAAAAAACAAACAGAACTCTCAAATAGTCCAGAAGAGAACAAAGGAAATTCAATCACAAAATCCCTTGATTTGCAAAATATGGCTGTGACTTAAATCTACAAAGATAATGCTACTTAAGTCTAAAGATCTTGTTTGAAGTGACCTGTCCTGAATACTCAGCTTCCCATTTTTGTATTCCATGTGTAAATAATTCTAAAATGTTTATATGATTTTACATTTGTTAATCTGTTCATATTGAAAATAATTTAGTCAGTTATATTACATGCTATAAATATATACTATTGTGAAAGTAATGCTAATTAAATCCTCGGGGGAGACTGGGAGTTCCATTTTGACTGTGTTTGGCAAAATATTTGTGTTTTCAAAGTATGTTTTTAAAAGACAGTAGGAAAAACAACACTGGTATTATTTTTATGGTTCCAAAACTGAAAATAAATGTTTGTATCAAATACAGAATTTTTTCATGTTTTTTATTCTTCAAGTTCCAAATACATGGAGCAAAAACAAATTAAAAGCCCAGCTAAATCCCAAAATCTTTCTACATAGCACCACAAAACATACAGCTGAGAAAAAAAAAATCAGAGTAATTTTACTATATTCAAATCAACTCCATAGAAAAGCACCACGCTCAAAAAGAGGTACATGTATGAAAGCTGAGAAAGCACTTCAAAAATCAATTTCACTCTTTGAGCATCTATTAAACATGCTACTAATATATCTGCCTTTATAAAAATAATACTTGTGTGTAATTGCGTCAATCTTCTGTATAGCAGAATCTACTTTCCCACATCAGTTACATCATTTGCTTAAACTAGCATCTATCCTGCTTTTACCATCTCCTCTACTTTCAGTATACCAAAACAAGTGTCAAACCGCATTAAAGACGACAACTGAATACGTGATCTAAATAAATAGTGAGTGTAACAGTATTTATTCTGATTTTTTTTTTTTAAATAATTGCAATTATTAGGATTTCTCTGAAAGAACCATGCTATCTTCTGGCCATTAGCCATTTTGACCAGTAGCATCTTATCTTTTAGGCAGGGTAAATTACTGTATTTTATGAGTAAGATATTAAGGATCCAGTTCCTCACTGAAGCTATGTTTTCTAATGAATATTTCTACCAAAATATTTTAGAGTGTGGACAAATTCTAAAATAATTTGAAGCCCATTCACAAAATACTAAAATGAGAACAGGTTTTCTCCTTTTAATTGTATTGCTCCTCAAAGGTTAAAAAAAAAAAAAGCTGTTTCCATCATTTCAGAGTTACACACCAAAACCAACATACCTACTAAATTTCTTGGGACTTGTATGACATCTTCAGCAAATTCTAGGTAGCTTCTAGCTTTTTTTACTGCATCTTGGTCCTAAGAAATAAAGAGACATAAGGAAGATGCACTATTTTTGGACAGACTAGGTACGTTTTACAGAACTGCTCGAGTCTTAATTGGAAACCTACCTCTCCATAAATATGGAATGTACAGGTGTCTTCATCGAGATCAATAGCAGTCACACCAGGTACTTTTCTGGCTTGCTGAATATTAGCACCATGAGTGCCAATGGCCAGACCCATTAGGTCTTCACGTACAACAAACTGTTCATGAAATCGTGATGCAAGCTGCCTTGAGCTCTAAAAGAAAAAAAAAGGTAAAAAAACAGTAACATTTATGGAATAAGTTTTATGGAACTTACAGTCATTTAAGTGACACAGTCCTCAGTCAGGTACCTAGGTCATCCTCCCATTTTTCCATGTCAGTTCTTCTCTAAACTGAAGGGAGAGATTTCCAAGCACACACGGGGAAAACAAAACAAAAACAGCAACAAAAACCAAAATGCCCCCTGCAAATGCAAAGAATCATAGGAAACGACCTCAAGGGTTGTGGATTGCAACCCAAAAGTGGGTTGCAAGAACATGGTAAAGGGTTGCGGGGTGGTCCCAGGGAATCGTGTGGTTTCCCTGTGCAGGCTTCAATGCTGGCAGCCTGCAATGAAGGGGGAGAAGGACGGGGCCAGATGCAGCAACCAGGGAAGAAGGGAGAGGGAAAAGGAGAGACAGAAGACTGTGTGGGCCAGGGCCAGGGAGTTGTGGGTTATGCCCAGCTGAAAATTATACTAATGGGTCCTGGTGTGAAAAAGGTTGAGAATTACTGATCTAGAAGGTCTAGGAATAGTGCATCCATCCCAGACAGATGCCTACCCAGGCTCTTCCTGAAACCCTCCAGGGAGGAGACTCTATAGTGTCCCTGGGTAGGCTGTGCCACCATCATGTGTTTATTATACTTTGGCAGTTCCTGAGACTTGCATTAAATTGAATTTGTGGCAGTTTAAACCTACTCTTAGTTTCCTTCCTCATGTGGAAAGGAAGAACAGTTTTCAAACATTTCCAAATGTTTGAAGACTGCTATCTTGCCTCCTACCCCCCTCTAATCTCTTTCTCCAGACTCACATTACCTAGTTCTTCCCACTTTTCCTCATACAGTTTGCATTCCAACCACTTCATCATATTTGTCACTTGTCTTTGGATCCCTTCTCAATTTCTCTACCGCCTTAAAATGAGGAGCTCCAGACCGTACACAACTCTCCACTGAGGCCCAATTAGCACTGAGCAAGGTGGTACTAGCACCTCTGATACCTCATACACAGTACACCTATTAATGTAGCCTCAAACTGTATCTGTTGGGTGCTTTCTCTGTGTTGCAACAGCACCACAGAGGTAACTCCAGCTCAATTTATGATCCACCATAATGCTCAAACCCTTCTTGGGAATGAAGTTATCCCCTTTATGATATGGATGTATATTCATTCTCTCTTCCCTAAAGGTAACACCTTGCATTTGTCTTTAATTATATTTTGCCATCTACAGCCCAGTTCCCCAATTTATCAAGATCCATTTGAATTTTACTCATATCCTCCAAGAAGTCTTTGCAACTTCTTAGTTCTGTGTTTTTTGTGAACTTGATCCTGCAGCCAAGTTATTAACAAAAAACTGAAACAGAGAACAGTCTAAACACTTCCTGCTAACGTGACTTTGCTCCACTTAAAATAGTTTATTTGTTATTGGTTAAATAACCCAGGATATACCCACCTAATATTAATTTTATCTAGCCCACATTTACCGTTTACTTGAAAATGTTGTGTGGGGCTGTGTCTAAGGCCTTATACCACACACATTGACAAAAGCCTTCCCCAAATTTTGAAGTCAGGTAAATGAAGAATGATAACCTCAAAAGAGGTATTTCTTTTGAGAACAAAAGGTCACCCTTTAGTAAAATAAATTTATTTATTTATAAATCTTGATTTCTACAAGTTTGTATTTGAGGAATATAATACTTAAGTACCAATATGTTTGGGAACTATACATTTTGAGTTGCCATACATCAGTGGGGTCAAATTAGCCCTACACCTTCCTCAAGTGTGCAGCCACTCCAAACCCCTTTCCCTGCCCAACCTGTTGCCCCGCTTTCTGCTCCGTGCCCCATCCCGTCTCCCTAATCTGCCAACTACCACATGCGGAGGCTACCCATGCCAGCTGAAGCACTCATGCTGCAGGCTGGTAACCCTTGCCATACCTAATCTGTATTGACTAGATGAGTTACTGAATGGCAGGAAGCCATTTATTTGGCAGGTGATTTTTGAGCACTGGGAAAGAAATTATACTTAGTACAACTTTTTCCCAACTAGAACATCAAGAGAAGAAAAGATTGGATACAACTCACTGAAGCACAGGGAAAAAGAGTTAGTGACTGTTCAGACTGTTTACTCAGGTAGTGGCTAGTGACTGAGTCACTATATTGATACTCGCATTGAATGTCACACACACGCACAGAGTACCTTTTCTATGGCTAGGGACAGAAGTTGCACATAAACTAGTTTAAGTGATCAGAAACTGGTTTAAACCTGTAACAGAACAGAAGCTCAGCACACATAAACCAGTTTTAAAATAGTTGAAACTGGTTTAAGATAAGCTTGGTTGAATGTACTATCAGGCTTCACTGATTTGGGTCAAACCAGTTAATGAAACTTCTGTCCCAGACCCTTTCCTGGTTCAAATTAAATTGCAGCGCCCCAGCATGCTTTCCAGCCCTGGGTGGGCTGTGCTGTGCTGTCTGCTCTAGAGAGCAGGGCTGGCCCCACCCTCTAGATGGAGCAGCAAGGGCTAGCTGACAAGGGGTCAGAATGAGGGGGGAGAGGAGAATGCCCTGGTCCAGGCAAACGCCAGCTGGTCGGGGGCCAGGGAGAGGAGTTAAACAACCTTTCCCCTGCTCAGAGGTACTTCTAGCGGCAACTGTGGAGTGCAAATCCCAGAGGCACCTGGAAGCAGGAAGAGGAAGTGATGAGCAACCCTGCAGAGGCCTGCTGCTGTAATTCTGGACTGCAAATCCCAGAGACCACAGGGGCAGCAAGTAGTGAACACAGCCAGAGAGCCATGCTCCTGTGCCCCCCAGGTTCTGGCCTGAGACACTGCAGGCATGTGGCGGCATTTCCAGAATCAAAGGTAATGTCTGTTCACTTCTGTTTCAATTTAATCTGTGCAGTTTAGACCAGTGGTCACCAGCCAGTGGATCTTGATCCACCAGTAGATCTTGGAGGCTACTGCAGTAGATCTCAGAGCCTCTTGGGGGTCAATCTGAGGCTGGGGTAAGGGGCTGAATGCCCGTATGCACGCACACACGTGCCCTAGCCCAGCAGGTCAGTCTGTGGGGAAGCGAAGTGGGGGGGAATAGATTGAGGCTCCCACAGTGAGGGACAGTGCTGCAGAGGCAGAAGCAGGGGTAAGTTGAGTGGGGCCCTGGCTGGGTGGGACTTACCTATTGGGGAGGCACCCCCACAAATAACTTTTTCCTCCCTCTGCCTCAATTGCCCCTCCCTCCACAGAGTTATATGTTGGGTAGGGAGAAAGGTGGCAGCTGCGCACAATAGATCTTGGGTTGCTTTTAAATGGCAAAGGAGATCTCCTACGTAAAAAGGCTGGAGACCACTGGCTTAGACTAACCTGAAAACACTGAACTGATTCAGCCTTGGGCTTTTTGACTGTCTGTACTTAGCCTTTAAGGCAATACAACTAGAACTTTAGTGGTAACTGAAGACTCAGAGTCACAGCAAGAACAATGGCCAGTTTTTATGGTGGGAGTTGAAGGACAACAACAACAGCTGATTATCTATGCTCATACTGGGCAACTAGTAAGAAGGGAAGGGGGTATTATGTTTAACATTCCCAGCTAGGTAGTTGAGCTGAGCAGTGCTTCAGGAGATGTCACTTCTCCTGAAGCAGGATATTTGCATAGGCAAGGAAGAGAGGGAAGTAGACCATTACTGAGATACTTTCTTACAAATTCACCTGCATCTCACAAGCTGTGAGGACATGCACTACAATGTTTCGTAAGAGCCAAGACTCACCCCATTTTAAGTTAAGAAAGCTAGAAAATCAAATCACACTAGGTTCTAACAGAAAGAAGTGTCAGTACAAAATGTCAAATCGTAATAACATTGTCAATTTAGCGCGTTATTTTATCTGCACGTTTTCTCTCTTTACAATGACAGTTTATAGATAAGAAAACTATTTCGTACTACTCTACTGTGATGTACATATTCCTTAGCCCACTTTTTTTCTACATGCAAGCAAGAATAAGCTTCCTACCATTCAAAACCCACCGTTCAATCAGAGGTAAACTGACAATCAAATTAGGTAAAAAGATGTTTTTTAACAGTGTATCCAGTGACAATAATATCTCTTTCCTTTTATGCTCTGCCAATATCAGTTTCACCATTTCCTTTAATTCCTTCTCCCATTCATCACTGTGTTTTGTCATGCCATCCTCTAAATTAGGAATTTCTATTTTAGTTATACCATCTCACTTTCAACGTTTTAAAAAGTCTTCATGAAAACCTGTTTCTTCTTCTACCAGCACTAATTCATGTTAACATCATACCATAACCTTTCCCACTTGCTTTAAAAACAAGTGTATTAAAATGACCAAATATCTAGGTTTTCTTCAACTAGTGCTGTTAATGTCATGGTCACCCTATAAAAGAAATACTCGTACACGTATGCTTATACCTCATTCTGCTAACTCCACAGAAACTGGAGGAGAGTCACATTTTAAAACATTAAGATACAACGAATGAACTCCTCTTTCAGAGACTGCAAATATCATCAGTACTTAATGACACCACCTTTACTTAAAAAAATAAAAATTAGAAAGAGAACCCTACCAACTATAAATGCACACAAGTGATTAAGACAATACGTAGGTTATCTGAGGCAGATAAGTAACATACCTCCAGCTGTTTACTAGCTTCTTCATTCCTCAATATCAGAGATAACTTGGTACGAAGACTTCGAAAGTGCATATCAATAAGCATATTCGCTCGCTTTGTTGTAACATCATTAATTGACTACATAAGAGAGAAGAAAATGTGACAAATGCACATTTCAAAACAGGACTAATACTTATTTAATCGTATCCAATGTATTATTTACCAAAATGATAAGTTGATGATTTTCAGAATCGTATGTTACAGAAAATGCTCCAACTGCCTTTTTGAAGTCCTTATGAGCAGATTCTTTGGCACACCTAAGAATAAACATATTACATATTTATGGAATGTTTGACCCATTTGGAGATCACCCATGAAATTTATCAGCTTTGGTAGTTAATGGTAAAATATTTTCTTCACATATTAATTTAGTATGCCTACAAAAGTTGCTATCTGCAAACCTTAATTCAGCTGGAACAAGTAGATAGGATAAACAGAATTAGCACCTTCAGGAGGAGTAATTAGAATACCAGATTTTCTTGCACACAACATGCAAATTTTTCCCTCAAAATTGGAGTGCATGTTTTAAAAGAGGAAGCTGATTTCCAATGCAGAAGAGATGCACCCTTACTTCGATTCCTGCTCCAAAATGTCTCAGCTGTGGTATTCCTATTCAGGCAGCTAATGGAGTCAGCTGACTTAATAGCTCATTGTTCTCCACTTCACAAGCGTTAACACCCTCCTCTCCTTTTTAATGGTCTTGATGTTCCACTAATCAAGCTAACCTTTCTTAAGGCAATTTTGCTGTCTGTTAGCTGCTCCTGGTTTCTCTCTTCCTGTTTCACAGCCTAACCAGGAAAAGGAGGGTGGGTCAATTGAACATTGGCTTTGTCCCTACTCTATACAGCCATAACTCTGGAAAAATATTTTTCTTCATTCTGCCTTTCAAAAACAAGGTGGGTATTGTACTCCAGGGTGTTTTGTATACGAGAAAATATGGCAAGAAGCTTCTTTAATAAAGGATTTAAGTCACTAAAGGGGAATACTCCTTTTTCTGCAAAGTTCATAGTCTTTCAAGAATGAAGAGGAGAAACAATGGGAAAAAGGGACCATCTCTTTCTGAAAGAAACATAGAATATTTTTTAAAAGAGCTATTCCAGGTCACTGTTTTTCCCCCCAGATATGTGATATAACATGTACTAGTTTATGAAGATGCTGAGCGAAATTAAGAACCATTTGCCATTTTTACTGTCAAAGATTTATTTTTAAGACGGAAAGAGTGCTAAATGAAGTATTTTAAAAGGCTATTTTGTTGTCATTTCACGATAAAACAGAAGATAAATTTCTACTTAACTGACAGTAGAAACATTTGTTTTATTAAAGAAAATTAAAGAATTATTAATTCCAGATTATTTCTTACAGAATTAAAAGACACACATTAAGCACCTACTTCAGTGCATCTTCATCCCAAACCTTACTAATGTCACTATGCTTATCATGACTTCTATACAGTACTGCTATAACCCTGAACATATCTCAGGGTGCCATGATTTTAGTATTTTCTTCCGCATGTCATTTTTTTGAGTTTTGAACAGTCCTGTTTAATAGTCATGCAACCATATTTCTGTAATTAAAATTTAGACTTTAACAATCTATAAAATACTAGGGAAGAAAAGGAAAGTTTTTATGGTGTTTCCCCTCTATTTACTGCACTGGAATAAACTGACATATAATTTTTCACAAGGCGCTTTCCAGAGTCTCCCCACCATTTACCATTAAAGAAGTAATTTCTGTAACACTGATTTAATGTTTTAACCATTCCCTCCTCCTAGTAGAGAAACTTTAAAACATTAATGTGAAGGAAAATATTTACTAAGTTTTCTTCATTTAGGTTATTGTAAGCATAGTTTTTCCTGCATTATGGTAATTATTTAATTAAATATAAAGAACAACTAATCAGTAAAGGTATTTATGTACCTCATATCTAGGGACACTGATAAAAATTTGATTCACCAGCTATGATTAAATGATTTATAATAATGATCTGTGTTTAAATGATTTGATTTGTGAGTAAATGATTTATAAACAATACATTGTGCACAATATACTGGCTGTTCAAAAATGAAAAAGCACTTCATTTTACAAGAAACAGCTAAGAGGTAACAAGACTGTATATTTAGCCTTTAAACTAGATGAAAAGAGTCCACAGCAAGATTCAGGATCTGCCATTTTTTCCTTTCAGACCTATAACACTTAGGGCCACAAGAAACTGAAGTCAGCCATTAAAGGGTATTCTAAGTCAACAATTCTGAAGTTTGGAGTGTGTTGTCCAACAGCATCTGTAAGACATTTTCTCCAGTCCTGTACAAGGTTACTTTTTAAAACTATACAGTAAAAAACAAAAACAAAAAAACAACAAACAACAAACAACCCCCCCCCCCGAAAAAAACCCCAAACTTAAACAAGTATCAACCAACACTTTTGGATAAGCGTTTCCAAAACATTCAGGTAACTGACATATCCGTTTTCTATAAGAAAGCCCCAAGTAGTTTCTCTCATGTCCGAGATCACTGCACAAATATGTCTATTCTTCATTTATTATAAAAAAAATAATCCACAAATTACAATTTCACAGCCATGCGCCATATACTCTGCTTATTAATGAAACTTGAAAAAAGTAAGTATCTTCATGTTTTTTGTTGATAAAAATTATATTAAGGTCTCATGAGGTTCATCTGTTTTATCTACTTGGATCTGTAAACAGCATGGTCACAAAAAGTCAATAGAAGACCCAGTTTTACATTGTCTAGGACTGTGAAAACCCCAGAAAAAACTGTTTAATTCTTCAGGCTTATACTACCATTTCAAAGAGTTTGCCTTTTCTGCATCTAAATTGTATTGTTAATGACATCTATATATTCTGCACTTTCACTTGGTGAACATTAAAATACACATTTCAAAACAACAAATGTATTTACACTTTCTTTCCCTAGTTCCAAAAAGAAATATTAAAAGCAATACAGCAAAATAAAAAACAAGGAAAGGCTGTACTTACATTTGCCTTAAATCTTCTGGCACTTCCAGTTTGATCTTGTGAAAAGTATCTTTTGTTGCAGGTTTGTTGGGATTCACAGATCTTAAACGCTCAATTGTGACAATTTCATTGTATGTAGCATCACAGGCTGCATATTCTATTACATAAAACTGATATAAAAACAATAAAATCATCCAAGCCATGTTTAATGACAAGAAAAAGAATTATGCTATGATTGTGTTGCGTGTAAAGCATTTTTTTAAATTGTGCAAAAATCCTGCACTTCTTGTATTGCCAGGTAAGAGTCTATGGTAATTAAGAGAGACCTAATCAAGCTTTCTAACGCTGAAATAGTTTTAAAAATTACTTGAAAAAATGAAAAAAAACACCTTCAAATCCAAAGCTGAAATGGTTGCAAGAGGGAACATATTTATGAAAGAAAAATGAAATATGTAGTATATTCCTACCTCACCCTTTATCATTCTCACTTTAGCTAGCCACCAGCAACATGGTTCTTTTTCGTTGGCTCTGGAATAAACCTAAACAAAAAAGGTGTGTTGTGCAACATTTAAAATAAGAACTGGATTAAATTAATGAGGAAACCTGTGTAGGATTAACATAAAAAACACATCATAAAAACCAAAACAGACTGATACTATGACTTAACTAGAAAATCTGAATTATATAGGTTCAATAAAACATGAAGCAAGAGACCATATCCCATTCCACCCATAAGGTGTTTAAGTGAGACTTGTCAGTCTACATGAGTCCTGTGAAACCATTAATGGAAAAGGTTGATGGTGGGGGGGCAGAAATACCTCATTCTCCTTTTTGGGACTTAGTCTGAAGGTGGAGATGAAGGTGGATTATAGAAGTAATGTGTTTTCAAGCACTCAAGCACAGTGGAATGGGATAATACTTAGACACTAAGGGTGCCTCTACACATGTGGGGAGGCTGCTCCAATGCTCTGTAATTACATTGCAAAGGAACAGACTCGATTAACCTGCAGATTAAATGAGTCTGCTGGAGTGTGCTAATTAGGGCACTCCAGCCAGCCTCCACGTCTCCTGTACCAGTGCCTCCATGTTTCAAAATGGCGGCAGGGGTACTTTAACTAAAGCTTTTTCGAGCCCCCACCTTCAGAGCCCATGTAAAAATGCCCTTAAATGTCTAGTAAATGGAGTGGGATTTGGCCTAAAGTACATAT
>NW_017729029.1:57485965-57489923 GCF_001723915.1 Gavialis gangeticus
GGTACTTTAACTAAAGCTTTTTCGAGCCCCCACCTTCAGAGCACATGTAAAAATGCCCTTAAATGTCTAGTAAATGGAGTGGGATTTGGCCCAAAGTACATATTCAAATACCACATGAAATATAAAATTTCAGACATACTCTGGAAGATGCAATCATTTAGCATTCCAGGCATGCTAAAAGGTTTCATTTGTAACTTTCCTGACTCTGTGCAAGTACCGAAGTGGTACCATCAGTGCACAGTGGTATGGAGTCAGACTGACACAAAGACCCTTTAACACAATGGAAACAGATACACAGTCACATCTACACTCAAATATTTTGCCGGCCCAACTCTGTTTAAAAGAAGAGGACATCTTACTTCCAGTCAACAAAGTTATACAGCCAAAGATTTGATGCAGGCGCACATACTAGCAAAAAAGTGTGGTTTTGTCAGTACAGCCTATTTACTAAGTGGCAATTAGCTATACTTGAAATATCAGCAAAAATTAAGCATGGGCAAACTTAAGAAAGGAGTATCTTATTTTTCAATTTTAATGCTTTGAATCAAAACAGTGACCATAATTATTATATTTTTAATTAATATTTGGCAAAAAGAAAAACAAAGTAATGAAACTATATTTGAATCAGCCAATTATTAATTCTGGCTTCAAAGACACAAAGAATTAGGTGCCTAGCTGCTGCTGACCTTTGCTCTGAGTGCCTCCGAAAGCTTCCCTCGCCTTTAACAATATACTACCGGCCCATTCCATCCCTGCCAATATCTTGTAAGGAACAATAGTTTTATATTGTGTAGAATCTGAGAATTTTGCACAAATATTACATAATGGTAAAAAGGGATCCAACTTCCCCCACCCCAAACCTCCCAATTAAATCATCCTGTGCTCCTGCAGCCACACGTGAATTAATGCTTAACCCCACTGCATCAACAAATTTTGTCACTTGGCCCCACAACTACATGGTTATTTTGTTTCCGTAATCCACATGGCCATCTCTCTTTAGTTCATATCAATTAACTGGGGATATGAGGAAGATAGACAGCTTACAGGTAGTTCCCCCACCCCCCGACCTATGGAAAGGTCTGAAAATCCACCATGAGCATGCAGACCAATGGAACTGGCAGGTATAACATCATGGATAATGGGATATTTCTAATTAGTAAATGTTATCTTACAGCTACATTCAAAATATACTTATTATATAGAGCTGCTCATTTGTCTTCCAGTTTTATTAACCTATAGCGCCTACATAAACTACAAGGCCTATACGTAAACTACACCAGTTCTTGCTAAAATGATATGAACATTCTGCCAGCATCACAGTAGCAGTTTCCTTGATTAATGTAAACTTGGAAAGGAATTAAGCACTGTTTTACAAGCCAGCTGATAACACAAACAGGGTTCCATGAGAGCAGGGAAACAACTGTAACACACTAATCCCTAAAACATCCCAGATGTGGCTTACAACTGTCTAAATAAGCTCTTTAAACCATAGTCAACATTATGTGCAGTGCTTGGAATCAGTAAGGCGGCACATCAAGAACAAGAACGCCACACTGCAATTTTTTTCCAGCTGCTTAGGTGACATGCTTCTCCCCCCACATCCACCTCTACCCCTACTAAAAAGTGGACTGTTTAAAACAGAATACATACCTCTACTTCATCACTTTCATTTATATCTTTATTATAACCTGTAGGTGGAGGAAACCTCACATCATGGAATGGAATTTGTCTCTCTGGCTGCCAGCTACAAAACAAAAACACACAGAATGATTCAAGCACTTTCACTTTCTTTTTGAAGGTATGACCGTAAGTGTCTTCCATCAGTTTGCTCCCATCAAAGCTTTTTACCAAAAGCTTATATAAAAACTTCAAGAACTTTAAGTTAATACAACCTACAATGAAAATGCAGCAGAAGGACCTCTTTAGGATGCAGTTACATGTGTAAAATTAACAGAATTAAAATATCGCTAAGGCAGTGGTTCTCAACCTTTTTAGACTCAAGACACCACTCAGAAAAGGCCAGCTCTTAGTTTTCATTCATTCTTTGATTACAGGAAAATAACAGAGCAATTCTTCTGTTACAAAGAACTCTGAAAGACCACAACAGGTCAATGTATTTAAAACTATAGATTCCTATTTGAAATCTCTGGGTTTATCTTGTGAATCATGTTTGTAATATCTAGGCAACGTCTATTTTTACCTTTACGAAAAGGTTTGTTTACCATAGCTTTTCTTTAAAACAGTTCTTATTCTAAAAAGTCATGGCATAACAGACTGTATTTTAAGTGTTCATTTTTAGGTACTACAAAATAGGCTTTAAAAGATACTGTTATTCCTGTACTAATAACTCACTCATAGTGTTAGAGATCTAAAGTCTGTACAAAGCCAGTAACAGCACTATACTTACTTGTTTTCAAATGCAACTGTTATGGAGTCTTCATGCACATCCTTAACAAATGCCTGTAGGAGAAGAATTAATAGAATTATAGACACTGCAGATATTTGGTTTAAAGGGGGGGTGCTTCTTTTTCCATAATATTGCTGCTGAAAATGTAAAAACTAAATCAGGTCTCAAATCAACTGTCCTCTACTTAACAATGTTTTGCTTTAAAATAGGCAAAAGCCACAAAGTCGATGACATCCTTTTATCTTCCGATTCATGGGTGCCAACATGGTGATAGGCATAAACAAAGCTTCAATCATGCTTGTACTCTTTTCTATTCACTACTTAAAAAGAACGGTACAGAATTCTAAGAGAACGTAGATGGTCAGCTGCATTATACAGAATTATCTTCTACAGTTTTGACTATAAGCAGTCCAAGCAAGGCCTTTTACACCTGCCTCGTACCCTTGTATTTGGTTACCTCCTCAGCCTTTTCCTTTCCACCTCAAAATGAAGTTTCCACATCAACATCAAAACCCAGAAGTCTCCACTTCTTCCAAATTACATTTAGATTCCTTCTACTACCATCACTTGCCTTTTCAAACTTTCCTCCTACCTGCAGTGCCACATATTGCTGTAGCCTTGAAGGTGGTCTAGCATGTGAATATGGTTCTTCAAAATTGTGCGGAAAGGCCTGGGGTAGAACTGGGATAGGTCTGAGTGATGATATTGAGTCGAACCAATTCCTACCTCCAAACTGAATACCTACTAACATTTTAAAAAATTGCTAGCTCTTTGGGCAAGGTCACATTTTTGTTCTCCACTGTACAGCACCTAGCACTGATGTTCTAGTCCTTGGCCTGGAATTCTATTCACTACAGAGATACAATAAGCATGCGTGTTAATTCCACCATCTCCCAGATTTTTTCATAGATTTCACAGACATTAGGGCTGGAAGGGACCTCAGAAGATCATCGAGTCCAGCCCAAAGGGCAGGAAGTCAGCTGGGGTCATAGGATCCCAGCAAGATAAGTATCCAATTTTCTCTTGAAGGTGTTCAATGTAGGTGCTTGAACCACCTCCAATGGCAGGCTGTTCCACCAGACCTTGGGGCCTTGGACAGCAAAGAAATTCTTCCTTTTGGTCTCACAGTAGTTTATGACCATTCGACCTCGTCATCCCTTCGGGCGCTCTGGTGAACAAACGTTCCCCCAGAAACTGGTGGTCACCCCTGATAAACTTATGGGTGGCCATCAGATCACCCCTGAGCCTGTGCTTTTCCAAGCTAAAGAGCCCCATGGCTCTCAGCCTGGCGTCGTAAGGTCTGTTTTCCTGACCTCTGATTATGCGTGTGGCTCTTCTCTGGACTCTCTCAAGCTTCTCCACATCCTTTTTGAATTGTGGAGCCCAAAACTGGACCCAGTACTGCAGCTGCGGCCTCACCAAGGCCGAGTACAAGGGGTGAATGACGTCCCAGGATTTGCTTGAGAAGCGTCTATGGATGCAAGCCAGCGTTTTGGTCGCTTTACTAGCCTCAGCATCGCATTGCAGGCTCATGTTCATCTTGTGGTCAAT
>NW_017729029.1:57490100-57498596 GCF_001723915.1 Gavialis gangeticus
ATCGAAGGCTTTTTTGAAGTCAAGATATATGACATCAATATCTGATGAAACGGACCAAGTGTTATCAGAAAGGGAAACACAGAAACAGGGTACCTAAACTGAAGACTAACTCAGGATTCTTTATCACACGCATTTCTTGGGAAAAGGAATCACACAAACAGCTAAAATAGAAGAATAATCTCTGGTGGAATGTGATCTCTGCTTTGTGTCATCCTTTAAACCAAAGTTCTGGCACGTCACACAGAAATCCTTTGCCATAGTTACGGTCTCTGAGGAAAAAATGTTGCTCAACTTCTCCAGGTATGCTGAATATAACCCACAAATTTTACACCCATTCTTCTGATGGTTGTATGGCTATGCCCAGTTAAAAATCCATATTTTCCTATACGGCAGGTCTTCAAAGTAACTGAAGCCTCAAAAGAAAAATAATTAAATTAAGGAACACTAATGAGGAGTGGCAACAAATTTGACTATTCTTGCTACGATGTCCAATGAAGCAAAAGGTGCAGAGGTTTACATAATACATGCCTCATATCTTTTGCCATTTTCCTTTTCTTTGGCAGACAGTCCAAAAGGAAAACATTTAGTTCTGAAGCTGGTATAAAATTAAATGTTGACTGTACCTGCACAATAGCAGGCAATCTTGAAACTAAAGTAACGTAGTCAATTCAATCCATATTAAGCAAGAGCAGGAAAGGAAAAAAATATTGTCTATGGAGGTGTGCAATACCTCCGTAGGGCTTTTCCAGGGGCCAGGTACTTGGAAGTGGAGACCACAACTGAATTCAGGGGTATGGACTCCCATGGGGACATATTTTGGCAGCAGTAGGGCAAGTAATGGCTATGCTAGGCCCCAGGCTCCCTTACACTGCTCACTAAGTTGCTAGAGGTGGGTCCAGTTCCAACCAAGGGAAGCCAGGCAAGTTGAACACTACGGAGTTAGCATCAGTCATAGGAATTAATAATTCATTTTTACAATAGCATTTACTGCTATATTTTCCTCTATTATGGTACTTACAAAGAGAAAGATGCAGGATAAAATGGTGAACTTGAGTGAAGATAGGTGATATATGTACAAGATTTCTGCCAATAATGCCAGAATTCGTTGAAATGAACATGAGCAGACTAATATGCCAAGCACATCTGCACATATCTGTTTTGCTCAGAAGTGAAAAGGCATTTAAAATACAAAGCCAGATCCACTGGCACATAAGCCCAGGTCCAGAGGTCAGTGAGGGCAAAGTCATGGTCTAACAAAATACCACCCTATTTACCCAATTCCAAGATGACTTTGAATTTAAGACAACACTGGAATAATTAGATTTTACACAGGGACAGCTATAAATTGGTTATAACTTCCCAGATACAGCATCTTTTATTGGAGGCACATCTTAAAATCTGTCCCCAATCACAGGGCCTGACCTGCATCCCCCCTGCCACCTGCCCCCCCACCCAATCCCCAACCCTTGATTCCTGTTTTGTGCTGCTGCACCATCCCCCAACATGCTACTACAGTTTCTTCCAATCTGTGCTGCTGAGCCATCCCCTGACCCATGCTTCCAATTGGCAGCAGCGTAGGTCAGGGAATTCATCAGCAGCATGCACTGCCATCCCACGCTGCTGCCTGATCCTTAACGCACACTGCTGCCCCATCTCCCTCCCAATTCCCAACTCACACTACTGTCCCATTCCAATCTCTAGTCCAGCCCCTGACCCACTTTCACTGCAGTGCTGCTGACCCCATGTCTCCAAGCCACAGAGCAGCCCCAGCTCTGACCTCAGGGCCAAGCTGGAGTGCTGGTACTCAAACTGAAAATGAGACCCAATTTCCCTCTGTCGACCGAGGGGAAGAAAACAACCCTCATTTTGGATTCAAGTAAGTACAGAGCAGAAGAGTAGAGAAAGAAGAGTAGACTATCTTTCTAAGAACAATGTAGGGATTTCCCAGTCTTCCTAAAGATCAAAAAACTGCAAAAAAGATGAAAAGAAGGAAATATAAACGTGAAGAGGAACACCAGGTCTCAAGGTCATAAGTAAGGGATGGAGGACTAGGCAAGATAAATGCGTGAAATAATACTGGGGGATAGATGAGTTGACAAGGAAACCTGGAAGCATTTCCTACTATGGTAATTTATCTGGATAGAGGGCTAAAATAATGATGTATGATAAAAAGAATGAGAGCAACAAACATCAAAGTAAACGCTTAGATTGAAAGAAGCTGCTATACCGAAAAAATTTAAATTTCCAGAGGTTTTGAACACAAAAATTAGTTTTTTGCCCTTGCTGCTGTATTGCCAGAGAGCACAAAAATATTTATCATGTAATGGAAAGCAGCCTCCACTACATTTTACAATACCAAAAGTTGTGCAGCATGTGAAAAAGTCAGTGCGGTATACTTTTATCACATATACACTGAAATCAAGGAGATGTCCAAGGTGGTACCATTAGAAGGATAGATGGGATGGAGATGAACATATAAGATGACAAAGTTGATGATTTGATGGGAATGAACTACACAGGATCCTGAAAGTAAACACAAAGAAACTGTTATAGAATGCAGTGGGGACAGATTCTGAAGGGTGTGATGTGAACAGAACAAGCAAGAAGGATGGATTATTTCAACAGTAGCAGTTCGGATGGAGACAAATGACGTATCCATAATGCCAAAGGGATAATGGACAAACAATTTAGCTTTTGGGATGGAAAGCAGCAGCATATTTCAACAAATGTATACAGGAAGAAAGAAAGATTTGATCACAGACTAGAAGTGGATGTAGGGTCAAAAAACGACTTCCAGAGCCAGGCAGGCAGGTGATCAACAGCAAAGAATATGCTGTTGGTACTGGAGGTACTGGTTAGTGGAAACTACTAGCATATAGGACATGAAAGGTATTCGGTCTCTTAACCCCACTGACTGCTCCCCTTAAATAACTGTATACAGCATTTTCTAACTTATACCCAAAGTGCACCGTATACTCCAAGTATTGTTAGGCGACTACTTTGTTCTTGTAGCACAAGTCTCAAAGACAAACCTACTTCAGGAAAAAGAGAAACCTACTTTTTATGTCCCTATCACATGAGCAAGATTTGTTACATAGTATCTTTTACTGCACTGTCTAATGAACATGGCTGTATTAACATCAGTTTTACATCTAGAGAGCAACATTGTGAGAAAACAAGATTAGCTATAGTTTTACAGTGTGCTTTAAGACCATCTAGTAAAAAAGACTTAACTGATAATTTACTTTATTTCATTTGTAGTCAAAATGGAAAAATATATTTTTAGATAGGCACCATGGTCCTGGAAACTGATGATGAGATGAAGCAAGACCTCCTTATTTCCAGATCTCACTTGTGTCAATAACTTTGTAAATGGTCTGTGGCAAGTCACTTAGCCTATGTGAATTTCCTCATATCTAAAAAGGGAACAATAAATTTGATGTACCTGCGTAGTGCTGGTTTCAGAGAGTTCATTAGTAGCTGTATTGGCATGAGCACATAAACAAGTTACTGAGATGCAAAAAGGGGCAGGGATTTATCATGCATAAGATGCTCCATGGTAACTGCTCACATGCATGTCTAAAAAGGAAAATCCTGGAGTACTACTCTAAACTGTACTACTAAACTAGAGAGAAATAATTTCTTATTCTATTAACAGGAGCATCTTTATACTTTTCCCTCTGCTTGTGACCATCAATTCCCCTCATGAAACTATTGCCATTATCCTGAGCTGGTTACGCATTTTCCTTCATAAAAGACTGACAGTTATTTTAGACAAGTTGCATCAATTTGTTGGTATAGCAGGTTGTAAATCATGTGGTTACTACCCACAGTATTTCCTAGTATTAGATATAAATTCTGATTCATGACATCCAAACAAATGAGAATCCTAAATTTTAATTTTACCAAAGTATTCCTCTGAAAAGTGGAAAACAAACTGTACAGTACATATATTAATGATACTTGTATGGTGTATTATGATGCTTCCCTCTCACTTCTGGCAGTTTTACCTCCATTATGTTCATTAACTTAAAGTTCCAAATAGATTCAGGCTGGGCTCCAAAAAATGGATGAATTTCAAACACTCCTGAAGTTCGTAATTTTTTAATCCAAAGTTGAACTGTTTTGGATGACAATACGAAACCCAGGAGAAGCAAGTTCCAGTTCTCAGGAACAAGAAGAATTAAGATCAAGCATCCTAACCATAATGATGGACTGAGCATGCTCAGCAATTTTGAAACATCAGGCCAGATCACTTTAGCTCACTGCCATTGCTAGAAACAAATTATTTATCAGCAGGGATGCAGGTTTTCCATTTCCCATGGAAAAATGGAAAAATTCAGATTTTCCCTTTTAACCGAGAAAAATGTGGATTTTTCACTTTAATGGAGAAACATGCAGATTTTGCACTTCTGCAGTGAGCTCTCTGCAGGGTGGCAGGGTTCCAACTTGTAAGGGGCTGGGGAGGAGCGGGAGAAGGGCAGTCAGGCAGAGGATGCCAAGTGCACATGTACGCTTACACATGCACATCACTACCTGGTAGACTGGAGAGCAGCTCCAGCAGGTAAGTCTGGTGGGGAGCAGGGATTGAGGCTTCAAGAGGGAGGGCAGGAAAGAAGGAGGGAGTTGGGCAGAGCTGGGACTGCTGCCCAGCTGATGCGGTGCATGGGGCTTGTGGCCCAGGGCCAGAATGTGCAGCTGCAGGGTCCTGGCAGGGAGTGGGACAGGGCCGTGGGTGGACTGTGCGGCGGGCAGGGGAGCTGACTCCCTGCCAGTGTGCGCACTCCCAGGAGGACCACATACTCCCCAGATCTGGTGCAAGGTAGGGGTGGGCTGCCCACTGCAGGCTCAAACTCCCCTCCCTGCTGCCTTTCCCCACAGCCCAACAGGCAGGACCCAGTATGGCAATGCAGAGTGGGGCTGAGCAGGGAAGCTCCTTGCCACTTCAAGTCCTGCACCACCCTGGCAAAGCACCCCCTGCCTGCCCAGAAGCAGCAGAGGCAACAACGTGGAGTTGTACCCCTCACTCCTGTTGGGCAGGCAGACAGCACTTCGCCATGGCAGCATGGAGCTCCCAGCAGTGGCACTGAGCTTCCCTGCCATGCTAGGTCCTGCCCAAGGACCCAGGGGATAGGAGCAAGGCAGGGAGCCCTGAGCTTGAAACAGGCAGCTCATATCCACCTCCACATGGGTTCCAGTCTGCCCATGCTGCTCATGAAGGAAGGGGAGCTGGGTTCTGCACTCTGCTCCACTGCAGCAGCCACCACCTCCTGCGGGCAACAGCCGGGGCTCAGGTACTGCTGCAGAGGGCAGTGGACCCAGGTCCTCTAGCTCTGGCAGCTGGGGAACTCCTTCGGCACAGCTGGGTAGGGGGAGCTGTGGGTAGGGAGTGAGGGGCACCAGGAGGGCTGTGGGTGGGAATCCCTGACCTGCATCCTGGTGAGCTAAGGGGGCAAGGGGAACTCCGATTTTCCATAATAAAAAACCCCAAATCAAACATCAAAATTTACAGGTACTTAGACTGTATTTTATTATAGTGACTGAGGCACTGGTAGGCTGCCAAACTGCTTTAAGATTGTAAATATATTAATAAAACATTGTGTTCAATTGATCTATATCTATCTATAGATCAACAGATATGTATGGTCATGTCTCATTTTAATTGAGGAATTTAACCAGAGAATTTGAGATTATCAGAGAATTTGTGAATTTTAAACAGAGAAAACCAGGACCCCTGTATCAGATATGTTGTGATACAGTCTTAAATTTGTGATATTAAGATTATAAAAGCTGTTTTAGATACCTGATATTTATATTACAGTAGCAACTACGGGCCGAACGGATCACGGCTATACTTCAAAAGTCACTGTAGAAACAAAATTCTTTCTAGATTTAAGTTATTTTTCTTTTCCCTCCACTTATGCAATCAGTCATGGTATCAATACAATTTTACATTCTGGTAGAAGAAGAAAAGCTACCAGTTTTGGAAAGCTCCCTAGACTGTTTCTAAAACATCCGTCTTTATAAGACAATACACAAAAGTAGGTATTACTGATGTGACAGTAGTCCTCCCAGTTATTTGGGATGACCTGAATATCTCTTTGTGGCTTTGCCATTCATGAGTAATGTGATCACCCCCAACTCATGCCAGGAAGTGCTAGATCCAGAAGGGACTTAAGCATGGTAAATGAGCATTTGCAGAGCCTGTTAGGCACTTAAGTGCCTTGTAGTATTTGGCACCTGGGGTCTCAACAGGAACCCCTGAGGAAAGTCAGGTACCTCAGAAGGGAGATGCATTAGAACACTTAGCAAGGAAGTCCCCAAAACTGGCTGACAGGAAGTGCTGAGGACAGGAGGTCTTAAATACCACCTTTTTGGGAAGGGTCAAGATCCTAACTAACCATGGGAGGCCAAGAAGCACCTCTGTCCACTAATCCCAATGGTGCTTAGACACAAGTCAAGCTCAGAACTGTCAAGTACTGTCAAGACTGAGGTGCTGCTGGGTACAGGCAAAACCAGAACTTTAGTTGCCTAGATTTTTTATACTCCTCAAGGGTTATGGAAGAGTTTTGTAGCAGAATTTGAAGGATCTAAATTTTGGACCGAGATGCCTAATGCAAAAGTTAGGTGGCCAGGTCAAGCTGAATCCCTTTTTGTGGAGCTAGCCCCAAGCACTCTGAAGCTTCATCTTGTGCTACCCATGCAGTACACCAAAATACAGTAGCAGCACACATTCATAGAATTTTGCTAGTTCTTAAAAGTGGATGAATGCCATTTTATAGTACCAACTGTAAGGGCATACATCTAAACTACACCAACAAGACATGCTGCAGCGAAACACAGGACGCAGGCTCTGTGTGTGTATGTCCTGAAACAGATGTAATGTGGCACTTGGTGTGGCTTTGGACATGTGCCAATAGACATGCCTGAGATACTACATCCCTGAGATATTACATCCCCTTTGGAGTGTAGCAGTCCAGAAGCAGCGGGGGCATGCATTTAAAGTTCATACTGCAAAACTGCCTTAATAGACTCTCAAGATCCTTACTGAAACTCTAAAAATATATACCACTGTTACACCTTGATGCAAGTAAAGAAAGTGAAGCCCTTAAAACACAAGCTAGAGATAAACACACCATTAAATAAAATTGGATAAAGAGTATTTTTACACTCTTATGATTCTAAAAGCATCCATCTAAGATATTGCCTAAAGAAATGTTTTAGTTTACCATTCAAACAGTCATGTAACTGAAGTTCAGGTCCAGAATTTCTTCCTGCTACAAACTTTGCATGATGCCAGCCAGTACAGTTCATTCTGTGCCTCAGTTTCCCAATCAGCAAGATGAGAATAATACTGGCTCATGTCACACTGAACCAGGCACATACACATTCATACTTGTGCAGTGCTCAGGTATTACAATGAGAAGAAAACTATTCACCTGAATGGATCGACTATGCTTTTTGGTTATAGACACTTAAAACTTTGCAAATTTTTTTTTTTAAATCTAGAGAACTGATTGATTTTGTTATAGCATATGTGATGCTTCTGCTGAGCCACCTTTGGAGGATGGCTGAGACCTATTTGCCATTTCCAACACCCCACCCCTTATTTAATCTTTACATTTTTATTTCTTCACCAAACCAAACTTTAATGTACTCCAAAACATAAAAAGAAAATCATATTCTAGCCAAAAGGTAAATAAACCTGGATGGGCTAACTAAGCTTTCATACTTACCAACGCAAGCTCAGCTCATGATTTAAACCACCCAGTGAAATTAACAGGAAGAGCCATAGGTTTCAACCAGCGAAATGGAAAAGTAGAAATCGCGCCCTTTTTGAATTTGTCGGTTCTCAGAAAAGATGAACTGGACAAACCCACGTGAAGTCCGCAAGTCCCAAACTTTCTATCCCGGCGCTAGCTGTTCACGCCAAGAACATACTTCACACTTTTTTAGGAAACCCCTCAGCTTTTGACCCCAAAAGCTCACTGAGAAAAATTGCTTCCCCCCACTATTTAAAGAGATCCGATCCCGAACCCCATCTGCTTTTGAAGCCCGAACCTGACTGGCGGTCAAAAAAATCGTTCATGAGCTCATCGGGGTGTGAACCCCTCGCAAACTTCACTTTCTGCACCCTAAAAAAAAAAAAAATTAAAAAAACCCCTTGTCTGCCTGTTAACCCTAGAAAGAAAAAAAAAACCAAAATAAAAAACCCTCATGTGCTCGTTAACCCTAAAAAAAAAAAAAAAAAGGCTAAATAAAAAAAACCTTGTGCACTCATTAACTCACAGCCCTAAAACCCGGAATTTCCCCCCCACTCCCCCAACCCACCCTCCCCTTTCCCCAGGGGAGGATGGACATTTTGGGGGCTTCTCAGGGGTTTAAACAGGGAGGCAAATCTCCGTTAGCATCCACCCAAGGCAACTTTCTTTTTTTGGAGGGGAGGGGGGGAGATTTTTCCAACAACAACAAACCCCCCCCCCTTCCTTCTCCCCC
>NW_017729029.1:57498905-57511490 GCF_001723915.1 Gavialis gangeticus
CCGGGAGGGAGGGGAGGGTTGGTTGAGGGCCGCTCCCTGCTAACGGCGGGAGGGAAGGGAAGATGGTAGCGGAGTTGGGGGGGGGAGGCGCAACCTAACCTGGCGAGCGCTGGGTGAAGCCCCGCCCTCCGCCACCGCCCGTCCCGCTGGTGAGTGACCGTAATGCCAGCCAATGGGAGAGCGCGCGGAGCGGCCAATCAGAAGCGGGCGGGGCCTGAAAGGGGGCGGTGACCCGGGGAGACGGGTTGCCATGGCGGCGGGTGTGTGGCCTGGCGGTGGGGGAGGGGGTATTTGATAGCAGCTCCGAGCTGGGATGCTGCGGGGGTCACGTGTGCTTGTCTGAGGTACATGCTGGGGTGTCACAGACACTAGTCAGGTACGCACAGAGGTGTTACATGTGCTTGTCTGAGGTACACACGGGTGTCACACACTAGTGTGAGGTATCCCTAGAGGTGTCACATGCTGCTCTGAGGTACACAGGAGTGTCACACTAGTCTGAGGTACAGGAGTGTTACATGCGCTAGTCGGAGGTACACATGGGTGTCACACTAGTCTGAGGCACACACAGGTGTCACGTGCTAGTCTGAGGTACACACAGGTGTTGCATGTCCCAGTCACAGGTGTCATATGTGCTAGAAAAAGGTACACACGGGTGTTGCGCGCTAATCTGAGGTATTCATGGGTGTTATGCGCTAGTCAGGTACAGACAAGTGTCATGCACTAGTCTGTACATACAGAGGTGTCACATGCACTAGTCTGAGGTACACACGGGGTCACACGTGCTAGGCTGAGGTGTACACAGGGGTGTCACATGCACTCATCTGAAGTCAGTCAGACCTCTTTTATTTCAACTGTTTTATTTTTTATGTCAAGGGAAATCAAATCTCAGTACATCATTTAGAAATATTATTTAGGTGCCAGACAGGCCACGAGGATCAGGAGCGACAGGACAGAAGAGATTTAGTGTTTCAAGTGCAAAACATTTTAACAGCTGGAGCTTTTTTTGAAGTACACTACTGCACACACAGCAGTGAGGTGACTCTCTGCATGCCTGAAGAAGGGTGTTTATGCCCAAAAGCTTACAAAGAGCAATTTTCCCAACTATTTAGTTGGTCTAATAAAAGATGAGATCATCTTTCCCAAGTACCTTGCTGGCTCACCATGAGGGGATACTTCATGCTGGGTCCAGTGAAAAGTTTGGGGAAAACTGCATTTTTGGCTTCATCATTTACAATGGCAAAACTTACATAGCTGAAGAGGAGTTTTATCGGTATTTACAGACTGCTCTGTGATAAACTCGGGATCTGAAGTCAGATGAAATTGCATGGAGATCTATATATCTATAGGGGAGAGAGCACACACTTTTGTGGACCCCAGCTCGCTTCACCATGCTGTGAAAGGCCTTGCAGGAAACAGCGTAAAGAGAGAAATTAGGATACAGAAAATGAGAGGGAGAGAACAGGGGAATGGGCAGTGCTAGGTGAGACAATGCTAAGGGCATTTATTTATTTATTTACTTTGCCTCAGCACAGCAATCCTGAGGGGTTAGGAATAAAATTAAATAGGAATAAAATTGTATTATATTTAAGTTCTCATATTCTTTCCCCCACAGGAAGCTCTTATATTCCTTCCCCCATTTCTTATATATCCACCCCACCATGTCACTGGTTGCATTTTCTATATAGGGGTTAGTTTTGAAACTGAGTTTTCCTCTCCTAGATGGAATGGACTTTCTAGCATCTGACAAGGTAGGCTATAGCTTATGAAAGCTTACGCCTCTGAACGCAGGTAGATGTGAAGAACGGTTGCTCCTGGAGTTTGTGATGGCAGGTAGTAGTTTTGTAGCCTCCCGGTTTTGATAACAAACGTTTCCATTTTTTTAAAGAGCTTGAAATTCTGTTTATATATATAGTAATAGTGTCTAATTTAACTAGGACTGCTAGGAACCATGGGTGAGTTGTGCAGCATTGGGGGATGCTAGGGAACTATTCTTGAGGAACATGGTTGATTCCTAACCAAAAGGCTGTCTCTTTCTGCTCCACCTCCTGGCCCCCCAGCAGTTGTCTGGGTAGATCCAGTAGCCAAGCTGTCTAGAAAACTGGTGGTATCATAAAACTATAAGGTGTGGTGGGATCTCAGGGGTGATCAGTCCAAACTTTTGCCCAGATGTGAGCCACATTATTCCTAAAATATCCCAGACAGGCCTGCTCAGCCTCTTTGAAGAACAGCAGTGAAGGAGATGCCACAGTTTGGCTAGGTATCCAGGTTGTAGCCATATTGGTCTAGAGGAAAAAGCAATCGGGGCTCGTGGACAGAGGTGATATCTTTTATTAGACCAACAACTGTTTTGTTGTTTATAATAAAAGATATCAGCTCTGTCCATCAGCCCTGATTACAATTTAGTTCTTGATTAATTGGGAGGTATATGTTTCCCAAAGGACTGCAGCTGACCATTCTCTAGCTGTCCTGGTCTTGTTTTGCCCAAGGGTTTCAGGTGAAGGAAGGTGAGAGAGTGAGGTTGACTGCATTGGCATCCCACACTAAAATCCATTCTAGATGCAGATGTCCTTTTCATGCCAGTTGGTTTCAAATAGTGCAAGCTACAGAACTTCAAAAAAATAGGTTGTGCTATATTTAAATGTGTTTTGTGCACCACATCTGCATGCAGAAAGGGGTTGAAACCTGATCTATATACTTTTTATTAAGATTGATTCTCTCTGTAGAACTACAGGGCAGAAAGGGATAGCAGCAATCAGGAAGGAGCACTTTTTTATAGTACTTGATGTGTGGGTTTGTTTTAGAGCAGGTTGGGAAAGTCTGCTACTTACAACTTAGCCACTGACTAGGATTTACTATTTTATGCATTGAACATTAAAAATAAAACAGATACTTATGATTCACTAAATCAGAGCTATGTAATGTTAGCCACAAGATACCTTGATGATGTAGGCCAATTGTAAACAAATCACATGAAAATGTTATAAATGCAAAATCAAGCACTTGCAATATAGGAAATACCAAAATTAAGGTTACCTGTGCACCTTTAGTTTGAACCCCTTGTGCATAAGTATCATAATGCAGTATTCTATTACATGATCACATGCTATCTTCTCCTAGAGCAGTGGTTTTCAACTTTTTTTTCCATTTGCAGACCCCTACAATTTCAAATGGAGGTGTGGACCCCTTTGGAAGTTTCAAATGGAGGTGCAGACCCCTTTGAATTGTAAGTGTGGATATTCACATCCTTTTGATTGATCATAAGCATCAACCCCGTACACATAGTTTGCAGACCCCCAGGGGTCCATGGGCCACAAGTTGAAAACCACTGTCCTAGAGAGGTAGTTAGCTGTGTTAGTCTGAAGTTAAGCAGAAATTAGGGCAATGTGGTATTTTGAAGTAACTCATTCAGAGAGGCATGAGCTTTTGTAAGTCTGCTTTGTCAGATGCTCTGAAGTCCATTTTGTTTGAGAGAGGAAAACTCCGTTTCACACTTAAACAGGCCAAATTCATTAGTCTTGCAAGGCTCATGAGGTAGAGTGCCACAGCTGATACCTGTTCCTAGCAGTCTGACAGGGAATGATACAGCATTCCCAGGTCATAGCTGGGAAGTTGCAGAAATGTCTGTGGATACTTTTTTCTGACTCTAATGTGTAGTTTGATCTGGCAGCATTGTTTTCCTCATTTCTTTTCCATCAGAATTTCTGCTTCTAGTTTTTGTTCACACAAAGTGGATTTGTGTGAATTCTGGTATTTGGGAACAAACGTCTTCATCCGTAAATACTGAATGATCATGAAAGTTAGTTTATTTACCGTAGAAATGTCATGAACACATCCTACCTGTATTCCAGCTGAGACTCAGATAGTAAGACTGTGAAAAGAGAACGTTGAAGATGAAGTCTAATAAACCACCAGTAAGTCCAGCTGATCATCTTTGCTCAGGAAGGAGCATAGGTATTTGGATTGTACAGCAGGATACGTATACTTACCCAGTAAGTGAATGTATAAAACGGAATTCCATAGATTCCTTTTCTTGTTTTAATGTTTATATTTTAATTCATGTTTTCCATTTAGCAATTTCCAGTGAGATGCATGAAAATTAAACTAAAAAATAGCACAAGTATCTTCTAGGTGTTGGGACAAATATCACAAGAACTCTTGAGTGGATTATCAGTGAATGTAATTTATATGGAAACATGACAGCACTGAAAGATGAGTTGATATAGTGAAGACAACCTATGAAACAGACTAGAGTTTAGTAAACATAATATATTTAGAAATCCATCTAGTGCCAAGCATAGGCAAAGGAAGGAAGAGATTAAAACAGGAAAGCGTGCCACTGCTTTTCTTGATCTGTTAGGTTATGCCGGATTTAAAAACGAAGCATTAATTACAATGACTTTTCTTTGGAAACAAATGCTCCGCAGAACCCCGTTTAAACAAAGCTGTGGTAGAACTGATTTGCTTTAAAGAATGGGAATCATAGCATGGAAGCTTAACTTTGAAAAAAAGAAGTAGAAAAAAAAATCCTGACTTTAGATCACAGACTTTCTGATTCTCGAGTGTGGGTGGGCAAAAAGGAAAAATTGAAACAGTTCCTGGTATCAGACTCCAAAGAAACTGGCTTCAGAGAAAAACTGAAGTTTTTTGAAATACTAGATACTGTCTCCTTAGGTACAGCACCTTTTGCATTGTTAGTGCTTAACTCCGTCCTCCAAGTTCACAACCTAGGATGTTTAGTGGAGCATTGAATATATACTTCTGATTTGTTGTTTCAGGTTTTCTTGCCTACTCAAGGGTATTATTGCATTAGTTAGGCTTTTTTTGCCTGTGTTTTCTTCAGAAGTGCAATGAGTAGAAAATAGATCAAGCAGAGTGGATCTAACCCTTGGGCTGGGGATATGACAATCAGACATGGAACAATTTTCTGATTTAGGTAGGCCTAAACAATATTACCATTTGTCAGTAATTATCTATTTGCTTGTATCATAAAAGTTTTCATTCTATTGTTTCTATGACATCCAGGATATATGGGTTATTAATTCAGTTCTGACTGATTTCAAGTAATAGTAATTTCACAATTTTCCTTGAGCTGGAAGCTACTGTACAGTTTTTCTAATCATCACTAATGCATAACCGAAATATTTCTTGTTATGGCTTAATTTCATCACTTTTTATTCTGTCCCCATTGCTTAGTTAGTATTTAATCCCTGTCCGCTTTATTACCCCAATTTGCACATTTGCAAGCAGTTATGCCTCTCTAGTCTTTTTTTCTCCAGATTAAGTCTCGTAACCTTTTCTCTGAGATTTTATTTGCCAAATTATTTACCATTTTGTCCCTTTCCTTTGAACTGTCCTCTACTTGTCTGGCACTTTTGAAATATGATGTTCTCAATAAAAGAGCACTTAATGAAAAACAGCTTCCTAATTCAGGCTGCTTCATATCCCCCTTCAGTGCACTCATTAGAAATAGGTAGTAACACAATCAAAAATCTTTATTACAATGGTTATGTAAAAGATTCTTTTTGTTTATAAGTGAAAATTATTATTTTGAAGTAAAATACACCCAGACATTAGAAAACAAGCAAAATATACTAATGATTCAATGTCACCATAGCATATTACTTAACATTCAATGGTAGCACTATAAATATCTTAAATTTTTAAAATTATTTCATAGCCTTCACCAAACTTCCATGTCATCTGTCTAATCCAGGTTTTGGACTTGATCCTGCAAGGAGCCAAGGATTCTTGTCTAATATTTGTTTGTGGGCTTGGTGATGCTCACAGAAGCGCTTTACACCTTGTGGGTAGGGCTGTGCGAAACGCCATCATTTCGTTTCAATGTCTGTTTTGCCAGGACAATGTTTCATTTTGTTTTGTTTCATTTTGAAGCACTGTCCTCTTTCATTTCCTCAAAACTGTTTTGCTGTTTTGACGTTTTACCTATAGGCTATAATGGGAAATCATGAAAATGTCTAAATCTTTGTCATTTGTTGCCTGATTCAGATGCAAATTGCAGGGATGGTAGCCCCTTCTGAGAGCATGAAACCTGGTAAGTTTCAAGGAGATAAGTGTAAAGGTTTCTTGGAAACTGCACCTTAAACTTGAAAGTAAAATTCTTAACACTGGCAGCAGCACCCTCCTGTCATGTGGCATGCAGATCTGGGGGCTTGCACCCCCGGGAGGGCTACGGGGCTGTGCCAGACTCCTCCCGGGGGTGCGGGCCCCCAGATCTGCCCTGGATGACATGAATCTACCGCTGCCACCTGGGACTGCACTGGATGCAGCTTATGCCCAATGCCGGGCTCCATGGAGCTCAGCCCAGCGGCAGGAGGTGGAGCACTGCCCCGGCCCTGCCCACCTCCCGCTGTGCGGCTGTACTCCATGGGGCTGGCGGAACTGATTGGAGTGCAGCCCTAGCTTTGCCCACTTCCCGCCGCCAGGCTGCACTCTGATTGGCTCTGTCAGCCCCATGTAGCTCAGCCGGGATGTGGAGCACACCCCCGAGTCTGCACACTTCTCACCACTGGGCTGCGTTCTGTGGGGCTGGCAGAGCTAATCGGAACACAGCCCTGGCTCTGCTCGCCTCCTGTCACTGGGCTGCACTCCGATTGGCTCTGCCAGCCCCATGTAGCTCTGCCAGGAGGCGGAGCGCAGCCCCGGGTCTGCATGCCTCCAGCTGCCAGGCTGCACTCCATGGGGCTAGTGGAGCCAATCAGAGCACAGCCCTGGGTCTGCACGCCTCCTCCTGCTGGGCTGTGCTCTGATCAGCTCCATCAGCCTCATGGAGCTCAGCCCAGTGGTGGGAGGTGGAGCACAGCCCTGGCTCTCCCTACCTCCCACCGCCAGGCTGAGCTACATGGGGCTAGTGGAGCCGATCGGAGCACAGCCCTGGGTCTCCCCTGCCTTCCACCACCACTTTTGAAATGTTTTGAGTGCCCTCATTTTGTTTGAAGCTGTTTCGAAGCTTTTTGTTCATCTTGATTTTGCTGTTTCGAGCTCAGAACACACTGAAACAGCTTCGAAATGAAACACTCGGTGAAATTTCACACAGCCCTACTTGTGGGAATGACTTCCTGGCATGGCACATTTGGAATACCCTTCTGTCACATCAAAAGAAATGAGTTGGGTTATTTTTGGGAACTTGTCCAAAGGTTTTTGTTCATCAGTGTAGTCTCAAATGAATTATCGTAAGTATTCCTAGAATATATGAGAAAAGTCCCTTCTCATTCCTTTCCTCTAGGTTGGGAATGAGCTGAGATGCTATTTGTCTTCAGTATTCAAGCTAGTCAAAAGAATACCCACGTACCTTTCCCATCATCCTCACATTGTAGTCTAAAAGAACTTCTCCCCATCCTTCATATGCCCAGGTCAAACCTGTGAGAGGTAATTTTGTAACAACCTGTTTTTGAGATGATGGCCATCATTTTGGGGCAAAAAAGTGCCGTTAGCTAAATTTTAAAAGGTTCTTAATTCTGTTGACAAGATGCTATATACCTGATAAAGCAAAACCATTCATCAGTTCAATTGTTCATAAAAAATGCAAATAAAAAGTGTAACATATGTAAAAGATTAGTAACAGTGCCAGTTTTTTTCAGGAAAGATTTTAATTAAAGGTTGTGTGTGGAAGTTAGGTTTAATGATATACTGGTATAATAGTTTTAGGCTTGACAAATGTTTCTTCTTTGAGTATGTGTCAGTGAGGATTTCACTGCAAGTACAAGTGTGCCATGTGTGTTAAAGCTCAGAGATTTTTTTTTCCCCTGTAGGGGCATCCATCAGGGCTGTGCATGTGTACTCTGTCATGTGGTGCTTCCATGCAAGGGCACATGGCTATTAAACACTTTATGGTTCCCTCTTACTGCCTGTGGCACTGAGATGGGACTTGGCAAGTGTCTAACTCACTGTTTTTCTGAATTTCAATGTCATCCAGTCAGGCAATTTAGTGGAAAAACAGTGAGGTGCCTAAAACCAATGCCATGATGATTTTTAACCCTAAAGCATTACAGTTGGCTTTTTTCTGACTTCTGAGAGCAGCTCCTAATGATTGTGGATCAGAATATGTCCTCAGAGATCTATTTCTAAGATTTTACATTATTATATTGGAAAGATTAAACAATTCAGGTTCTCTTCCTTTCTGTTTATATCCATAACTGGATGTCCTGAAGGTGAAGACATCTCTTTGCAGGGAATTTCAAAGTAGAGGAACATAACAAATTTTGCTATTTAGAAGCTGGCTAATTTAGCTTTCCAACTTGAGTATCAGGACTTTCTCCACTGGAGTGCAGGAATTTTTCTTTGCTTGGCCTCAGCCAGTCTTGGCCAGGAGTGCGCCAATATGGAAGATATTGCCTAGTGGACTCCAAGATGAACATGAGTCGTCAGTGTGACGAAGTCATCAGAAAAGCTAACTGCACTTTATCATGCATCAGCAGATGCGTGACAAACAGAACCAAGGAGGTGATACTTGCCCTTTATTGGGCACTGGTCAGACCGTGGTTGGAATACTGCGTGCAGTTTTGGGCGCCACACTTTAGGAGGGATGTGGATAACCTGGAGAGGGTCCAGAGAAGGGTCACTCATATGGTTAAGGGCTTGCAGGCCAAGCCCTATGAGGAGAGACCAGGGCATTTGGACCTCTTCAGCCTCTGCAAGAGAAGGTTGAGAGGAGACCTTGTGGCTGCCTACAAATTCATCATGGGGGTGCAGAAGGGAATTGGTGAGGCTCTACTCACCAAAGTGCCCCTGGGGGTCACAAGAAATAATGTCCATAAGCTAGCAGAGAGCAGATTTAGATTGGACATTAGGAGGAACTTCCTCACAGTTACAGTGGCCAAAATCTGGACTGGGCTCCAAAGGGAGGTGGTGCTGTCCCCTACCTTGGGGGGTCTTCAAGAGGAGATTGGATGGGCATCTGGCTAGGGTCATCTGAACCCAGCACTCTTTCCTGCCTATGCAGGGGGTTGGACTCAATGATCTATTGAGGTCCCTTCTGACCCTAACATCTATGAATCTATGTGTAAAAACATTAACATGTAGCAAGCCAACAACCTTTATTAGGAGCTGTTCCTCGGTCTTAATGAGTGGGTCACGTGGCAAGTACAGGAATACTATACTCACTGTTTGAATGATGCACTTGAACTCATTCCTGCTACCCTGAGGGGATGCTGTTTGTCAGCTTGACAGTCACACACACTTGAAGAAGAAGAAACAGTTACATTATGTAATGTATAAGAAAGGGCTCTGTGCTGATCCAATAATCGATCCCTTCTTCGGAGGTCTTTGGCTACCACAAGCTCTTCATCAAGAGAGAACTGAGGGAAGGTTGCAGACTTTTTTATACCCTTTCACAGAGGCACAAGGCAGTACAGGATGCATGTGTGGTTCTAACAGACACTTATTTGAAGAAATACAATTTTGTGTTCATGGGGTACAGGCATTCCTAAGGCAGGATCCACACTATCTTGAAGAACCACAGTGAGGTATTTATTCCATTCTTCCTATAGGCCTGGCTACCTCAGTGGCAATGTAAAATTACTACTGCGAACAACTATTTAGGTAGAAACTGAACAAAGATTTTTAACGATAACACCTTTCATTTATAAAACCACTAAACTGTCCTTCTACTGCATTCATTCAGAAAAGGATGAAAACCATATATTGACTCAAACACCATTTTTTGCAGCACCCACGCATCCCTTACATCACCTAACCACGTACTGATCCCACTCATTTTCTTTTCTTTTCTAGATACATAGGCATGCAAATAACTCTCTTCTTGGGCTCTAGGAACCTCTGACATGATTAAAACTAAAACAATGGCCACAGCTACATGAGATGCTTATTGTGCAATAGCTCATTAGTCCTGCACAGCAGCATCACTGGGCATGACATGATGCTACTGCACACACAGTAGTGAAGAGCTATTGTGCAGTAAGAGTTGCTAGGCAACCATGCTGGGATGCAACTGTACAGTAATGCTGGTTACTGCCCAGTAATTTAGTACTTGGTTATGCAAGTACTAAATGCGCAGTAACAACTGTGTAGTGGGTCTCATGTAGACACGCTCAATGAAAGATAAAGCCTACGGCTTCTCCACACTCCCAAACCAGAAATTAGTCATTAGAGATTAAATTAAACCCTGACAGTACCCTGCATTACATGTAAATGCAAGGCTTTACCAAGCCTTTCTTTGAGTAAAGATGTTAATCTAGAAGCATTTCCTTTAGTTTGAGACCAAGTTGGAGAATAAGTCTGGAACTTGAGAGCTTTCTGCAGAAGATTAAAGGTGGCATGCCTTTGCTGAGCACAGCTATGGAAAGGTCCACTATCTGTTAAGACACCTGCTGTACTTTGACCCAACTTCAGATTCTTTTTGCTAGTTTAAAATGTTGTCCCCAGAGAAGTTCTTTGCAGTGATCTAATTGTGAAGTGATAAGGGCACACAATATGGTAACAAAGAATTTGGAAGAAGCAGTTATGATCTCTAAGCCATGGAAAAATAGAAAAAAAAAAATTGATGATGTTGGTAATCCATTACTCAGTGGCAGCTGGAAGTTCAGTCATACCACAACACTGAAAACATTAGTATGCAACCTTCTTTTAAACAACCACCTAGGAAGGATAAGTCCATATTTCAAACTATGGCAAAAAAGTATTCTCCATATTCTCACAACAATACTAACCTCACAAGAGAAGACTAGCAAACATTACCGTTACTAGAATTTTGGACCAAAGTAAACCAACAGAATCAGATAGATTCATCTAAATCTATTCAATTTGGTATTGTACCCAAGTTACATGAAACCACTTGACATAATATCTGACAAAATTGTGTTACAAGATACTACTATTGTAGTTCTATAGTTGAGGAATAATAAAGGTATAATCATCACAAAAAGACAAAAGCAATGACCACCCTAAGTATAACAAACAAATATCGTATGTCCTCTATATGAGACAAGTAATATTCTACATTGTAGTAGAACTGCAGGAGTAAAGCTTGCAATCACTGTGCAAGAGTTTTGTACTACAGCTTTGACTACTTTAGTTAAACCTGGTGTTCTTGTTGTTTTCTGTGTTTTCTCTGTTTCTTTTTTGTATATGCTAAGTAGAAGTTTATTTTGCCACACATTCTGCTATTGTATAAACATTTCTTTCTACCACTTGTTCTTGGTCTTCTACAGTATAATGTAATCCTAGTGGCTTTTTAGGAAAAACCTACTGGATTTACCACTTCTGTTCACTTTGCAGCCATAATTCAAGTTAGCCATCAGTTTTAGAGATGAAAGACAAAAGAAATGACAGTAGGAGTCTAACCTGCATAAGGTTATTGAATTCAGCAATTCAAGAAAATATTTTTATCTTATAAGAAATACCCTGGAGTATGCAATGATGACTGTTTTCAGGCCTTAACTCTGACATGCCATCAGGATACTGTTTCCTTGTGAAACAATTCTCTCACTGTGTTGCTTCCTTCTCATCTGTTTTAGTTGTATATTTCTGTGAATAATGAATCATACAGAATCTTTATTGTTATTTCTGGATTGTTATTTCCAGATTCCAATGTTTTTTCCCTTATTGTTTTTAATGTTGGTGTTGAGTACTATTTTTTTCTCTCAAAATTATCACATACAGTTTTACCAATTTGATATTTTTTGGTTTCATCTCCTACTCATGAGTTTTTACTTGTTTCTCATGTAACTCTACAAATACTTTAATCTCCTGGAGCTTAAATACCTTAAATCTCTGTGGGTGCATCTATATGTGGGCTTTACTGGGGAGTTGACTAATTGGCTCCACAGTAAAGCGTCACTATCTATATGAGCGCTGGTATTAGGGTGCAGTAAATTAATTCTGCCATAAGACAGTACTGTCCCTGACATATATTGCACTGCAACGTACATATGGATGGTGACTGGGACAGCAGCACCTTGAGCTGGGGTGGAGCAACCCCAGGCTGGCAACAGATTCAGGGGGTCAGTCACAGGGCTCCACAGTTTTTCCACTTTTGTTCCCAAGGGAGCCCCTCCACCACTGATGCTGCCACCTGGAGCCTGGGGCTGATTCCCCAAGACTGCTGGCAGCCCACAGTTGCTCTGCCCTGGCTCAGAATGCTGCTGTCCTGGGCACATGTGTAGACACTGCACCTGGGAGCAGTGTACTCTGGTACAAACTGCTCTGGAGTTTATTGTGTCACATTAATTGCACATGTAGATGCGTTCTGTGTTATTTCACTAGCAGGAGAAGCATCCTGCTGTCACAAACTGGATTCCTCTCTAAACTAATAGCTAGCATTCCTTTATTAAAATACACATTTACACGTGTTAATTATTCATTTATTTTTTCCTAATGGAAAAGATGATATTGACATGAAGAGTTCAGTTATCTATGTAGCATTTACAAATAGGGCTGAATACATTGAAGTCCAGATGGTGCTCCGGTTCTGTAAGTAGGTGAAATATTTTAAACCATCTTCCCTTTTTCTTATTGAGGGTTCTTCTGTATGTTTTACTCTTTCCTGTTTTAGGTATGACCTGTAATAAGGCTGTTTACTAACATCTAAAACAAAAATAATGTTTTCTC
>NW_017729029.1:57516490-57523783 GCF_001723915.1 Gavialis gangeticus
ATGACCTGTAATAAGGCTGTTTACTAACATCTAAAACAAAAATAATGTTTTATCTCTTCAGAAGGCTTTACAAACAAGCCTTGATTCCTCCTTCACAATTCCTGTGAGGCAAACATTCTTGTCTCCATTTAGAGAAGAGGAGATCAGAGGGAAATCATGTGGCAGGGCACCGGGGAAACTTTGACTTTCACTAGTGTGATTGCCCCGCTGCAGCTGCAGCCATTTTTTTCTGCACCCTCCCACCCTAATTAAGTCACTGGAGGGGACTGACACACAAAGGCCCAAGTTCATTCATCAGGGCTGACAAGGGAGTTTCAAGGGCTGATCCAAAGCCTATTGTAATCCCCCCATTTTCTTCAATGGATTTTGAAAAAGTCTTATGTGATTTATTGAGAACTATGCAGTCATTGGCAAAGCCAAAGCTGAAATCAAGAGCTTCTAACTTTTGGAGCTGTGCTCAGTCTGGAGAGCATAGCAAAATTTCTTCATCTTGCCATAGTTATGTTTATTATACTCTTAATTTTAATTTTGAAACTTTCGATATAGTGCAAAATTATATTGCTGGTGCCACTTAAGTCTGGGTTTAAAATCATTGAATCATTGATCCAAACTTCATGACATAAACCTTTCTTTTGCATAAATGCATGTGGAGTGGAAGATAAGTTGAGGGTTGTTATCTGGATAAATATGATTTAAGATCCATCAAGTGAGATATCATAAAGCACAAATATTAATAGTGCCTTCTGTGCATAAAACAAGATACTCCATCTCCATCTGATATGTAGGTTTAATGAGACTGAATATTGCCAGCCTTGAACATATTGCACTTT
Source organism: Gavialis gangeticus (assembly GCF_001723915.1). Classification (NCBI taxonomy): domain Eukaryota; kingdom Metazoa; phylum Chordata; order Crocodylia; family Gavialidae; genus Gavialis; species Gavialis gangeticus. Next base: position 57,517,321 of record NW_017729029.1, read on the forward strand.
TAGTTATGAATAATCTGGATAGATCACATAACTTTGTCCCTAAGCCACAGAAAAACTCCCAGTCATGTCAGGTAGTAAAGGTCCTATAGTTTGAAAGGTTTTATATGTTGCTATCTTTATATGGCCTTAAATTTATTTGTATTAACTATGATGGTTAATACTGTGGGATTAATATATTAGGTTTTATAACTATGAAAAAGTCCTTCAAAGGTCTTTCACCTTTACAAGCACTTATAATCAGGAAGATTTGTTTTAGTCTACTATATCATTACAGGAGACAGTAATGAGATCCAGTATTGTGGCAGTAAACAGTAGGCGCGTCTACACAAGACAGTTTACTGTGCAGTAGCATAGTTTACAGAGCAATAAGCCTGTACATCTATATGTACACATGTTTACTACACAGTAAACCTTTCTAATTGCAAGTAAATCCGCTACCTGCAAATAGCAAATTTACTTTCAATTAGTAACAGTGCAGTAGCACTCAGGTAGATGGCTAACCAGGAGCAAATCTGTTCCCAGTCAGCTGGCCACCAGGGGGTGGGAGATTGCTTCCTGCTCCCGGGAGCTGCCTGCTGCTGGGTCAGGCTTTATCACCAGAGCCCGAGTGGAGACTATTTCCCTTGACCCGGAAGCAGCGAGCTCCAAGCCCCCCACTCTGAGATCATGATTGGGGAATGGGGGCTGGGAAATCCTTGTCTTACAGCCCCTGCTTCACTATTTGGGAGCGGGGGCCCAGGAGACCTTTATCTCCCAGAACCAGCTCTGTGGGCATGGGGCTGGTATTTGGAGATCCTTATCTCCCAGTCTGAGCCTTGTGATTGCAGAGCTCAGGCTGGGAGATAAGCATCTCCCAGCGCTGGCCCTGCTGTCATGGAGCTCGTGTTGGGAGATGAGGGTCTCCAAGTCTGGATCCTGTGACCGTAGAGCTCGGGTTGGGAGATAAGGATCTTACAGCACCAGCCCCACAGTCATGAGCTCCCTGCTGGCGGGGGCTAGGGATCCTGTTCCCTGCCCAGTTCCATGATTGTGGAGCTGAGCGGGGAAGATGCTGAGGACCCCGTTCCTGCAATTGCGGAGTTGCGGCTGGGAACTGTCCTGGTTGGGGCAGGTCCCAGCCCCATGCCCCAATCAGGTGATCAAGTCATGGGGCTTAGAAAGAGAGCTGCATGGGTTGAAAGAGCTGCTAGCTGTCCCACCATTGGACTGGGCAGGGGCCTGGGATTTGCCCCTCACCTGAAGCTCTTTCCAAGTCCCCTGCCCTTGGTCAGGGGACTGGGGCCAGGAGCTCCCTGCTGCCGAGGCAGGAGGACATTGTCCCCACCTGGGCAGCAGGCAGCCCCCTGGAGCAGGGTGCAATGTCCCAGCCCCAGCCTGGAGACAGGGTGCCCCCTGGCAGCCCCTGGGCTAGCACCCACAGGGGTAGCCTAGCGCTCCCTGTGGTGGCAAAAGGGGCCCATTGCAGAGCTCCAGGTAGCAAGAGCAGTTTGTGGCCATTAGCAGCAAATTGCTTTTACTTCTCTGCATGTGTAGATGCCTGCCTGGGAGTGTTTACTTGTGAGTAGTTTACTAGCGAGTAAACTGATCCTGGATCAAGTGCATGTGTATATTTGCCCAGTATAAAGTACTAGTACAAAGAATCAAAGCAGCAATCAAACTATATTTTATATTTCTGTCCCGATTTCTGTTTTATTTTCAGCAAAGGCCAATATATTTTTATATCCATATTGTTCTGTTTTCAGGAAACACCACTGTTGACATTGCAGTCACATGTTCATTCACAGACTTTTATGTGCAGTGGGTATTTTGATATATTTTATCCTCACATTTTCCTCATCAGTGTTTTTATGGTTTTCAAAAATAGTTAGCATTAACTTTCCTTTTCTGCAGCCTCACAAGCTACATAGCAAAGTTTGAAAAAGTGAATCATGAACTCCTAATCCAGACTTTAAGTGCAATAATTAAATCTTACCACAAGAGGACCCCCAAGTACAATTTGTCTTGTAACATATACCATTACAATATTACAGTGCAAGGTAACACACAGAAATGTGAAAATACCATTTTGTTCCAGAATAGGTAATACATCTTTCTGCAGTTTGGAACATACACACAATACAAATAACTTAAATTAACAGCTCTAGACAAATTTAGAACTAATAACTTCTCAGGTACGTGGGACAAATTAACTTATAGCAACTCCTAGTAACCTCTGCTGCCATTCTTTTTCTTGCTACAGTACATTGAAATATTTATAAAACACTATTGTTATTAAAATATATTTTAACTAGCCAATTGCCTGTGAAGAATGATGGCGGAGGGGGGGATGACAGAGCACCAGTACCCACCACCCCATGCCACTACTGCCTCCCAGGAACGGGTGGGGGAGCTTGCACATGGCGGCCACCACTGCCACCCACTGTCCCGTGCACTCTACTGTTACTCTCATTCACTCTTTGCACATGGACACACAGACACAAACATACTGTCTCTGCCAGGAACACACACACATGCATATTCTACTCACTCACTCTGCGCACATGGAGACAGACACAAGCACACTCTCCCTCCTGCCATGAACACACACTCATGCATGCACACACAGACACACACACGCACACACGCAGATGGGCATGCACTCTACTTATTGTCTGTGCCTGGACAGAGACACAAACCATGAACACAGGCACATGCATGCACACCCATGCATGCGCACATACTGACACATGCACACACACACAGGCACACACGCAGATGGGCACGCACTGTATTCACTCACTCTGCACGTGGACACACAGACACAAACATACTCTCCCTACCATGAACAGACACACGTACACACACACGCACACATAAAAGAACGTACACACACACACACACACACACACACACACACACACACACACACACACATACACACACGCAGAAGCCCATGCTCATACGCAAATGGGTGCGCACTCTCATTCACTCTGCACATGGACATAGACACAAACATACTCTCCTTGCAGTGAACACAGATGCATGCACGCACACACATACAAGCACGTACATACAGGCACATGCACATACGCAAATGGGTGCACATTCTCATTCACTCTGCACATGGGCATAGACACAAACATACTCTCCTTGCAGTGAACACAGACACATGCACATACACTCATGCATGCACACAGACACATGCATGCACACACAGATGGGCGCACACACTACTCACTCACTCTCTGCTAATGGACAGACACAAACACACTCTTCCTCCTGCCATGAACAGACACACACACACATGCATGCACGCATGCATGGAGAGAGAAAAAGAATTTTGCTGGGGGGAGGGCTGAGCATGCATGCAGGTGCATGCCCCACCCACCCCCCAGGCGGGAAAGTCTGTGGGGGATAAGGGGCTGGGACCTGAGCAGAGCTGGGCCTGGGATCAGGATCAGGGCTGGGGCCCACTGGGCCTGTGTGGCTGCCCCTTTCCCCATGCCTGGGGCTGTTGCCTGCTGCCGGCGCCCCCCACAAAACCACCGCTCCCCAGCCCTGCACCGGCCCAGGCTGCCTCCCTGCACCACCTGGGGGGGCCTGGAGCCAGCGGCTGAAGCAAGGCGAGCCTCAGCTGCACAGCCAGGCCGGAGCTCCCAGGACCCATGCCCTGCCCTGCCCCAGGAAGAGCCCAGTGCAGCCTGGTGGCTTCTCCAGAGGTGCGGCGCTGGGGAGCTAAGGGTGGGGGCACGTGGCCCCGGATCTCTGCATGGGGCAAGGACAGATGCAGTGGTGGGTTGGGCTCTGCCTGCTCCCTGCCTGCGCACCTCACTGCTGCTGCTTTGACAGTAGCATGGCACCATGTGCCCCCTTCCCTCACCAGGATGCAGGTCCAGCTGTGGTTGCCATCACTGCTGCTTTGTGGTGCACAGCAGCCTTGATATGCTGGTGCCCTGCCCCTGCCCATGCTGTTGCCTCACACTCCCAAGCCACAGCCCCCTACCCCCAGACCTGCTTGTGCCCATCACTCATGACCCACAGCCCCTTGTCTCTCCTAGTGCCTCCCACTCCTGACCCACAGACCCCAACCCCTGATGGTGCCTCTCACTCCCAACCCATAACCCTCTGCCCCACCCCAGCCCTGCCAGATATGTTACCCAGCTGCCAGGACTATAGGATCATCCTGCTCACTTCTTGCTATGTGGGTACCAGCTGTAGCCAGCCAACAGTGCCAGAGCCCCAGCTGCTGCTCCATGGCTGGAGCGGAGCTAAACATAGCCGGTGGGGCATGGGGAAAAGGTGTTGGCTGCCTGCTCTGCACCTTGGGGATCCTTGCTGTGCTGTCCTCCCCCCCGGGGGCTTCTGAGGTCTAGCAGGAAGGACCCTGTGTAGGAGGATGGAGCGGGGCAGGGATACTCGGGTCTGCCACTACTACCCCAATCCCTGGAAGCCCTGTGCCAGCCACGCCGTCATGGCAAGGCACCCCCTGCCTGCCTGGCAGCAGCAGAAGGGCACAACTCCATGCTGCCACCCCAGCTACAGGAACCAAGTTAAATTTGCTGAAACAACAAATAACTTCAGAAAGTAATATTGTACCTTAAAAAGACTCAGAAATAGCCTTTAAGCTTTCATCCATATATAAAAGAATGCAGATTTCCAACTATTTGATTTTCAAGCTTAGCTGCATTACCAAATTCACTCATATGTTTGCAAAAATTATTGCACTTGCAAAACTGAGTGTTGAGGATTTTGTTTTTTTAATAAAGTTTTCAAAGTTGTTGCAACACAATTCTTTATTATATTTCTGCGATTCCAATCCCTGAGCATAACGGGATCCTGGAATGTACCTTGGTTATAGAGAAAAGCTATTTAACACATTTTGAGTGCACTGTAAGTATTGCGTATTTATGGGATTTGTCATATCCATCTTTCCTGGGTTCCCTTTTTGTATATTGGGCATCTACTTCTTCACTTATGTAAAGGAACAGAATTGTTTCCAACAGAAGTTATCATTAATAAAAATCTAGCATCTGAAATTTGCAACACCCATTCAAAAAGCAGAACAGCATTTTCAACATGCTAGCTGTGCTGGAAAATGTTTGTATTTATGTAGAGAGAGAACAAAACATGAAAGTGAATGTGAAGGAGAGAACTTCAGAGTCGTCTAACTTGAGGTTACCATATGCTGCAGCAAAACATGTTTGTCCCCCTGCTTTATACAACATCTTTTGTTTTTGTTAAAATCATTGTCAAAACATTGGTGTTAGATTAGCAGTTCACACTTTAACAAAAGTCTTGGCAGTCCTCCAAGGTTTTGATGTCAGACATGATCATTGATTTGTATGTTAAAGAGGTGTCATTCACTAAATGTATAATTTTTCTCTTTGTATTTAGCATATTTTTCAGAAAGGATGAAAATAAACCGTTTTATTTTATGAGCACTATAGATCCTGATGATCACCTGCTACGTTTCTGGGGGGCATCTCCTGGGGCTGGCTGGAGGACAAATTTGAAACATGGAAGAAGCAAAACCATGGTTCTTAGGGGATCTGCTAGAAAAATAGACACCCATGCAGAGTTCTTATGCTTCCACACTAGTTGCACTGCCAATTAATCACGTGTCTTAACCACTACATTTGCCCCAAGGTCCAGTATAAGGTTCCATGTGAGTAGGCTGCATCCATGCAAAATCCCCTGGTGACTTCAAGACTTGTATTACTCCTTATAGAAGTCTCAGGTTATGAGCATCAGTACCTTTAATATCTGCATAGCACTGAAATCCGTAGCACTGAAATCCTCAGTCCATTGAAGAAATTGGGAGTACTGCTAGCGAGGCCAGGATTTCACCACCAGTATATACCACTGTTCTGGTGCAATTACTCTTCTGAGCCTAAGCATGCACCTTCACAAGTGCATGACAGAGCAAAAAAGTAATCACCTATGTAATCAGTTTTGATTCAAATTTCAAAGGACATATCTACAATACAGAGTTTAGGAAACAATACTTGCTCTCTGCTGAACCTCTAACACACGTTCAGGGCAGACATGGCTGGTGTGGCCACTTGATGTTCAAGTGGTGCCTAAAAACCTTGCCTGGCTACGACTGTGGAAAGCCTGACCAAACCGTGGAGCACATAATTACATCCTGCCCCAGATATAAGTTTGAGGGTTTTCTAAGTGTGAATGCCTATCTTTTGCGGTATGCCACTGTATGCCTTTGTTTCTGAATGCAGATGATATGCATTTATCCCAACTGGGTAGATTGGGCATTGGTCTGGTTGGGGAATTTGGAATTAAACCTGTGATGATAGTTTCATAGTTTCTAGGGTCGGAAGGGACCTGAGCAGATCATCTAGTCCGACCCCCTGCCATGGCAGGAAGAGCACTGGGGTCAAATGACCCCAATAAGGTGGTCATCCAACCTCCTCTTAAAAACCCCCAGGGTGGGAGCCTGCACCACCTCACATGGAAGCTGGTTCCAGAC
>NW_017729029.1:57524332-57542709 GCF_001723915.1 Gavialis gangeticus
TCGAGAAGGACCCATCCACTACCACCCTCTGGGTGCGACTCTCTAACCAGTTGGCGACCCATTGGACTGTATGGGTGTCTACGCCACAGTCCCCCAGCTTCCTAATGAGAATGGGGTGAGAGACAGTATCAAAAGCCTTCCTGAAGTCTAGGAAAACTATATCCACTGCCACCCCTGCATCCATAGTGTTTGCTCCTAAAGCCATACGAAAGAAGAAGGGCAGACCTGGGGAATCAATTACAATAGACCACAATATTCACAGTAAATCACCTAGAAATTGAAAGTTTTGTAAAGGTCAGAGGTTTCTGCCATACTGTTATTAAATCAGGTTCTGGTATTGACAGAAAGGGAGCTGATGAACAGTGAGAAATAAGTCTGCAGTTAGCACACGGAAGTAACTTACTTCAGGGAAAAAGCCTGTAGTGATAAAAAGAAAATGTGTGTGCAGCTATTATGTAACACTTCCAAGGAAGAGACACATCTATCAATCAGCATGACAGGGGACCAGTTGTTCTTGTATGACAATATGATAGGCATTTTAACTTGTGAAGGAATTGGTTCTTAATGAAGTAATCTGACAGTTTCATGTAGAGTAGCTTCCAAACATTATAAATGCAGTACATTTTACAAATTTACATGAGCTGAGACTATTTTGGACTTGCTTTGTGCTTTATGAAAAGAACAAGCTGTAAAGAACAACAGCTACTTTAGTTATGTCACTTAGCCAAGCAAAAAAATAGTCACTTTTTGCCCATCTGTAAGCACTACAAAAGAACATAAAAGAAGGCCCATTTATTTTCATGGCCAGAGAAAGGATGGTGAAACTGTGGATAGCTGAAGACAGAAAAAGGTTTTAGATGAGATGAAGTATTACTGCTAATCAATTGTGCTATTTATGTCATTTTTTGTGTTTAGTCAAATATAATCCTGAGGCTATGGGTCCAAGTGATTTGGAGGATGATTGTTGTTGGCAGTAACAGCCAAGGAGTTATGTAGTTTGGGAAGGGAAGATAGAAAGTTCTGCTCTGGATTTGATAAAATTAGGGTGACAAAAAAAGTACCACGGGGTGCGTACACACATACTAAGTAGACTAAAAATAAGGTGCCTTAAGTTGATTGGGGTTAATCATGGTGAGGATAAGATGGCAGTCAAAGAAGAATGATCTGCAGTATCAAAAGCAGCACAGATGTCACAAACACTGAGACTAGAGCAGAGGCTTTGAGATTTGGCATTGAAGTGGTCATTGGAAACCCTTCTGAAAGGCATTTGTGTGTGTCAGGAAGGACAGGATCATGGATAGGCACAGAGGAAAGCAATTCTATATACCAGTTGTAACCTTCATGCACAGTGGGTGAAATCCTGCCAATGAAGTAAAGGCTAAGAATTTACCTAGGTAAGATAGAGAGATGTGGAAGATGGAGACAGGACAGAACTAAAGTGGCAAGTATGGCTGGGGGCTCCTTACTGAAAACAAGAACTACTGGGTTATTTTAAGAGAAGAAGGAACTGGAGAGCAATGTGAAGTTGAAAAGGATGGTGAAGAAGGAGGTGAATATAGGGGACATCACAACAGGGACCTGGGAGAGAATGAAATCACCAGAGTAGGTGGGAGAGTTAGAAGTGGAGAGGAGATGGAGAGGAGGAGAGGAGAAGTGGAGAGGAGACCTCTCCAGGTTGATGATAAGGGAGAAAAATAAGATTAAAGGTTGACAACCAACAAAATTAAAACAAGATTAATACTCTGCTCTGAATGTGGCCAGCTGGGTTTGGAAAATGCATCATGTAAAAGGCTTTCTCAAATTGTGAGCTCTTTGAACAGGGACCGTGTCTTCATATTGGTCTAGGACAGTGGTTTTCAACCCGTGGTCTGTGGACCCTTGTCTAAGAGGTCTGCAAAAAAGATGACTATGATCAATCAAAAGTATGCAAAGGGGTCTGCATGTCTGTCTGAAATTTTTAGGGGTCTGCAGATGGAAAAAGATTGAAAAGCACTGGTCTAGGACACAGCATATTGGACAAGTCTGATTAGGTGCAATGGTTTATGAATATCAGACAACAGCAACAGTTTCTACTCATTGAAGTCAATGGGAGTTTTGCCACTGTGTTTAATGCGAGCAGTATGGGACCAACAGGGCAATATATCAATGGGCCTATTAAGCCTTGCCATATGTGACTATATACTGATCAGCTGTGCTTGACATAGTCTTTGGCTTTGTTTGCTTTCATGACAGTTTGCAACCTTTAACTTGTGGTTTAATAAATATAATTCAGAGACAGTATTTACTGAGGGTAAAAATGGCTATAAGCACCCTACAAATAAAGCAAGAATGCACCATAGCTGAAAAGAAGAATCTCTTAGGAGAGTGCTGGGGATATATGTTAAAATGAAAATGACTTAGGAAGTTAGAATGACAGGCAAGGGAATGCTATTGATGTGTCTGTTCTCGTATCTTGTCCTCCCTAGGAGGTGGTGTTAGAATCCCTCCTCACAATTTTCAGTTTCATGTAGAAGTGGGCAGCTAGTGAAACAGCGCCTTTCTTGTTCTGTCCAGATATGATAGAAAGATTCATTTCCCTACTCACTCAATGGCTAGCAAAAACCCAAAGTACGCAACATGCAAACTGTTTAGTGCTTTAATTGGTGATAATTCTAATGGACAAATCCTATTCCTGTAGTCGTCAGTGAAAGCTTTATGATTTCAATGAAAGTAAGAAAACCCCCAAACAACTCTACTTGAGTTTCTGCAGATCAAAAGATGTGATTTATCCTAAAACATTTGGACCCTAATTTATTGGCCTGGTAATCTAAGCATATTGTGGAAAGTCATTACAGAGTTTTTCAGTAGCTGTTATCAGAGAGACAAATGTTAGTCAATATTTGAGATCCCTACAACTGTGATGTTGATTGTATTTTATCTGAGTTAGATAAAACATAGCATTTTTCTTCTCAAAACTGTTGACATGTAAATCACAAATGCTTGGATTGAAAATCAGTATTCCTGAGTATAAGAACAGTGGAGTAATCTCTATCAGACAATACTCCTTGTTCACAGACAGTGGATATTCTCTTTTAACTTTCCAATAAAACCATAACTTTATTTTCTTGAAGTTTTCTAGCCTTTGTTTTGACTAATTCATGCTAGACAAAGTTAAAAAAAAAATCAGGTTTAATATTTTATTATGGCCAGCCAATAAAATAAATATTTTAAAAAAGCTTTAAAACCTAAACAAAAAGTAACTTACAAAAATTCTCTTTTCTGTCATCCCATGGTTTTCAGATGAAGCAATTCCTATCAACTGGGTGACAGCATGTAATTAACGAGTGATTATTCAATTTGCTTTTTGCATTTCTCTCAAAACCATGTCATGAGCCTTTAAATCCTTAACTCACATTAAACAAACTAATTATACCTTTTGCAGAAGCAATATTGAAAATGGTTTTTCCCTTTTTCATAGGCTAACAATGCCTAATGCTTGGCAGTATTGTTATATAGAGGACACATTGACTTAAGAACAATTAATTACAGATTTACTTAAAACTGGAAAATTCAGTGCATCTGGGAATTTTTCATTGTGTCCCTTTTGCTTTGAGTTTGTCATGAAAAGTTTTTAATCCTGTTAGGATTATGAAAGAAAAATAAAAGGGGATCTTTCTTTCCAGTAAATGGTGGTTTTGGCTTCTGAACCAGAGGCTATAATGATAATAACAAGAAAGATAATTGAATATTGCATCATCTGTAGGAAATGTAATAAAATACCTACCAGAGGAAACACGTTTGGAATGATCTTATTGAACATTTTATTCAATATATGTTAGAGATTATAAACAACATTGTCTTGTCTCCTGTGGTAAAAATATGGTAATATGATTGGTTATAACATTAATGACATTATTGTAGTCAGCCTTTATTGCTGGTGTTGAATCCACGCTCAACTAAACTAAAGTAAACTTAACTAAACTAAACTAGGAATGTATTCTTTATGTCTAATCATGTACTCTTTTGTAAACCATAACCCCCCACCCCCGCGCTCCTTTTTTTTACAACAGTTTACATTACAGTGGTTTGTTTGATGCCACAAACCTTTAGACAATTCGTGATACATTTGTAGACTACCTGTATCTCAGCTGTTGTCAATGCTTTTGGGGTTCTGCTCTTTGGAGAGTCTCATTATTTCATTATCTTTTCTGCTATCCCCTCCTGTTCAGTATACAAGGGCCTTGTTACATGTAGCACCTTAAGCTTTTCAAATGTTGATGAACTTTAATATTAGTTTGAGTTTAGAGTAGTTACAGGTTCAGGCTGAACATCTTCTCTGACTGTCCCTGACCTACCCTGCTGTGATTTGCTGCCAGAGGGCTGCTGAGCAGGGGCCTGACTAGGAGCTACACCTGTGAGTTGTCCATGCAGAACAAGAGTGTGAGGAGAAGTGACATTGCATCCTGGGATTGTAGAGGACCAAAACTTGGGTGGCTTATCTCTGGGGAGTAGCTACCTATTCATGGGACCCATCATGGGCTGGGTAACATGAATCAGAGATAAACCTGCCCTGGAGTGGTATAACTTTAAGACACCTAAACTATGCTTAAAACTAGTTCACACGTCTTAATATGTGGACAGGCCAGAGGTTAAGATCTCTCTGAGCCACCTAAAATCAACAGGTAACAAAGCCCTAAGAGATGAGTAGAGGAAGATGGTGTTTTGGGTTGGGTTGTAGTGCTTTGGTAGGCTGCAAATACAACGCTCTGTGACCCTTACTGGACCATGGAAAGACACTATTTTCAGAGCATTGGGTTAAGATAGAAAGAGCTGTAGTAAGTTACAACACAGCAAAGCTGGCTCTGCTTGGTTAAGAAAAGCATTTATAAGAGAGAGGAAATATTTTTGATGGAGAAAGTATGCCCACCATTATTAATGACACGTTATGCATCTGTTGCACAATCTATGCATCTAATTGGATCTTCAGAAGCTGACCAAGAATCTGTGCCTCCCAAATTCTCCCCATGCCCCACAGTAATTGATTGGTTATTTGAGCCATTTCTTCTGGACAAAACCTCATCCATGGTTGCTTTAACTCCACAGACCTACACTTTCCATGGAGTTACTCTGGAAGAATATTTAAGAATATCAGTTGCCATAGTGCAGAATGCACTTTGTTTGCTATGTGTCAAGTGGTACACTTACAACTTCTAGTTCATTTCCAGATTTTAGAAAGTAGCCTATGGTTTTCTAAGTTGGAATGTCTGCCTTTTGGGGTACATCACTGTCTGCCTATATGTTTCTGAATGCAGATGACATGTATTTATCTAAACTGGGTAGATATTAGCAGGAATAAATCATATTTGTCATAAAAAATCCATGAGCACTTGGAACGTGGGTGTTTAATGCGTTCATGAGACCAGATATTTGTACCTTGGTTTCTAAATCTCAGGTGGGTACTCAAGCAACAAAGCTGTGGACTATTTTAGGGTCCTTAGTTCTTAGTCTAGAAAACTGAAAGAGAGAGGCACTTCTCTGCTTAGGGTAGCTGCTTTTGTACCTAAAGCCCTTCCTTTTCCCCCATGTCTACATTCCACTACTGCTTAGCTCATGCAGCTCCCCAGTTATCCAGTTTCAAAGGATCCTTCCCTTAGTACCAGACGCTCCCAATGCACAATACGAGGAGTTTGGATGTTTGCTTTCCTTGAAGCCTGCATCAGGGACTGATTGCTTGGAGTTGATACCACAGCATTCAGGCCACTTTTGGGCCACTAATTTTATAACATACGAAGTAATGCTCTGATTAGTCATATTCTTCCCCTGGTTTTATTTGCATCTGCTTAGATGAAGAAGAGTTAAAATATGCATTTTGCTAATTGTGAAGCATTTCTGCTGCATATCAATCATTTAAAAAAAAATCTGCCCTGAAGAGTGACTTTTTTGTTGAAAGGAAGATTAAAGATTAATATTGTGAGTTGTCTCTTCTGGCTTTTTTTTTTTTCTGGAAGACAGATTGATGTTTCTATTTTAAAAAAATGAATTGCAACTATAAAAAAAAATAGGATTCATCAGTAGTAGATTAAGTCTTGAACATCTGTAAGGAGTTTCAAATAGCCAACCAATATGTTGATTTTTATAGCACAGCCCCTCTTCTCCCCTTCCCGCCACCTTCTCTTTTCTAACTCCTTTTGAGTTCTTTGCCAAAAGTACAATACAGCTGCGATTTCCATGCAGGCCTTTAATAGTCCATTCTGCCCTTTCCCCCTTTTAAATAAACATGTCCCAAATGCCTTTAAAACTTCCTTTCAAATAAATTTAGCCTTCCTTTTGTTCTTTTAGTTTTACAGCTACCATCTTCTCTGTGCCTCTCACTTCAGGCTATTCTTATTTATCATGTTTATTTCAGTAAAGCCCCGGGACTGTCCAAGAACGCTCTGTCCTCCCTGTGCTAGTAACAGAGCAAACCCTGAACAGTAGATAGCCTCTTACCCCATAAGGTCTTGCAATTTAAAGAGACAAGGTAGACACACAGGGTAGGGAAATTGGATAGAAAAAACAAAAGCAGAACGAGTAATATAACAGTGGTAAATAATCGGCTAGTTTTATAGTTTTGAGGGAGGAGAGCTGGTGTTTCAGTGGTGAAGAGATAAGCTAATAGACAGAAAGAGAAGTGATGGGACATAGAAGGAAAGGGTAGGAGGCCAACAAAACAGGTGGGGCTCTGGTGAAGAGATGTGAAAGAGGAAATGGGAGGGTGTTGGAAGAAGACAGGCAACTGGCAGAGGACAAAGGGACCCTACTTGAAACTGTAGACAAACAGGCTTGATTGTGTTTCAAGGCACAGTGTACAGCAAGGTGAGGCAAAGATGTGATGTGCTCTGGCCAACATGGTGGACTGAGCAGGAGCTACTAGACCTAGAGCCATGAACTGCTACTCATGGAGTTCAAGTGCCAAGACACGAAAATCAGGAGTCACAACCCCCCCTCATCAGTGATGGGTTAAGTCTGGCATATCTGTAAGGGACACACACATACATGCATGTTACCAGCCATGTTTCAAAAAGCAGTCACCATTTTTGGGTACCCAACTTGAGCTTTCCAGAGGCTTTGAGTACCTGTAGTTCTTGCTTCTACTAGTTATTTGGTTCAGCATCAGTAAGGATTACATAGGCCTCCACATTTGAACACCTCAATTGATACAACCATAATCAATGGCTCCTTTTGAAGTCTTTGGAGTGTTTTGTCCAAGAAGTATGTAGCGGAACGAGTCATAGAACCCATTTCTCACAACTCCTTGGTATCTTAAACACAAGACTATTTTTTCTTTCTCTGTGGAGTGTTAGCTGCTTTTATTTAAAACATATATGCTATCTGCAAACTACCATTAATTGGAGCTAGTACAGTACTACATGATAGATAATAAAAGTGGCAGCAAAATTGTTCGGCCTTGTTGCTAAATACAGCTCAGAACTGGAAGCCAACAAGGTGGCATAACAAATTAAGAAGTCTGTTGGATACTCTGTTCGTGAAGACCAAGATTTAAATGTAACTAGTCAGGTCAGCAGCTTGTTTCTGGCCCTGAGTGACATGTTTTGAAATCTTTACTGTGCTGGTTTAGAGGTAAGGAATAAAAAAGCTGACTAAAGAGTTCCCCTGACCTGTAATGCAAAAAGATTTTAAGCACTAAGTGGCTTGCTGATCTGAGCAGCTGCAAGCTCTTCTTCCGTCTGGAATTTCAGAAGAATTCTGGGATGTAGATGGCAGAACTGGACAGCTGGCCACTTACAAGGAGTATCACTAGAATCCGGCTTATTGGCTCTAATTGGCAATCACAATATTGCTACCAGACTAGAATAGAAAGGAAGCCAGTAAGGGCGAGATGTTCAGCTCTTCTAAACTAGAGTCAGCAGAACCATGCTGACTTAGTGCCTGAGTACCCTGCCTTATCTGTACCACCGGTATCTGAAAGACCTGGTTCATCTCATTGTATTTTGCTATTTTTTGCTTAATGCATTTGCCTGCAGAAATGTTAAGTGGACATCATTTCCTGTTGACAATGTTGCATCAACCTCCTGAAGCACTAAGGTTCTTAAGCACACGGGTATCAAGATGTGTTGGTCCGGCCAGCGGAGAAAGTGTGGAAATCAACCAAAATAGGTACCACTCAGGCTAAACCACTGCCCTCTGTTTCACAAGCTTCCTGTAGTCCCACTCCCTCTGCATTGAGGTAGCAGCAGAAGATGCTGCACATGCAGTTCTGCTCTGGGCATGAACTGGGTCACCTACAGCCTGCCCAAAGGTATTTCTTTGAGGAAACGGTTAAAAATCCAACCATCTCTCTGCCCTGCTCAGGGAAACAGCACTGGCCTCAGCATGTTAGTTGTATGGAGAGCATGCCCCAAGGCCCTGATCATTTCTATAGGTTTCACTGCTAACTACTCTGTAACTGGAACAGAGGCCAGTGCGGAGTATATGCATCATATGCGGCAGCACATGGCTGTAACGTGGACTCAGGGCTTGTCTTCTATATTGTAGCAGCCCAGCAAAGCAGCCCCAATAATTCTGAATATATAAAAAGAGGCTTGCCAGTCCCTGAACCAACTGTGTCTCTGTCCCTTTGCATATATCCTCTAGGTTTTTGGCCTCCTGTCTCTCTCTGTCTCAGATGGACTTTTATGATTTTTTCACTTCAGGTTTGCTTACTGCTTTTATTGCAGCATAGTGCTGAGAGACACCGCTACTGTTAAACTGCCTAGTTTGGAAGCTATGAGCAGTCCAAGGGCGAGGTTTACATTGCTTCACCTGCATCCCCTTAAGCACATTGGAGACCAAGATCCCCAAAGCAGCAGTCGGCAGTGCCTTTAGTATGGCTTCAACACCTCATTTCTGGGTTTGACATGTGTGGAACAGGAATGAGTAGGCAGTGTATGCTTGGAGCAGCCCAGGAAGCAGTGTGGACACATCCCAGCAGTAGTAGCATGATGCTTGACTCAGAATGCAAAACTTGCTTGAGAATCAGGGCTAGTACAGCAGCGAGGCTGTACTGCATTTCATACTGCCATGGCTACACTAGCACTGGCATTTGAGTTCGTGGATTTAAAACTAAGTTGGGTATGTTCACTGCAATGGAGACATGTGCTTAAATCAGGACTTACCATTCTGAAGGGGCCAGCTGGGTTTTGATACTCTTCAAGAAACAGTGCCTACAACCATTACAGCTACTTGCTGTGACATTGCCTTAATGTTTTAATGGGAATGGTTAGGTTACCCCTAGAAAGGTCATTCTCCCCCCCTTTTCCCAGGTGGGCAGGCTCTACTACCCCTAGGACTGGATATCCATTTTGTGGTACAGAAACAGCAGACTAGTGACTGATCCAAATACAGCATTAATAAATTAAACTGCAGTCCAGTTCTCTTCCTTGCTGATTCTTGGGACTCAGTTTAAGAGCAGAGTAACAGGGGACCCTGTTATTTGGACATAAGGAAGGGGGAGGAAGACTCAATCAGTACACCCAGAAAATGTGCCAAAGTGGCCTGGGCAGATGACATTCAAGAGAGGAAGACTGGGAAAGACATTTGAGAGAGGATTGGGGATTGAAGCAGTAGGTCTAGGCAGAGGAAGCCTGCACCAGGGAGCCAGGGGATCCTGTCATTTGCAGAGGATAGAGTGGCAGGAGCACAGGATGACCCTTAATTAAGACAGTAAAAATCCCACATGTGGCTGGGTGGAAGGGGTATGTGTGACTGAAAGTGTGGGCTCCCAGGCCTTCCCATATGTCCAGGCCCTGAGTCCAAGGAGCTGTCAGTCCCTGCAGGGAAGCTTACTGCGGGAAGCAGTGCCCAGGGAAAAAACAAGACTACCAGAATGGGTCTAGCTCTGGGGTTTATAGTTTGTGGGTAGGAAAAGGGAGGAAAATAGAGAGCAAGAGCAAATATCATAGGCTCACCAGCCTCCAAGCACAGCCTCCCCTCCTTATCTTTCAACATCAAGTCATGGCAGGAAAGAAAGGGTGAGACCCTGGGAAGCTGGAGCAGGAGCTGGGCAGGAGAAAGGGGCCGCTAGTGGCATCATGGTGGCCCTCGGGCACCATCCTGTCACAGGCTGGGCAATGACACACAACAAAACAAGCCATGTTGATAATTTTTCATGGATTTGAATAAGATGGAGAAGGATGGCACTAAGACACTTAGGCTAAATGCCGCTTAAATGCCTAATGGATGAAATGGGATCTACCCCTCCTTGTGTGTTTTCTGTAAGATGCACAATGACAAATACACACTGATGCTGTAGGCAGCTGTAGGAAATGCATTAAAATGTTAGCTACCTAAACAATGTTACTGTTCTACCTAGGAAACGTCATTATTCACACCAAGGTGATTTTCATTTTCAGAAGCGGCAGAACTAAATCATTAGCTGTTTCCTTACACTGATCTAATGCTATACTTCCACAGAATGTTAATTGACAACCTTCTATCAGTTCGAAAACAATCCTCTTGGGGGTGCTCTCTCCCCTCGAATAAGGTTTATGCCATGATATCAAATGGTGAGTGGCCTCTGTAGATTGGAATAAAATAGTGACATATATTTGAAGAAGAAATGTGCTTTCCTCCTTTTTCCCCACTCCTTCCCAGCATACTCTCTTACTTTATTTCCCACAGGATCCTAAGAACATTTTATAAGAAACTTTACAACAGAGTTTTTCTTCTGCCAAAAAAATCCTTCAAATATATAATTTCTTCATCTTTTGGAGCACAATTTGAGATCTTTACTTACTGCACATTTGAGGTGAAGAAAGCCAACATTTTTGTCTATCATATAGTTTTTACACCAGTAAATGTTATTAAAAATCTTTTTTTTTCTAGAAAGTAAAGTTTGTGAACATTTTAAATACAGATTCATATAAGGGAACATCTGAAATAAATGTATCCTGTGTGTCATGCACTTTGTCTTTCCTGGAGTCCTGTGGTTGGTTGGGGCACTGTACTTGAGAAGGGATGTGCACAAATGAGAAAAAGTCTACTGGAAAGGAACAGAAACTATTAGAGGCCTGAAAAACTTGATATACAAGGACAGGTTGGAAGAATTGGGGTTACTTAATCTGGAGAAGAAAGAGACTGAGGGGTATTTGATAACATTCTTCAAATACAGAAAGTGTTGTTATAATGAGGATGATGATCCACTTTTCTCTATATGCACAGGGAAAAGGGCAAAAGCACAGGGCAAGAAGTAATATTCTTAACTTGCAACAAGAGAGATTTAGGTTGGATATTAGCAAGAACTTTCAAATTATTAAATGCTGAAATAGATTAGTGAAAAGGGACATTTAGCCTCTTTTAAGCACAGGTTGGACAAAGACTTGTCTGAGATGTTTTAGGCAGAGATAATTCTACCTACTGGGTTGGACTAGAAGACCTCTTGAATTTCCTTTTTACACTAGTTTTCTCTGATTTTGTAAAGGCTTGTTCAGATTTTATTGCAAGAAAAAAAAAAACCTACCTAAAACCTAACAGTGCATTTAGGATGGAACGATTAGCCAATACTTTGGCTATGCAAGTCAAAGACCATTTTCAGCTACACCAGCATGAATCCAAACTTCAGTGAACCTACCTGCTAAATAGATTATTGGTATTATCTGTCTTTAAGAGTGCAGGGTGAACCTTCCTGCTGATTTCCAAGATGCCTAAGGTAGTATTGACTGTCTCCAACACTGATTTTCTGTTTATTCCACAGCTTTTCAGTTCCCCAGTTTTTGCAATCAGCTACAGATAAAATCATCAGAATATTTCATATGGCACTTCACCTCTTCAAAGAAATAGAAAGAGTAAGTCTTCAAGTTATATGCAGGTTTTCCTTCACCTCTTTCACTATCTCAGAAATAATATAAGCCTGTGAGTAAGTCTAGGTATGTGAAATAGGGCTATCAACTACCATAGTTAGTTATCCTCTACTGATGCAATTCATTTAAACTATGCAGTTAATTTTAAGAGTTTTTTTTGTATTTTTTCGTATTGAAGTGCTTTCTGAAATTGGGACATGCATAATCTTTCACTGTATTATATATATTGATTATATAAACAATATAAGCATAAGGCACAGAAGATTCTGATGGATTTTATATATATCTAGACATGCACACATGCATATACATTATATGCACAAATGTTTCTTTTGGACCCCAGCTTGCAATATCCAAAGGTGAATTTTGAGGAACATTCACTTCTATACGTAGGAACTACGGGAGAGTTCAGAGCGTGTGTGGTGGCTGGGGAGGTCAAAGAAGGAATGTAAAGGTTTTCATCATTAAAAACCCCAAGATTTGTTTTAATCTCCTGATAACCTGAAAACAGCTGATGAAAAATATCCTAACCATCCCAAAGCAACTTGTAAACCTGGCCTGTGATTAAGCTGTTACATTAGGAAAAGAAAGCAGATCATTTCAAAGCTAATATTTTCAGAGAGTAATGAAGGCCTGTTTCCTCTGTCATGTCACTAAGGATTCTCTCACTAGCTTGGCAGAGAAAGTGGCAGCTGGTTTCAGGCTGCTGCAGTGACAACTGGTAAATACCTTATTTAAACATGTATCCAATATCTTTCTAAAGTGCCTCAGCATAGATGAAAGTACAAAAGAAGAACCTGTAATGGTGGTCCGATGGCACTTTCCCTGCAACAGACAAATTTTACCATTTCTAATTTCATTTATATGCATGCATATGCATTTACACACATACATGCATGTGTGTATGAGAGCAAGAGAAGAGAGAAAGAGAGAAAGAAAATTTTTCCTTCTTCCTAGTTCTTTGTGTCTCCTGCTGTGTTTGTGCCAACTACTGTATAAGCACTATTTTGAGTCTTTCCCATCCTCTCTCAACTTAGAGTCTAAGCTCCACCAGAAGCTGCTTTTACACAGCCCCTATCACAATGGGTCCTGGTCTTTAACCAGAGCTCATGAATGCTGCAGTACATATATACACATACATGCATACACATCACGAGTCAACTCCTTAGCATGTATAAATGACTGTACCTCCACACCAGTGAATCCTCTGCCCCTATAATTGAAAAATCATTTCTTTAATAATCTGAAGCCAATGTGGTCATTTTATTCCCTGCGCAACATGCAGAAAACAAAAGGAAAGGAACACAAGACACCAGATGGAGCTCTTGTGAAACATACCCAGCAGTTCTAAATTTTCAGTTTGGCATAAGCAATATCAGCCCAATCCTCAGAGGAGAAGAGAATAGTTAATGATTATGTGCAGCGGAGTTCAAATATGATAGTTACATCTGGATGTAGGCAACAAAGGTACCTCACCAAGAAACAAGAATGCAAATGAGAATGAATAAGTCTACATCAGCAATTACTGGCCTTTAAAAAAAACCTAGCAGAACCATCATCCAGATTATTAATATGGTCACATAAAGACTGCAGACACCCCAGAGAGTTTGTCAAGAGTCTGGAAAGTTTTTGAATGTCACCCTGAAAATCCTTGACCTTTCATTGAAGCAAATGAAATATCCTTTTTATGAATCCCCCCACCCCCTTCACTCTATTGTAAGTTCATTGCTTCCGTCACAAAGCCAGAGGAAGTCCCAGGGAAAGAAAATTATCAATGTCTTTATAAGTCACATGCTGCAGTGTTCCTGCAGCCTCCCCAGTTATGATTTTTCAGATCATTATTCATCTTAAAAAGATGTGGGGGCTCCTTTGAACATTGGCATTAATACCCAAAGGGGCTGGGGGAATCACCCTACTTCAGTCCAGTTTTTGAAGAACCGCCAACCAAATCTATACCACCAAAAACTCTTAGATGCTTATCTTCAAAATGGCAGATTTTGAAGTGACTCAGAAAGACAGTAGGTGAAGTTCCACAAATGAACAATTTAAAAGAAAAATGAAACCAGGTGTGCCAGCAGTTCCTTAAGGACATGATGTTGGAGGCTCAACATGGAGCTATTCTAACAGTAGAACAATAAGATCTGCAAGAGACCAATGTGGCTACATAAGGCAATTTGTAACAATCTGAAAATCAAGGGAGGTACATACACAAGACAGAAGGAAATACATCTTTCTAAGGACTAGAAAGTAGCCAACGTTGAAAAATGGAACAGTGTGAATATATTTCCTAAGAAGTCAGGAAAGCAAAGTTGAAAAATGAGCCATAGCTAGCAAGAAATGGTACAGAGAGCAACACATATAAGCCCAGGGAAGGTGTGGGTCTCAGAGAAGACCAATTAGCAAAACTATTAGAAACAAAGAAAGGAATTTTACAAAGATGATAAAAAGCAAAGAGCACATCAGAGAATGTGTGACAAACATAAGAATTTAAGTCAGCGGGGCCTGATGGACTTCACCTCTGGGCACGGAAGAAACTGGCTGAAGAAATCTCGGAGCCATGGGGAATAATATTCACAAACTCATGAATGACAGGTGAGGTTCCCAGAGAATAGCTAACAGTGCCCATTATTTTTGTGTAAAAAAAAATTGTATTGATTAATCCAACTTATCTAATAAATCAAATATTTAAAAGATGCATCCAATTCCC
Source organism: Gavialis gangeticus (assembly GCF_001723915.1). Lineage (NCBI taxonomy): Eukaryota > Metazoa > Chordata > Crocodylia > Gavialidae > Gavialis > Gavialis gangeticus. The sequence continues at coordinate 57,538,856 of NW_017729029.1, forward strand.
TAAAATATATGTAAAGACAGATACTTATTTTCTATCAACAGTGCTCCCTTACACACAAATCAGTGTCCACAATGTTGCTCAAATTTTCTGGTTTGGAGGCAAGAGACGGTTTTTGTAATCTCTGGGAAAACAGTATTTCCACCAAATTGCTAAGTAAACATTTTTCCCCCCCTTCTCCCCTCTAGAATATTGACTTGACAGGATGACTTTTCCACTATGAAAACGTCTCAAACCAGTCAGTGATTTTAGGGGATAGTGTTCATTTTCAAAAATATAAATCAGGACCTGGGGAATTATAGACCAGTCAGCCTGACTTAAATGCTTGGTTCGGTTACGAAAACAAATTTTATAATAATCACTTTGTAAATATCTGGAGAATAAAAAGATGACTGCTAGCATTCAATGTAGGTTTGTCAGAAACAAATTATGCCAAACCAACCTGATTTCTTTCTTTGGCTGGAGAGTTTGGTGGATGAGAGGAATATGATGGTTATAGTGCAGCTGTTTTCAGTAAGGCTGCAGATATAGTCCCTTGTGACATCCTTACAAGAAAGCTGGAGAAATGTGGGCTATATGTATATCCACCTAATGGTTATTCTATTTAATTGATTGAATAACCACATGAAAAATGTAAACTAGTAACAGATCAATGTCAGACTGGCAGGAGGTCCCAAGGAGGATTCCACACAGGTTTATCCCGGGTCTGGTGTTGTTTAACATTTTTATTAGTGACTTGGATACAGATATATAGAGAGGTTAGTGATCAAATTGGAAATGAAATTCAACAGAGACAAATGTAAGGTGTGGCACCCAGAAAACAAAAATGCATTGAATGCACACAGACAGGATTAGAGATAACTGGCTTGGCAGTAGTACTGCTGAGAAGGTTTGGGGGATTATTATGGGTCACAAACCCACCAATTCAGTGTGCAATGTGATGCTGAACCAAAAAAAAGAGAAAAGAATATGATGTTGGGCTCCATTAACAGAAGTTTTTGGTGCAAGACACAGGAGGTGTAAGTGATTATTAGTTTAATCAGTGCTGGTTAGGCCTCAGCTGGAGTCCTGCATCTCGTTTTGGGGATCATATTTTAAGATGCAAAGAAAACCAATGAGGATCCAGAGACAAGCGGTGAAGGTGATAAAGGGTTTGGAAAGCAAACCATAGGAAGAAGGACAGAAGGAGAAATGTGTGGCTTGGAGAAAAGGACATGATAGTAAAGCATTATAGCTGTTTTCAAACACTTGAAAGGATGGCATAAAGGAGAGAGAGAAAAATTGCTTTCTCTTGCCACAACGAGACATAATCTTGCTAGAGAGAAGGACACAGCAGCACGTTTAAACTACAGCAAAGCAATTCAGATTAAATCTCAAGAAGGATTTCTTGTTGTGGAATCTCCTTCATTGGAGGGTTTCATGACAAGGCTGGATGGTTTAAGTTGCAAAATGTGTCCCTGTGCAAGGGTTCAGAATATAAGTTCCTGTGGCCTCTTTCAATGCTGACTCATTTGGGGCTGGACTCAATGATCTCATGAGGGCCCTTCCAGCCCCTTATGTCTATGAGACTCTACATAGGAAAGCCAAGTAGTGCTGGATCTTGGTTGTCTACTTTCCCAGTCTTCAAAACACTAGAACTCCCAGTTTAGCGATGGGATTGAACAGCCAAGTTTCGATTGGATTCCTGGTTGAACTGAATTAGGGGTTCAGATGCAAAGTTTGGGGAAAAGTTCTTTAGATAGAAAGTCACAAGCTGTGAGGTTTGAATTCAGGAACTGGAAAGACTGAAGGAAAGTGTTGGGTTTGGGATGCAGATGTCTGGTTCTCACTATCTAATTATTACTAGAGACAAGGACCACCAAAAGCCAAGCCAAGCCAAGCCAAGCCACCACATGAAGATCAGGATTTCAAAGAGTTCAGCATGTTGGAGTGGTGAGATCCAGAGGTTTGGCATGGCCTCTTCTAAACAGGGAAACTATTTGCAAAATGCAGATCCAAATCTAGACACTCCTGAAAGATTTTGTAGGTGGATTCTAGTCTGTCTCTATTACTGTCTTGCTTCATGCAGCACAACTGAATGGGCTACATGGTGAAGAACTGGAGTGGTAGTCATCCGCTCACTACAAGATGCCCTACCTGCAGCATCTTCCCAGGTGTGCACTCAAACTGCTGCATTTTGTTGGAAAGAATGGCTTACCTAGTTCAAGCACTGATTTGATTCAGATGCCCAGCTTGTAACTGTGCTCACCTGCACCCCACAAAGTCAAGGGTTCTCCCAGGCATAACAGACAATGGGGCTAGCAGGATTACAGCACAACCATTTCCAAAGCCAACACCCACCAGGGAGTGATGTGGCTAGCATCACATTCAACTGCCTTTGACTCCCTAAAGACTAGTTGGGTAGATTGGTGGTAACCTTTGGCCTGAGCCCTGAGCCAGGCTCAAACCCACACCTCTCAAGCCACAGTAAAATGCTATATCTGCTCTTCAGTTGAACCCCAGTGTAAAGTGGTATTCCACCAGCAGTTTCATACAGGAATCTATAAGACTCAGTTGGGGAACTTGTTTGGTTAGCTCACTACAGGTTAACCCTCAAAAGTATCAGGCAGAACAGCTGACATTTTTATGGCTAGACAGAAGATATCACAGACTTCATTTCTCCTTCTCCCTCCCACCTTACAACTTCTCACATCCTTAATGTTCCTTTTAATACTATTCCTATTGTAGTCACTGTATTTAAGGCAACTGAGTTTAGCACATGCATGAGTGTTTGCTGTATTGGGGCCTAGATGCCTACTGGAAAGGCAATTCAGACTGACTTGAAATTAGGTAGGACTGAATGAAGCAAAGTTGCTTGCAGGCACTGAGTGAATAAAAAGAAGGTGCCTATGTTTGCAGTTTGATGAGCTGAATATACATGGTTAGTACAATATTTAGTGTCTTGGGGTTATTTTTGACCCTGTACTTTCTTTTACTCAGCATATGGTAGCTATACTTGGTCAGCTTTTCAGCCTCTAAAAATACTGCCAACAAAAAAAAAGGGATTCACTTAGCAAGGCTGATTCTGCAACTCTCATCCAGGGTCAATTATTACATTTGCCTTCCTCTGAATGCACTGTGCCCCTGTCAGCCAGACATCTGTCGAGGACTAAATCACATCACACTTGCGCTGCTTTCTCTGCCTTGACTCCCACTTCATACACACATTACAGTCTTGATCTGTTACTGCTGAGCCAGTGCAAAAGGCACCATGATCTCACAGCATCCTGTTTATCTGTCTTGTATTAGACCCAGGGGAAATTATTTCAGCAGTTTATTTGGAGCAAATAAAGTGGAGATCTGGGGTGACAGAAACTCAGAGTTTAGGCCAAATTCAATGCAGATGTTTGGCTGAAATTTTTTTTGGAAATAATTGACGTTTCATGTTTCTTATTTTGAAATGACACCTTTGTTTAGAGACGTGTCAACAGCCAATATGCAAGGTTTAAAATGACACAGACACAAACCTGAAGCACAAAAACCTTTCATGTCAAACACAATTAGAGAGCTTCTGGAGGGGCTGGGTGTGTTCAAGTCAGCGGGTCCAGATGCTCTCCACCCCAGGGTGTTGAGGGAGCTAGCTGGGGTTATTGCAGGGCCCTTGGCATGGCTTTACGAGTGCTCATGGTGCTCAGGCCAGGTGCTGGATGACTGGAAGATAGCTAATGTGGTCCCCATCTTCAGAAAAGGGAAGAGAGAGGATCCGGGCAACTATAGGCCCATCAGTCTTACCTCTATCCTTGGGAAACTCTTTGAGAAGATCCTCAAGGAGCACATCTGTGATGGGCTGGCTTCAGGGATGATGCTCAAGGGCAACC
>NW_017729029.1:57543343-57576931 GCF_001723915.1 Gavialis gangeticus
ATGACTACCTGGCTGGACTCATTTGAGTCCAGTCTTTTCTCCCACCCAGGCAGGGGTCGGACTTGAAGATCTACAAGGTCCTTTCCGACCCTACTTCTATGATTCTATGATACAATATTTAATTCAGGCCAAACTGATTTGACTTTTGTTTCTTCTTTCTTTTGGTTTAACCAGGCAAACAAACAAACCAACTAACAAAATCAAATATTTGCCCAGCTCTCTGCAGCCCCTTATGATTGCTCTTATCTAATTCTGCATCTCTTCACATTCCTGACCATTTAGGGATCATTTTTATTGGTCTGATCCTGCCAGCTCCTTCCATTGTTATGGTGTTACTTGCCTGAGTAAGGACTAATCTAAACAGAATTTTGCTTTGGATCCTGGTCCATAGCAAAAGCTAGGATTTGCTGTTTATACCCGGAAAGGATAGATCTATGTAAGGATTAATGCAACCATAAAATGCTCCAGGGAAAGAACATAAGCTTTATTGATAACAATTTGTGATAAATTTGGGATGTCAAAGAACTCAGGGTAGATTTATACAAGCTTTCACGTGCTGAAGCTCACTTCATCTGAAGTGATAAGTAGATATGTATCTACTTTGGTTACTCTATAAGGTGCAAATCTACCCTGCCTTCCAACATGGCTAGTTACTATCAAAGAATAACATTCCCATTTACCAGGATGTAAAAGCAATGAATGACCTGCAGTTACATATATAAGTCGCCTTTCTGTGTGACAGTGACAGTTATATAGGGACAGTGTTGAGATTCTAATTGAGTTTCTGCCTAATCCAACATAGTATCTACCTTCTTGTTGTTTTGACTGGATTAAATGAAGGATCTCTTTTTCCATAGAGATGGAAGGATGCTACAAGGATATAGCAGTTACACTATTTAATCTATGCTCAAGTAGCAAAACTTTTAAAAGTGGAACCCTCTTTTGTCCTCATTAGTTTTCCTCGTGCTCTGTTTTTGCTGGCTCTTGGAGAATTTTTGCTGTCTCTTGTAGAATTCTTTAATTAAATGGCAACTAGCAACTAAATTGTAACTTTTTATAGTCTTTGGACAATTGCTTTGTTACCTGTCTGAAGCAATCACATCAACATAGGAACATTTCTGAAGCATTTATCACTGAGGTATCCAGGTATAAAGCATGTATTGTGAAAAGTGAAGCGCAATTTTGCTGCTCTTTGTAAAGCCACTCATTGCATAGCCCCCTTTTTTTAAAAAATCATTCTTAAGAGGGAAGTCCTCTGCGGTAAAACACTGGGGATGGAAACAGAAAATTCATAGATTGTTAGGGGCTGGAAGGGACCTCACAAGGTCATCAGGTCCAGCCCCCCTGCTCTAGGCAGGAAAGATAACTGGGGTCAGGTGACCATCCAGTCTCCTTTTGAAGATTTCCAGGGTAGGTGACTGCACCACAGAAATTTGGCAGTGGCAGCATTAGCTAATTGCTAATTGCTGTCGCTCTGGACTCCACTAGGGCAATTAAATCTGCCACCACTCCCCTGCTGCAAATTTCAGGACCTGTGATGAGCCCTGCAGTCTGGATGACTCACCTCTATGCACCGCATCTGCCCTGCAGGCCATAGATAGAGCACCCCTGTTATCAGTCATCAGAAATGGAAAGAAGGTATGAAAAACTGGCAAAAGAGAGAGATTGGGTAGCATCAAAGAACGTGGCATGGAAATCACTAAGCAGAATATTTTACCAGAAGTGGAAAAGCTACCTGACCCTGATTGGCGTTCCAAGTAGTGCAACCTTCATAAAAGACCAAGTGTTGTATATACAATGCCTAGGGACAGCTCCATGATAGTTAGCACCTGTTAGAGGCTGTATCCTGATTGTATCCAAGTCTGATGGCAGAACTCTCACTAGCTGCAATGCACTATGTATAAAACCGGATAACAAGCTGTAACCCTTCATACTTCTTGAATAGTTAGGTCAGGCATTGAGGTCTGAATCTGTGAATAATGCCAAGCTAACAGCTTAGCTCAAGCAGTAGAAACTCTGGTTTTCAGATTTAGAGGACCAGAGCTCAGTCACCTCCGATGACTCTTACCGAAGGGCACTAATAGAACCAGCTGCTGTGGTGGCATGGGTGGATCTAGCAGTTTTACAGTCAGAACAGTGGCTGTTTTATGTTGCATGTTTTCTTTGATTACATCTCCCTTGATAACTGGGGTTGAGTGTGGGGGAGCTCAAGGTGTTTATGCCCTTAGCAGCCTTCAGTGTATAAATTATTGTCAGCGAAGTGACAAGACAATAAAGGAGAAGTGACTATAAGTGCTACTAACTCAGCATTTCTGGAGTCTTCAGATTGCTATGCAATTATTATTTAATTAAGCCACCAGCCCCTTTCTGAAGTAGTTATTAAGGCTGCGTTAATAATTGATTTTTTGGCTTGGTGGCCCAACTGAAAAACTGAAAATAAATTTTGGGATAATCTAACCCAAATGAAAAATTCTTAAGGTTTTCTCATTAAAAACACCAAAAGAAAAGTGTCATTTTAGGTCAAATGAGGGAACTTTGCTTTTTGGGAACTTCTGATAAAAGTACAAGATATGAAGGGCAAGATTCACAAGAGAGGAAGATATGGAAACATGGCCTTTTAACCAGTAGTGCCATCTAGAAAGCCCTGGTTCAAGGTCTACCTTGAACCTGATGGAATTTGAACCATTAGCTCACACCTCCCAGGGAAATGCCCTAATCTAACCACTGTATGATAAGGTCTTTTGGGAATGCATAGTCCCAATCCCTCCTGTTGCTGATGCTGTTCCCCTTTGTATGAAATACTTAAAGATTCATTGATCCAAAGAGAAAGACAGAATGACTCTATATCCTGTCCCCTTTGGAGCCGCTCTTCAACAAGCATTCTCAAGCAGTACTGAGGCACTCTTTTCCTTGTTGACCATTCGTGGTTAGCAGCAAGTTTTTTCTCCACAGGGGTTTCAGACCACAGGGCTTAGATCTTCAGAACAAAAGATAAATTACTGTATAAAACCTGGGTTTTATACAATAAACTGAGTACTTGCTCTCCAATAGCTACTGAGGCATGACTGAACAAGCATCACAACATATGCGCTATGATACAAAGTGTCATTAAAATAGCCTAATTTCCATGGGTCTTAATGAAACCAGCAATGAAAATGCTGCTGTTGTCCTTTCTTGTGCTGATTTGGCTTAATCGGAGCTAGAATGTCTCAGTTACATCCTCACTGGTGGCAGATACAGCAAAGAGGAGGGGAGCAGTCTTTGCCCTCTAGGTGAGTTCAGAACTATGCTAGGGGGCTAAGGCAGTGCAGCATGGTGCCAATTCAGGTAACACTGCAGAGCTTATTTGTGTTTACAAGCACCCTCCCTCAATGGGGATTGAATCCCTACTCTGATACAGCTGCATTTGGGTTATAGGGGAGTGCAACTTGTACCCCAGCAGGTGAATCTGTTGCAGACCAGGAGCATTCAGAAATTCAACCTCTGCAGGTCGGATACATTCACTGTCAGCAGTAAAAGCCTTCTTGCTTTCTTTAGAGCCAGAGGACTTGCCAACATATTATAACAGAACTTAATACCAAAGCTCTCCAGCATTAACATAAGACACATTGGCATTGACAGAACAATTAGATTGATTCACCTCTTACAGGTAGGTTGTCAGAGCTGACTCATCTCAGGTGGTCTTAAACTGTTCAGTTTAACCATGACTCTAAAGAGATGACACAAGACATTAGATTCAGTTTAATATTTGTCATCGTGTTTTACTGTTATTAAAAAACAAAAAATAAAGAAAATGCCCATGAAAGCATGTATAATAATTTAAGATGATCATTCATGAAAACCTTGTTACATTTGCAAAGATATTAAGGGATCGTTCGTGAAGCATGGTCAACTTGCATTGCCCAAGGATGTTGCACACAAGAAGCAGCTGTGAGCAGACAGTTTTTACTACATGATGCCTGGTCTTTTTAATGTAAAATATAAATAATCACAGTTTCCACTGGAACTACATCAAAGCTTGCAGCATGGGTTAAATATCCTACAGTTTTTATTAAATATACAGTGAAACAGACATATTTTTGGGGTGGTCTTCTCCAATGATGCTGAAAATAACATCACATTTAGCTTTGCAAGTGTATATAGCTTTTTTAAAAAAAACAATAAAAGCCTGCATACTTGCCTGAGATCCAGTATTTTTTTAAATTATCTTTTGGCTTTTGATTCAAAACTTCCTCATTTGAATGCCCTAAGCAAAATGCGTCAGTGCCTGTGAGGAGGCTCTGTTCCAAACCTGCCAAAGCTATGTGGTTTTAAATTGTTATTTTATCCTTGTGAGCTAAGCTCAAGTTTGAAACTTGTTTTCAAAGTCACCCATCTGTACTCACATGACTTTATTCATGCTGGTCAATAGATATTGGCTTGTCAGAAAAAATGCATCTAAAACTGGAGGCTCATGGACTGCTGAGTTCCAGGACCAGAGGTACAGGCAAATAGCATGGGGGCTAGGGAATTGGGTCTCTGAGAAGACATGCGGGAGGCTATGATCAAGGTAACTTTGGAAAAGTTAATTAGGAAGAACTTTCTTACTAGGAGGGTAGTAAAGCACTGGAACAGGTTACCCAGAGTTATTGTGGGATCTGCATCCTTGGAAGTTTTTAAGAACCAGCTAGACAAAGCCTTGGCTGGGATGATGTAGATGGAGATGGTCCTGCCTTGAGCAGGGGGTTGGACTAGGTGACCTCCTGAGGTCCCCTCCAATCCTAATTTTCTATGATTCTAACACAGCTGGCTAGTATCTCACAGTGGATTTGTTTGTTCACATTGTTCTACTCCTCCATGAAGCTCACACTTGATCTCTCAGTGGATTTGTTTGTTCACATTGTTCTACTCCTCCATGAAGGTTGTCTGTTAGGCATGCCAGTTTCTGTTGATGAGCCTTTTGGACCTTGGTGCTGGATGCAATACTACAGGTCAGGACTGGGATGCAGTGATGGTCCTGTCTGCAGAGGTCTCCTTGTTTGTGCTGCTTGTTCCTGCCATGCCTCTCTTCAGTCTAAGAAAGCCAAGTGGTTATGTTTAATGAGAAAGAAAGGTGAAAACCCTTCAAAAAGTATGTACAGATTCCAATGGAACATGGATACGTGTACTACATCCTTGGAATTACAGGCCAATCTGTACATGGTCTCTAACTAGATCACATATTCTGCAATCATACCTCCAGTTGCATCACAGACATACCATTAGAGTTGAATTCATCCCTGCACAGAGGCATGGTTCAAACCTATGCAACATGGAAGCCTTGTTTAAATCCTCAGACTAGACCTTGAGTGGGATTTCCATTGTGCTGGGCCTCTGCAGAGGACAGTGTTATTAGCTATGCACATGAACGTTGTTGACCCTATTAGGACTAATGGAAAATGATTTAAAATGCCAAGTCATCTTCTATAATTATTCAGTGGGAAACATAGAGCAGGGATATTGATAATTAATGTTTTGGCACTGAATGTTTTTATTTCTGACGTTTAGATTGAGTATACCTGCAGGGTACATGGCTGAAAACAAACTAGCTTGGAAACAGCCAAGTCCCATTCCAAAAAACAAATAAGACTGGAAGGGACCACCTAGATGATCAGATCCAGTTCTCTGCTATTGCAGGTATCACATTACATAATCCCTTTCATAAACCTGTTGAGCTTAATTTTAAAAGAAGTTAGGTTTTTGCCCCTCCCCACCCACATTTCCCATGGGAAGGTCATTCCTGAACCTGATTGCTCCAGTGCGGTAGGGGCCAACCTTTTTGGGAGACATTCTACAAAGTAAGTCTGCCACTCCGATCCCCTCCCCTCCCCAATCCATTGTTCTCCTCTCTCCTGCCTGCCCTGTCTGCTGCTGTTCTTCCTGCTAGATTTACTGTGTGCAGCCCTGCTCTAATGGTTAGGAGCTGTTCCTTAATTTGCAGCCTAAATTTATCAATGGCCAACTTATACCATTTGTTCTTGTATCAACATAGCCTTTTAGCTTAAATAGTTCTCCTTCTTTGCTGTACTTACTCTCCCTGATGTACTTACAGATAGCGATCATATCTCTTACCACCTGTTATTAAGTAAGCCCAACCCTTTTAGTCTCTTCTCATGAGATAGACCATCCATGTTCCCGATCATACACATTTGGCACAAAACTAAAAAGAACAAAATGTATTCTAGCAAGTCAGACAGGAAAGGAAAAAGAGCAAAATGTATTCTAGCAAGTCAGACAGTTGCTCTTGCCTTTAAAATATGCCTTAGTAAAAATGTTAGGTCTCACCCAATACACTGTCTTATTTTCCAAATAGCCTACTCTATTGAATATTAATAGCCACTCAGCAATAACAGTCCCACAGGGATGAAAACTGACTTGCACATTTTTAGTCAGGACTGCACATTTTTGAATGAAGAGAGCAAGGAATTTTCAAGCATAAAATCCTGGACTTGTTTCTTCATATGTAAATAAAGGTCCTGACCTGCAAAGCTTTAGTCACACAAGGAATCCCATTAAGCAATCAAATCACTCAGGCTTTAAAAGAAGTATACCCAGAGGATGCAGACAAACAACTGCAGTTGAAATAAAAGATGCCATTTCACCCACAGTCGCTTGATTCTTGGAGCTGTTATGGAATGGGGGATGAATGCTTAGTAACCTGGAACAGACCCAAACATTCATTGTTGCAGACGTATGTCAGTGGAGTTCGACATCTACTTTGTAAGTAACCAGACCCCAATCCTACATGCCCTATCAGCTGAGTGATTGAAGTGAGCAAGATTTGGCCTTCAGTGGATATGATATTGGTTTCCAAGGAAAACTATGACCGCATGCTGCTCTCATTTAGTAACATTTTCTTTTGCATAGGTAAAAACAAGGAAACAAGGACAGAGCATAGAATACATTCCAATATTTTAGGCACCCATGTCCCCAGCACTGATAGTGGACCTTAAATAAAGTGAAAGAACGTTCTTGCTAAAAAAAAAAAAGAAAGAAAAGAAAAAAGAAGAAAAAGGAGCGTCAAGGTGACAAGGAGGTTTTTAATACAAAGCTACCATGAAGCAAAGTATGACCATGGGCAATTGCAGCACATGCTTCTGTAGGAAGATCTTACAAAAGTCATGGAATCAGAGAGAAGTAGAGCTGGAAGAGACCTCCTGAGGTCATCTAGTGCACCCCCCCTGCCTGAGGCGGGATCTAGTCTAACCATAATCTAAACTCTATGTAAGACTACTATCAACTCTGAAACAACATAGACCTAACACCCTAACCTGCCACAGGTAAAGGAGGGGAACCATGGCAGCCAACATCCTGCTTCCATTGAATGTTGTCAATATTTGCTCAAGTGGTCCCAGGTAGAGGCCGCCACTACAGAGGAGGGTAACCCCTGCCCCCGCTCTGTACTAATCTGACCATGGTATAAAATTCCTTCCTGATCCCAAATGTGACAATTAGTCTGACTCTGAGTGGAAGGGCCAGACCCTCTAGCCTGGAAACTCCAGCTTTGCTCCTAGCTGGAGAATTGGCACACCCCAGTCAGAGTCCCCAGCCTTGGCTGTAGCCAACACCCAAGCCATGAATGCAAGAACAAGCTGTCATACAATAGCTGGCCATTTGCTAATTGCTTGACTCCAGAGGCAATTAGAGCACTAGTTCAATGATGAACTATGCTTGAACCTGTAAACTCTTGTGCACATGTGTAATCCCAGTGAACAAGTGTTTTGCAGGATTCGAACCACAGAAGGAAGAGTAATCTGCTGAATTTATCATAATATTGCTTACTGATTTAAGATGTACACGCCACTAGCATATGTTTTAGAGTGGGGGCTATTCACCAGTCACCACTAGATTTCTTAAGTTTTATATTTGTCAGGCTTCAGCATTTAGCTTTTTTTGAATATTTAAGCTAAACAATGTTTTCAGGTAGTTGAAACATTTGGGAACACTAAAATCAACAAAATATATATTTTCATCTAAAAAAACCCCTTTGGCATGAAGTGATGTTTTTTCAAGTGTTTAGGGTTTTTTTTCCCCAATGCTTTTGGCAATTGTTATTAGTGAGGGCTTAAAAAAAATTCTCCAACACAAAATTTGGCAGTTGATCCAGAATAAATTACTGGGGCCCTATCATCTACTTTCCTTAGGGAGCACTGAAAAGTCTTGGTAACAATATCACAATCCTTTTGGCAAGTAAAAACAAAGAGGGGGGGCAGGCGGGTGGAATCAGGAAAAAAACATACAAGGCTTCTGTCCAAAGAGAGCCCTGAAGCCATTATAACACCAACAAGTACGCTGCTCCAAGGCTTCCCTTGACTGCTGACATAAAGGGCATCAAAGCATTCTGTTTTACTGTAGAAGCCATGGTATCTCCCTAGTGTGAATTAGCAGGAGTTTGGTGACATTTCAGTGACCCACAGCAAAAAATCACTTCCAGCTTTTTTTTCCAGTTAAAAGCAATTTTCCACTCTAGTGAAATATTAATTATAATTAAGGTTTTCTGTTTCATCCCATAAATAGCTACGAGTCAAGCTTATTCTGGACTTAGGCAAGGGGAACTGTCTGATGGACAGAAAAAGATGGGGCTGGATGCCGGGATCCAGAATTGCATTCCTGGTTCTGCCACTGTTATATTTTTATGACTTTTGGTAAGTCATAAAGGGCTTTGGGCATCTAACTCTAAAATGTAGATGCTGAAAGCCCATGGCACTCAACTTTCACCTATCTCAGGAGGTAGCTAAATTCACTATGTGTATAAGGGCCCTGACACATGTTCATTTAAAAGGCACTATGGGATTTGATCCCTGATCACAACCATTGCAATTGATTCCAACCCCTGTGTGGCAGAAGACACAATTTTGGGAATCAGGAATGAGATCTCAACTGAGTCCTTTTTATTTGATCATGATCCCAGGCTCCCCCAGCACTGGTAAATTAAAAGCCAAGTGCCCATAACCCAGCATGAGCCAGGGCTGATTGTCACTCCCAGCCCTGGGACCACACTGAGACTGGTGCAGGACCCTGGGTTGTTTGGGGTCAAGCCAGGGCTAGGGTTGGGGGTACATGGTACACATTCAAGTTAAGGCCCCATACAACCCATCCATAAAAATGTTATATGTGGAATATTTTTATGGTTGGTTTGCCATTTTATGGCTCCTTATATTGGATGCACATGTAGCACCACTGCCATTTATGTCATGATTAACAGATTCATTGTGACATAAATATAATGTGTAGAGGGGTGCTAAGTATCAACCAGTAAAGTCCCCTAGGCACCTACATTCCTGTACTGGATATGCAGAACTACTTCAATTGTGACTGCACTGAAAATCCTGGTTCTTAAATCCCACTGGCCATTCCTTCACCTGTTTTATCTGGGGGTCTGATCCAGGATTCCTTCTCAGAGTAGATCTTGCAGATTGGGGTTTTGCACAAACTATAGCTACAGGAAAAGATGGTATTCTCTCTTTTACCTAATAGCCCACTGTGTAAAGCACTCCACTGGGTGTGATGGAGCAGAGTTAAACTGATATCCTGCCTGTGGTGACTACCCACAACACTGAGCTATAAAGTGATGTATATGAATGACTCTTAATATTTGCTGTCAAAGCAGCTTTGCTTCATATAAATAAATATTTATTGGTGCAACGAACTCTCCCATTCCAAGTGTCCTGATCACCAGAGTCAGTTATTTCCCAAGTGCAGCACTTTGCATTGCCTTTATTGGATTTCATCTTTTTGATGAAGCTTGTGTCATGCCTTTAGTACACAGTCAAACAGTTTGGGCTTTTTTCTGTGATGTAATAAAAAAGAAGTTTTTAAGTATATGATCCAACACAGCAGAGAAAATAGATCATATAACTTGGAGAGTTTTCAGCCTTTCATTCTGTTACTGAATTAGCAGTCTCCCAACTAGCAGAAATACACCTGTGAAAAGGTGATTTCTCATCTTTGTCAATGTTCCAGTAACTACCTGACATCTGTTCAAAACCAGACTTTAACAGTAGAGAAAAGACATTGCACACCACCTCAGGACCACTTTGTTGTTTCAGATATTGCACAGCAAAGGTGACAGATACAAACAGTTGGTAGATTCATTTGCACTAAGTGGTAACCCAGCATGGCTGAACGTTGGCTGCTACTCCTTTGGTGCCACTTCCTGTTGAGAAATGGTTCCTCTCCTGCATGTCTTGCTGTATTTGCCCTCATATTTTTGTAGGCAAATACTTTTTAAGGACAACAGTTAGATTCCCATGATATCACAAGGCATATTTTGGATAACTGCCATTGATTAGGAAGTACTCCAATTCTGCGGGATTTTAGATGCATCCTGGGTGTGTCTACATGTGCATAAATATTGGCTTAAATTTACTGTGCAGTAACTTACTGTACAGTAAGCAGGAATAGGCCAGCATCTACATGTGCAGGCATTAAAGTGCATTGATGCTGTGTGTGGACTGACTTAGGACAAGTGTCACTGCACAGTAAGGCATCTACATGTGTGTTACTACACACTAACTAATCGGGCATAAATTGGATACCCGCATGATGCATTTATCAAATTTACACTCAAATCAGCATAAGTTGCCATATTTACTATGTAGTCGGGGCATGCACATGTAGATGTGTGCCCGTACTGCACAGTAGTTTTGGTTACTATGTAGTAAATGCGCATGTGTTATGCTTCCAGTGGGCTGACTTGTTCTCCCAGTAAGGTCAAGAGGTGATTAACGTAACCCACCAAGTAAGAAAGCTAACCTCTTCTTATTTAATGGAAGAGTGTTGTTTATGTAGTTACAAAAGACATAAGCCACACAGCCCTAAACCCCACACCGCAGGCTCTGAAACTAGGTGGCATTGCCCTTTGTTTTTAGCTGTCTCCTGGCTTTAGGGATGTTGTGGTTCCTTCATAGTATCATTACTTTCTAGTTAACAGGAGAGGACCAGCATCCAGTTCTCATTACTCAAAGTTCTATTACAAGATCAAACTTTACTCCTGCGCAAACCTCTTTGCTGTAGAGCTGGGATCAAGAATGAAACTTTGATTCACTTCAGAGCATGGCTAATTCCACAGAAGAGAATCTTCCGCACCTACTGGACTCCTGCCTGCATGTATACTGTTAGCACTGCCAATAATAATTCCTGTTAGCATTGTAAATCTGCCTCTGGCACTCCACTGCATTTGTCTTGGGGATACCTGATAATTAAAGCTTTTGGGAAAATGTCAATACCTGAATACAAATGATCTTAAGCATCTCACTGCCACAAGACCTCCTCCCCCAGCCTCTCTTTTTGTTATAGGTCATTTGTGACCTATAATCTGATTCAAAAGAGAGAAATGCTGATAAAGTGGGTAAGTATTTTGATATTTTCCCTTGGCCAAAATGTTCATTCTTATGTAGTGAAATAAAATGGTATACTTCACCAATCTGCAGGCTGAAGGGTAGGGAGGAAGCAAGGAAACTATATTTTAAAATGTCACTGAGATAGATTCAGCAAAGCATTTACACCCACAGTTAAAGTTTAAGGATGCAAGTTTCACTGACTCCAATGAGACTGCCTAACTGCTTGCAGTTTAACATATGTTGGAGGGCTGTGCTGAATCAGGGCAGAGATTACACACATTTGGAAGGCTGACCTGGAGTAGAAAAAATCTTGTTTATTTTAGGGCCTTGTAATTTTGGGCAGTCCTTGGAGCTCTTAACTCCTAGGATATTCACACATTAACACCATAAAATGGTTTTAAGCACCCAGTGGCATGTCTACATGTGCACTTTAATTTGCAGTAGCCTATTCTACTGTTCATTAAAGCAGTGCATAAAAAAACCTTGCTAACATGCTAATGTGCATGTAGAATAGTCTACTGTGCATTGTTATTAAAAAAGCATGCACTTGTGCTACACGCATTAATGCAACCTAGTGTACATTAGTTTATTACCTCATATTAGAGGTACTACAGTTAATGTGCATTAGTAAAAGTAAATTAATGCATGTGTAAAGTTACACCACTCCAGGGCAGGATTATCTTTGCTCTGTACTACCCAGATCCTGTTCCATTAAGGTGGGCCACTCCCCATAGATGTTCAACCCAAATTGAAGTCCTCCAGTATCCCAGGATGTCTCACGCCCCCACCCATAGACCAAGAATGGAAGTCTGTCCTGGATCACCAACCCTGTAGCAGCAACTCACAACTATAGCTCCTAGTCCTGCTCCTGTTCACCAGGTCTCTAGTGGCAAGTCATAGCTGTGCAGGTGGGGGATGGTCAGAGAAGGTATCTAGACTAAGGGTGTGACTGCTCCAAACTCGAGGTAGCAGTAATGCTCATCAACATTTGTGTGTCTCACAATGTAAGGTGTAACAAGGCCCCTGGGCTGCCTTGGTGGAGGTGGGGGGGCACGTTTTAATTAGAGCAGCTCTCTAATTGGAGAGCCACTCTAATTAAAACACCTCATCATCATGTGTATTAAGCTAGTCCTCACATTTTAAAACGGCTGTGGGACACTTTAGCTAAAGCTTATTTGATGAGGTTTATTTAAAGCATCCCCATAGCCATTTTGAAACATGGGGAGGCTTAATGCATATGGCAATGAGGCAATACTGGAGTATTCTAATTAGAATGTGAACCAGCACGTCTATACGTAGGGCCTGGTTTAAATTGCAGGCCCAGCTCACTAATATTGTGGCCTGATCACAGGTGAGGCTTAATAGCCATGACTATGAGGCATTTTAATTAGAACAGCTCTCTGGGAACTGCTCTAATTAAACCCTGTGCCCTTCCTCCCCCTCACCTCCGAGCAGGTGTATAGGCAGCCTAAATGTTCCTATATTGTGGTCTATGGAGCACTAGTATTTCATAGAAAGCTGTGTTTTCACGCTCTGGTTTTCCACCTGGAGGACCTGCAAACAGCCTTTCCCCTACACATCCTCAAACTCTCTTTTTTCCCTGTTCCTTTCACAGCCCTTTCCCATCTCCCTTGGGCTGCTAGGCTTTTGGTGCTGGCTGGGGAATGGGAACTCCCCATGGCATTTTGTTACAAATCACGTTTTTTGTGAAAATCACTTAATTTTGTGATTTTCACAAAAAATGCGAAATCCTGATTTAAATCAGGTCCTATCTATAGGCAACCTAGTTACAAGGTGAGGCTCTAAAATCATGCCTGGCCTTGTGTAGAAACCTGGTTAGCTCAGCATTCTCCTTGGATCACACACTGTGGCTTGTTTGTATCCTACACACTCCTTATACTGTTGCTACCTGGATCAATGTTCTTAGTCTGGCCAGCTGTAAACAGCATCATTGGAGATAGATCCATGATGGAGGAGAAAGGGGAGAGTAGGTGGGAGAAAAATCAGTTGCCCACTGGCAATTTCCTCTAAAAAATGTGCTCACTGATGGTTTGAACATATTGATAAAAAAGACAGAACTAAATTGTGCACATGCCCCAAAAACCTGGGACATAATTTAGATAATATATTTCAGGGTCCATGACTGAGGTCCTGCTGTCCCCATTACACAGCCATTGCCTCTTTCATTATACTATGTGTATATAACTTGGCACTCAACACTCTAGCAGTCAGATGCATGTCCTGTCAAATAACATTAAATGGATCAGATGAAAATGTGGCCAGAAGTGACATCCTACTCATTGAATTGAAGGACATGTCAGACACAATTTCCTCCCCATGTCAAGTTGAGTCATTTTGCCCCACTGTCTGGCATGTGATATACGTCAAGTGCAGTGGTTCCTGCTTCATGCACAACATCTGTTTAGAGTTCACTGGTTAGTTGAGCAAGTCACCACAGTCATAAGTACAAGACAGCTGGCAGGGATGATATATATAATTGAAATCTGCTACCAAATGGGAGGGAAAACAAATGTGGGATGTACTGTGTAAGATGCATCAAAAGCTAAAGCTATCCATGTATCACAGCTCATTCAAGCTGTTGGGACTGAGAGGTGTTGCTTGATATAGGCTGTTCCAAATATGTTGCATCTCAGGTATGATATTTGTTAATTGTGCTGCTGACCTTGAAGAAACATGTATGAAGGTTTACATGACACTGGCATAACACATATATGCCAAGAAACATGGATGTAAACACTGATCATAAGAGCATGAGTAAATCCTGGGAGAAATGGTCTAATTTAATCCAATGACTCACATCCTTCACTGCTGGATTTTGAAGCAATACCTTTGAAGAACCATATTCATACAGATATTGAATGAAGCATCATTCTCCTCCATGTTGTACCAGTCCTGCTAGAAAGGGAGATATTGCCAACTTCAAAAAATGCCAGGACACTAGTGTGCACATTGTGGGAAGGGGTAAACAAGGCAGAGTTACTGAAGGCAACACAGTCTGTTAAAATCCCTTGTGTCAGTGGAGACTCTGGGACTTCCTCAACTGGTCTACTTAAGGTGGAGCTAAGAAGGGGCAGTTCTTAGCAACATGCAAGGGGACAAGTGGTTCTATAGGGGCAAACATCTTCCCTCACATTGGGACAGATCCTTAGCTGGTGTCAATTGGCATAGTTTAGCAACCTCAGTGACTAACCAGGAATTATCTTTAAAAAGTCAGACACCCAGGAGGCCTCTGAAATCAGAGCTATGCTACTCAACAAAAGCTGAGAATGTGGCCTTTTCATATTCAAGCCCATAGGTGATTGGTAGAGGAAGCACAGGGGGAGCATGTGCCTCTCCCTCCCCTGAAAGGGCCATTCCCACCGCCGACACCGTCAGGTGCTTCTACAGGTGCTAGCCAGCTCTGTTCCCACCACTGACACTGCTGCCAGCTTCTCCTGCCAAGACTCAGGAGGCACCAGACGCCCATGTTACAGCCTTATTGGACATTTATTTTTAGCTCATGATTTTGTGCACAGAAGCTTTCTGTTTACATGGCTGCATTTCTTCATGGGCAGTACATCTGCACCATGTGTTGATCATAGTAGCCAGGACCCAAGTCACCTAGAGCTTCAGAGATTAAAACAATTATTCTGTCTCTGTGCTCTATTCCAGCAGCTGAGATCCACCATGAAGAAAACCCTGTTTCTCCACCCTGGAATTTGTTTGCCTATTGGTTTGGCAGAGTCTGAATCTATCCACTTGCTGGGGATGCTAAAAGGTGCATGTGGTTCCTATGGAAGCAGACTGGAAAGGTAGATTATCTGTAGTGCTCCCTATGCCTGAGGAAGGGTGTTTGTGCCTGAAAGCTTACAAAGAACTTTTTCCATCTATTTTGTTGGTGTAATGAAATATATCGCAGCTACCCAAAGAACCTTGCCTGCCTAGATTCTCCATGGGGCATTTTCAGCCTAACATGATGTCAGTTCAGTTCAATGTGAACTTGTCCAGAGACAAAGTGCCAGAACACTGGCATCAAAAAATGACGGGCATATTCATACTTACTTGAATATAAGATGACCCCCCCAATAATTAGATTCTATATGTGGAAAATTTATACATTTGTTATAGTTTTCCATGTATTGAATCTAATTATTGAAGGTTTGCCTTGAATTTGTCGCCCTCCCACTGCTACACAAGGCAAAATAAATGGGGGGGCGGGGAATCAGGTGACTTCCTTGCTCACTGATGCCCCAATTTCTTCCCCATGCAGTCCCTTCTCCCCCCTTTACAACCAGACTCTGATCTCTCTGAGCACATAGAAGTGAAAAGCAAATTTGGAAATACTGACTTGGAAATAAACATGCCTGTAGTAATTTACATATATGAAAATTACTATGGGTACCCATTATTTTAGTTAATCTAGAATTGATGCATTGCACTTTTTTTTTCAACTGCTGCAAGTTGTAGCACAGATATTCCAGAAACACACATTTAAGCAGCACTTCTGTACCTAATTATATACAAAAAATGCATGATATTATTAGTCCACAGTGAAAATGCTCATAATATATCATATTGTTCATTGGGCTGGGCCCCATCAGAATTAACAGCATTTCAAGCCATAGTGACCCCACAGCTCAGCACTGCTCAGTATATGTGTGAACTCCAGATACCCTTCACAAAGTACCATGTGTTAATTATGACTGGAACCACATGTTCTTGTCAAGTCCTGGGATTCTCCAAAAAAATTATATGCAAGTGAGGGGCAGGGCAACCTGGTCTGGCTTCACCTCATGGAGGACAGGGCCACGCTAATCATATGCAACAGGCTAAGAGAGGGGGCAACAGAGGGATTCTGGGTGAACTGTTTGGGGCTACATTTGATTATGTTTGCCAGACATTTAAGGCTGGTGATGAAACAGGAATCAATGGAAATGGAAAAGAAAGGTGCAGCTCAGCTATGGGACTGAAGAGGAAGCCAATGTATTTAGTGTAGTAGCTCACCATGACTTGTTAAAGAATTGGTGCTCAGGGAGACCAAGAGCATTTGGGATAGCTACTACCATATATCTTATTCAAATAGGCTGTATTGAGTATTGGAGCATATGAGATCTAGCTAAGGTGTGATTATTGATAGTTGAAATTTTTATTCTTGTGGTCTAGGAGATACCAATCAGGTGGTTTTCAACCCGGATGGTTTTGCTGATCTGGAATGTGGGTTTGAGGGGGAGAACCCTTGTATTTAAGTAAATATAGTAAATCCAAAACCAAATAATTATTTGAGCAATGTGAAATAAAGAACATTGATAACTAAGTCAAACAGCATTTTTCATCTTGGTTCCCTTTATGAAACACATTATTAAAAAGAGTGAAAGTATATGTTAACTCGAGGGTTTAATCTAAGCTTTTAACCTGCGTCAGCAGCATATGGCATCCAAGGGAATGATATGATCAGTCAGCATCTTACAAAGCTGTAAGGACACTGGCAATTGAATTCTGTGGTCCTGACTCTGGTCTTGCTCTCACCACTTTTACGTTGATGTTTGATTTCATAGAAGATGCTCAGGATATAGCCCACTGTAAGTGAGATTAGAATCAGGCCATCAGGCTCCCCACCCTCCCTTACTTGGGGCACCTGTAGATTTCACTCAGAGGTCTGCTAGAGCAAAAGGATGAATAAAGCCCTTTGGGCTAAATCCTGGGGAATAAATCTCTGTCACTTGAGAGCTGAAGTAACATAATGAAGTGTCTTCGGGGAATTAATGTGAAAAAAAAAGCAGAAGTAATGCTGAAAACAAAAATAAAACGGTAAAATGTAATTTGTGTGTTTTAATATCATTGTCTCTTTATAATTTAAAAGATACCATATAAAATAAATATGACAAAGGGATAAATGCATCCAGTGTAATTAGCATGAAAATTACACCTCATTTGTCTTCTGCATATTATGCAGTCTGGATTATAAATGGCATGTACAAACATTAGAAACTGAAATATCTCCAAATATTAAATTCTTTTAAGACGGTGCCATGGGGGCTTTAATGTCTTCGTTTATTCCTGACTCTAATTTATTCTCCTTGTGTTGTCAACAATAACCCATCTACAGAATGCGCTTTCTATCCCTGATCTGAGGTCTGCCAATTCCTAGTGTACTGTCTACTGTGATAGCTAGTACAGGATGACAGTTTTATACCGAATGGAAATAAGGACATGTTCCCTTATCATAGTGTTCCCAGATAGCCACGGAGATATAGCTCCCATTTTTTTACTTTATGGAGTGCCCAGTGAAGATTCATGTTAATGCACTGAAAATCATAATAGCTCAAAGACACTTTTATGAGTTCTGTTGGAGTTATACAACGACTGTAGTGAACTGTAAAAGGGTTTTGTATACCAGATGGTATTCACTTACATGATGTGTGGTTTCTCTCCCCACCCTCCTGGAGAATGATGCCCACTGCCTAGACTACTTGTTTGCTAACCATTACACATATTAATGAACAAATTAGTTGCACATTTTAAGAAACATCCAACTGAGCAGCAGGAAGGATTAGTGACAAGCAGTTGACTGAGTGAAATCTGAACTGCATCACCTAGTTGTCTTATCTTAAAAATGCCAGGTGAAAATACTACTGTCATTGAATTCTATATATCTGAATCTCCCTTGCTGACAGAAGGTCTGGTCCTGCACCCACTGTAGTTAATACAATTAATACAATTAATACAATTAAACCCACTGATTACAATGGAAGCTGAACCATACCACTTTGCCAGAAGTCCTCTTCAAAGTATCTTCCTACTAAGTACAAGCCTGTATTTTGGAAGGGAACAGTTTTTTTTGAGTTATATTTAGGCTTTCATTGAGAATTTGTCCTATTGGTTAATGCAGGGATATTTTTTAACCTAAACTGTTTTCCAACAGAAAATAAGGTTGACAATTTCTTGCGGGGCATCTGCTTCCAACAGAATGTTCTGACTTTTCTTACAAGCAAGATCAATGAAGGCAAACTCCTTCCATTCCTAAACACCAGCTCGCTACCCATCCTACACCTCCAATACTCTTCAGGCCCAGGGGAATGCCGTGATGCAGCATTAGCAAGGGAAGACTGTTGCATCATGGGAGATGTAGTCTAGTTCTGAGTCCAGACCAGGCAAGATTGAGGCATGAAAACCCTTCAGTGAGACACCTCAGTTACATTTCCAAATTGATTTTTTTTTAATTCAGAGAGATGTGTTCATTTTTCCTTCAATAATTGGATTTTTTTGCGGGGGGAAGGATAGAATTTCCAAAAAGCTCTACTTGTGTCCATTGTTTTGTTGCTAAATTGATTGGTTCCCTGAACTGTTGGGCTGTGCATGGGTCTGATTGCTATAATCTGAGTTATTTTGGGAGTTAATTTATTATCTTATTTTCCCCGATACCAGCTTCAGTATGAATTAAAAAAAAAAATTTTATCTGAAAACATGTACAATATTACAGAGGCTGTCATAATAAAAAGAGAAAAGTAGTGATGAAGGAAGTAGAAGAGGGAAGAAGGTATTTTTCCTCCCCAAAGGGTGTGCCTCCATGTGCATGTACACTTGCTTAAATTTATTGCGCAGTAATCAGGAATAGGCTGGCATCTACACATCCAGGTGTTAAAGCACATTAATTCTGTGTGTGGACTGACTTGGGACTAAAGTTAATCCCAAGTCAGTCCACACACACACACACAATGTTACTGTGCAATGAGGCGTCTACACGCAGTAACTAATTGGGCATAATGCAGGTATCAAATTTACGCTCAAGTTGGCATGAATCACAATATTTACTTGCAGTACAGGCATGCATGTGTAGATGTGTGCCCGCACTGTGCAGTAATCTTGGTTACTGTGAAGTAAATGTGCATGTGTAGACGCGCCCAAATAGAAGAAGGTTCATTTTTTCCCCTCATAAAAAAATAAGAGATTCCAATCAAAATTAAAATTTGACAATACTAAAACTTTTTTTAGCAAAACTATTGTGTTGAAAATTGAATATGAAAAAGAATGCAAGCAGTTCTACAAGTAAAAACAGAGTACTGATACTGAAATCCCTTATTACTGTTGGCAGATTCTCTGAAGTGTCAAAGTTTGATGAAAATGATAGTATTCTAAAATCAGTGACTGAAACTTAAAGGATTAAGCTACAAGCACTCAAAGCTGCACATTAAAAGGCTGGGAGGTAACCAAGACATTTCTTGGAATTGTTTCTACTAAGGAACATTTTCAACTGATTAAGCTCTATAAATTGTGGTCTATGAGATGGATTCGAGTTGCCAGGAAGTCAAGAGAAAAAAGAAATTGGTATATGGGAGCCCTTATTTGATTGTTTTAATTAACGAGTATGGTATTTAGCCTTCTCTCTATTGAATCCCAATCTCATTCGGGAAAAATCACATCTAAGCCTTAAAAATGCAGTAAGTGGAGGCTAGTCAGACAGTTACAAGAACATCTCACTGTTAAAATGTCTTGCTCGTTGTTATCAAATACCTACGTCTCCACCCAGTTTATTCATTTTCTAGACCATTTCAAATTATCGCCAAACTCTAACACATTTAGAAATTTGAAGGCAATGTGTGTTTTCCATTTCATATCTTTATATCATAAAAGGTCATCATTATAACTCAAGCCTTCTTGTGTTAGGCACAGTACAGACAGTCCTCAATTGAATATCTTGGGTGTTATTAGTTTTTCTGGAATTCTGGTGAACAACAGTAAGATTAATTCTTGATTGATTGCCTATAAGTGTATTATGATTAAAAGAGAACAGTCTGGCCATAGGCAGCTGTTACGAGCAACTCCATTCGACGTATGCAGAGCTGGTAGCACTAATTTTGAAAGACATTATCTAGATACAGCGTGCTTCCCCTTTGCCTTCCCTTTGGTGTATGTTCATAATTCCTGTTCATTTTGAAGGAAATTGGCTTCCTACGCTGAAAGGAAACTGTGCATCATACTGCTGAAAGCCTATGGTATGGTAACCTATGGCAAAAATAGCCTCGCCTATAGGGTAAAAACAGTCAGTTTGCATGCATGTATTTGGATTCTTTTATTTCCTCTGTGAAACTGTGCTGTATGAGTCCATATAGTGCTGTATTTAACTCCTCGGGAGCAGTGTCTGTGATACTCTGAAGGAGTTTACTGTGCCTGTGTCTACATGAGTGGCGGACTGCACAGTTGTTACTGGTGAATCATTTAGTACGTGCCTAAGCAAGTATTAATGACTGTGCAGTGACCGGCATTGCTGAGCAGTACCATCACCGCATGTTCTTTTTTTTGATGCTACTGTGCAGTAGCTCATTACTACTGTGCAGTATCGTCACCACACAGTTAGTGCCCAGCAATGCTGCTGTGCGGTAGCAATGAACTAGTGCACACAGTAGCTCATTGTTACTGTGCAGTAGCATCTCGTGTAGATACTCCCTGTGTATATTTGCTCCTCACAGTAAGTCATCAGAGCACAAGGAAGGCTACTTTGCTTGGTTGGAAAATGTTTTCTTGAAAATCCCTTGTCAGAAACGTGGGTTACCCATTTACCCTTTTTTGTTGTTGTTAAAATTGTGACTTTTCACTGGAAAACTGAACATACCCCCAAAGTTGGATCTTTCTTTGGAAATGCTGCCACAACACCCTACTGGAACAGCAAGACTACTTTCTCCCCATCCAGATCACATCTCCTATGATGCAGAACAGTGGTTCAGCAAGAGGGCAGACCATGATCCCCATTAGGAGATGTTGTCTAGTCAGGAGACCAGGCTGTAGAAAAAAATGGGGCCCTCAGTATCCAACATGTTGCATTTCAGTCAAAAATGTGGGGATTTTTGTTTTCTGTTAAACATTCAGTTTGTGGATTTCACCCCCAAAATTCAGGTTTTCCATAAGGTTTCTTTTCTTCTTCCTTCCTAACCCCAAAACAATCCCCACCAACTAACCAAACCCCTAAGCAAACTATTTGTTAAGCAGCTCTAATGCCCAGCCCTTGGCTAACTTGCCCCCCACCACACACTCCATTTCTAGTTGTTAAATTCTTAAATTATACCATCTGTAATGAACATAAGGCAATCTTGTCCCCTAGCATAAGCAGGCTAGGTTTGGATTAGGGACAAGCATTGTAGGTCTGTGTTTGGGGCTCTTGTAGCTGCAAATAAAAATTTGCAAATATGAACAAAGCATGAAGGATGTCTGTCTGAAATAATAGGTCTTAAAAGTTTGAACTGTCACTTTAAGCTTAATATGGAAGACTTTGAGGATACATCGTTTATGTAGGATCCTGGATGAGACTTTTTTTTTTTAAAACCTGAGGTGGACACACATCTATTAGATTTGCACTTGCTTATGCCTGCTGAGTTTATCCTGTGATCCTTTACTATATCTGCTAGGTACATCGTTTTTTTTTTACTGGTAATGTCATTGTGCTTCATCTACTTCTGAGGCTTGAGAAGCTGATAATAGGGCAAAAGGTACTTTAGAAATATCTAGATAGATACCAGAGTTAGAGCAGCACTTTGGCTCAAATGATTATCCGTTGTTCGATTTATATTCATGGGATATCTTAAGCATTTCTAGCTCACGTTGTACTCATTGTAACAGTGCTGGAAAGGAGTCACTTTCACAAAGGTGGGGGGGGAGAGAGAGAGAGAGAGAGAGAGAGAGAGAGAGAGAGAGAGAACTCAGTTTAAAGAAATTAGGTTAGATAATTAAATAAATGCCAATGGTCCTTTCCTCTTAACCCTTAAAAATAAGGCTGAATGTAAAAATATTTATATTCATAGAATTTGAAAGCATTTAATGTATAATGAACAGTGACAATATGGTGAAATATCTGAAACAGATATACACATAGGCTTTTAAAAAAAAGTTCCCATGCAGAAGAACAAGGCACTCATTCATCCAAAGGGTAAGTCGGCTGAAGCATTCTTTATACATAAAAATAGCTAGTTGTACATTGTGCCCAAGATGACAGATTTAGGAAGAGCTTTTGCAGACTTACTGTAGAAGGCTCCAATTCTAATAAGTCACAGAAGAGTTTGTTTTTAAAGGGAAAAAAAACAAACTAAAAGCGGTATAACCAATAATTAGCTTTTTTAACTTAACACTCCTACCTAAATTGCAGGGAGACAAAGGGTTTTTCACAGTCTGCTCACAGTGGACAGAAGTGATTTTGCAGGTATATCGCAGCAGCTGTGCCCCTTGGCACTGATTGGCAGAGAGACCTGGAGGGGAGGAGGGACGAGGGGGCATTTGCCATCTTGTCTACTGCCCTCCATGCTGCCCCGCCGGCCGGAAGAGGGAAGCTGCCCCAGAGCTTCCCATGCCTGCTCTTGCACTCATGAACATAGATGTTTATGCTCATCACCTTATCTAAATACGTGGGCTCCATCCACCCCAACACCCACGCCCATGCCTCACAGATGTTTTCAATCACCATTTAAGTGGGCACTTCACCCCAAACCAACAGGCCAGCTCAGACCTCCACCCCCTTGTTGGGACCTCAGCTCCCTGGTCTCTGTTCCTCTGCTCTAGCTAGTCCCTTTAGCCTAGACCCACTGCATCAGGCATGGCTTCCTGGGCTCCAGTCCTTGTCTTGCCCTCTTGTGCCCTTGGCTTTTCCCATTTCAGGCTGTGGGCCCAACTCCAAGCTGCGGACTCTCTAAGCCTGTTTCTGCCCCACTTAGGGTCTTAGCTCTGCTCCTCCTGGGCTGTGGGCTCCGTAGCTCTGCCTGTCTCTCGGCTGTTGGCTCTTTAGCCCTTTTTCTGCCCCTCACAGGCAATGCTGGGCTCCCTGGATTTGCCTTTGCCTGGCCCCTGGCCCCTGGCAGGGCTCAAGGCAGCTACATGGTCTTCAGGCTCTAATAAGACCTCCAAAAACCGCCATCCTTTCTAGTCCCACCCAAACCACCAGTAGTCAACTGTAACAAAGAAAACAAGCACACTGGCTGTAACATAAAAGTAACCTGCTCTAGATATAGCAAATGACAACAATAGCTCGCTATCTTGCAGCAAGGCTACTTCTTACCTGGGTTGTATTCCTCCATAAGGCACCAGTATTCTGCTGGCAGTCCTTAGAGCAGCACTAAAGTCAGCCTGGTAGCCCCCTACCACCTTCCTAGCCAGAAACTCTTCATCCAGTGGCTTGCATGACTTGGCTTAGGTCCAGGCTTATATGGCACTCAAGCCCTGCCCACACTCAGTCAAATGACTTATCAACTAGCCAAACTGGAAGGCTGTTTATTAAGCCCAGGCTTGCGGGCTACTTTTGCAAAACTCTTCCCTTAATGGGCCCATGCTGCTTTTCTGTAACTGGATACGGATCCCATGTTATAGCAGGCCATACTCCTGATAGCAAATGGAGAATCTTCTATATCACCTCATTTTGGGCTCATTGAATTCAACAAGAGGACTTCTTTAACTCATGAGAGTAAACGCTCACTAACATAAACCATTGTTGCACAATGCAGCTCTTGTTCTGGCCTTAGGCTATAGTGGGATTATCCCCCATTATCTAGTCCAAGTAACTTCATTTCCCAGTGATATCCCATACTTCAAAGAAATGGTGGCCGACCTTTTTCGGCAAGCATGCTACAAGTTAAGCCCTGTCCCCCTCCTGAGTGCCACTCTAATACTTACAGGGGTGTAGGTTGTAGCCATGTTGGTCACTCTAATACTTACCGCTTCCCCCGAGCCATAACTAGGGCACCAGAATGGGAAGGGAGGCTTCAGTCTCTAACCACATGGAGAGAAGAGGGGTGGATGCTGCTGCGAGATGTCACCACCAAGAGCTAGGGTAACCCTTCCCTGACCCTACAACTCACTGCAGTTGGCAAATCTGACCCACAATTACCAAGACCACAATTAAAATTGAAGAGAACAAAGCAGTGACATGAAACCAGATCAGTTTTTGCCCGGTTCCATCACGTAAATGAAAATACGATTGCTATTGTGGAACTTTGTTTCTGTAGTACAATAACAGTTCCAGAAGAAACAGCCCAATCACATTTTGAGAACCAGAAAAGGTAATCGTGTGTTCCTTACTTTGTCCTACTCCCTTCCTTTTTAACTTGAACTCTCTCTCTTTTTTAGTACAGTTAGGGTGAATTCCCACTCTTACAGGCTACAATTTTTATCCCCTGCACTTGCTTTGATTACTGTATCTCTCCGTTAAAAATGGGCAAAATAGATGGTCATTTACAAGTGTTCTGTTTCAGCCTTGCTTCTGGTCAAATTTTACATAGAAATCTAAATACGGTAAGTCACGTGCTTGATGTGATCCTATAAACATGCTGCAACACTACCACTGAAACCAGTCGCAGCGTTCTCTGATAAAAAATGTGTGTGCAGTGTGTGTTTGTCAAAACATTTGAGGCAGGAAGATACCGGTTTTGAGGCAACTTTCATGAGGACAGATTTCTCAGGAGTTAGCGCATAGTAAACAAAAGGTAAACTCTGCTCATAAGCCCCAAGACTGTCCGCATGGGAGTTCATGTCAAGTAGCTAGAGTGCTATGAAGTCCCACTCTGGTTTGATGGTGAGTAACTCCTCCATAAAGACAAATCCTATGACCAGTTCTAGATTTGCTTTAGGTATGGCCAGTCTAGTGCTTCAATAGTATTATTAGAGTGATAACTCAACGTGTTCTGCTTCATTAATGAATATTTTCCTTCTGCTTTGAAAGGGCTGGTATGCTAACTTAACAATCCTACCTTTCGTACCCATCAATCAAGGTTATTTGTAAATTTCATCCTACAGGAAGGAGACGGTTTCAGGGAATATGCATATAAATCCGTTTTTAATTGCATCTCCAATTTTTTATGGCTGTGGAGTTTATTGCAGTATATAAACACCAGGTACAGGATGATACTTTGAATCCAATCACTGTGACAGAAGTCAAATACAACAATATATGCATTTAGATTGTAGCCTAGAGTATAGAACAAAATTCTCCATCTACTTTATGAGAACACATTTCAAAGAGACAATTACTCAGATATTTGCAGTTCTAATTCACCTGGATGTTTTTGTTTCTAGTAAATTGGATGGGGAAGCTGACAGCTTTGACAATTATTTGTAATGGGGTAGCTGTGCAATGCGTAAGCAGCCCCAATAATTAAGCATGATGCTTCAAAATGTTTCAGCAGCAATAAAGAAAATACAGTTAAAAAGGAACTGGGGAAACATTCCTGAGCTGGATCTTTAATGAAAGCTGAGGCCTCTGAAAAAAACAAAACCTGTCACACATTAGTTCTGGTTACCAGAAAAGTCTCTTAGATTTTGCAGGATTTTATGGATAACTCCATTTAAAAAAAGAAAAAGAAAACATTATTGTGCATGTCCAACAGACTACTTCTTGTCTTATTTCTTAATTATTCTTCTGTTGTTAACACTTTCTCTTAATTTTAAACATTTCTCCTAATATTTTTATATGGATCCTTTTTGCTCAAAGAAAATGATGTTTTGCAGAAGGCAGTACATTCAGAGAGTCAGTATTATGTTGTTTTTCTTTTATTTGATTCAGTTATCTAGCAATCTCTAGGTGAGTTTTAGCCATCTCTGTGCTCAGTCTTGTGGGTCTTTGCATAGGAAAAGCTCTCGTGGGCTGAAAATGAAAACCAAGGGGAATTGTGCTGATCCTGTGGGCAGGAACTAGCATATTGTTCCTGGTCAAGCCCCTCTCTACCTTTTCTGCTATCAGATATCCCAAAAAACTTCACTGTTAGAAGAGTGGAAGAGATGCCCAGAGAAATTGTGGACTCTCCATGACTGGAGGTGTTCAAGAAGAGGTTGGGGATGATCTAGATATAGTAATGCCTGTGGTTCTACTGTGAGGATTTCCCATGCTTTTGGGATTTGCTAGTTGTCCCTGCCCCACTCTTCCTCCCTTTCTGCTACGTGTGCCAGGGTGTTTTGAAGCCTTCCTCAGAGGCCCTGGGTGTTGGCTACAGCCAAAGTGGGGACTTTGACTGGGCTGTGCCAATGCTTCTGTATGAACCCAGGGCAGAGGTTCCTGGCTGCAGGGTCTTGTCCCTCTACTCAGTGTCAGACCGATTGCCTTATTTGAGGTTTTACCCCATGGTCAGATTAGTACAGACTGGGGGTGGGGGGAAGTTGCCTTTCTCTTTTGTGGGGGGATAGCCGTCTACCTGTGATCTCTTGAACATATATTGACAACATAGTATAAAAGTATGGATTTGGCTGCTGTGGTTCTTCTGCTTTCCTGTGCTAGATTAGCTTGTTAGATCTACATTGTGTCAAGGTTGATGGTTTTATGTAGGATTTAGATTTTGTAGAGCTTAGATTGTAGTTTGCATGGAATGGTAATGATCCTGCTCCAGGCTGGGAGTTGGACTAGATAATGTCTAGAGGTCCCTTCCAGCCTTACTCCTCTATTTCTCTATATTACTCACATAACGTTTGCAATGTTAAACACCCTGGGCACCTCCAGACAAGCATGCACATGTGTTTCCCTGGGGACAAATAGCAGCAGCACAATATGTACTGATGCTACTTGTCCCCGGGGAATGCCCTGTGCATGTGCAATCTGGCCTGTGGCAAGTTGTCCCATGTGGGGTAGGGGAGGCTGCGGCCGCACCCGGGCTGGCTCCAGCAGCCTTACCTGGGATTCTGGGGGCCTCCTGGGGTTCCAGCAGCAGTGATCTGGCAGCAGGGAGCCTGGCCGGCAGCCAGTGTGGCTCTGGCCGGGGCTCCGGTTTTGGGTGGTGCAAACTGCTGCCACATGACGGTGGAGTCTCCCGGTGTCAAAGCCCCGCACCCCCCCAACCCATGCTGCTAATCTGCAGTGTGGGGAATGCTTGCATATGTGGTACCGCACACTGCACATGCATGCTCATCTGGATGCACCTCCAGAGTCTCAGGAGCTTATAGAGGAAGAAATGTTCTACTCCACTTAGGTTAGCTAGAGACCTATGCGCCTACTAAATCCAGCCTAGTATGCCGTTAGCCTTCTTTGCAACAAGGGCACACATCTGATACTGGAAGCCAAGCAGTTCTGGGCCTGGCTAGTACTTTAATGGGAGACCACCTGGGAATCCCAGGTGCCATAGGCAGCCTATGCCTTTGGGGGTTGGAAACCTCCTGAGGTCCCTTCTAACCCTAATTTTCTATGATTGTTTTGGTCCAATCCTTCAAATTTGTCTAGGTCTCTCTGAATCCTAGCCCTACCCTTCAGCATCTCTACTACTCCCCCTAGCGTGGCATCATCTGCAACTTGCTGAGGGTTCACTCCATCCTATCTTCCAGGTTGTTGATGTAGATATTGAACAACACTGGTCCCAGAACCAACCCCTGGGGCACTCCACTTGATGCTGGCTGCCAACTAGACATTAAGCCATTAATTACTACCCTTTTAGCCTGACAATCCAGCTCATTTTCTATCCACTTTATAGTCCATTCATCCAACCCATACTTCTTAGCTCGCTTGTGAGAATGTTGTGGGGGACCATATCATAAGCCTTGCTAAAAAATCAAAGTCTGTCAATTCCACTGTTCTCCCCCCATCCACAGAGCCAGATCTGGAGGAGGCCCAGGGTTGGAAGCCAGTCTATGCACATTGATCTTTATCTGTTCATACAGCGTGCTG
Source organism: Gavialis gangeticus (assembly GCF_001723915.1). Lineage (NCBI taxonomy): Eukaryota > Metazoa > Chordata > Crocodylia > Gavialidae > Gavialis > Gavialis gangeticus. The sequence continues at coordinate 57,571,319 of NW_017729029.1, forward strand.
TTACAAATAGGTTGCATTGCAAGTATTTACAAAAATTAGAGACACTACAGTACTTCTAGAAACACAAATCAGCAGAAATTCCTAAATCCCAGACCTGCCAAAATATGCAGCAAAAGCAGTCATCAAAAGGTGAACACAAAAATCAGTAACATACCCAAAGTTTTTCACAAAAACTGCTGTCCTTAGGGAACAAGCTATTGAAATTAAAGCCTGCCAGGTTTGAGAAAGCAGCTCATCGACATTCAAGAAAACTCCACTTCTATCTAGGGGAGAACCTTGTATTTTTAGATTTCCCTGGGTTGAGTTTTCATTTGATTTGACAGAATGAAATTGTATTGGCCTTGTGAAATGTTACCCAGTGTTTCAGAAATCTAGAGAATAAGAATTCCCTTAGTAGTAGCATGGGAGCACTTCTAAGACAGCCTCTTTTAAAAGTTGTCTTTTTCTCCTTATTTGATTTTTACCATGTAGCAGTAAAGTGTTTTGCACCCAAGGCTTGTACTTCAGCTCATTATGGCATATATGGCACACGTTTGTGCATTATACTACCTAGGAAAACAGAGAAGTGGCAAGGAGAATGCCCATGAGATACAACCCACCTTGTTTTAGTCCCTGGTTTCAGTGTTATCAATAGCATTTATCTTTCCTCTAACAATCCAGGGAAGTTTGCTCGAACTGCATCCTTCTTATTTCTGTTTTAAGTATGTAGAACACATCTATGGCACTGATGTCTGAGTTTCAGATGTACGTTTTATTTATTTTCATCCTTTGTCAAAGAGCTGTTGTACTTTTATATTCTTATTCATTTTTCAGCACTGTCTTATTTGGGACCAAATGAAATTTCACCCTTCTGGGGGAGAGGCAGAGGTAAAGATGTAAAACCTTCCAGAATCCTTCACATGTCTTCAGATGTCACTTTGTATAGAGAACACAGCAGTTATCTCAAGGTAAAATGCCTGCTGTCTGTTTTGAGAAGACATGAAGTTGGGTCACAAAACTTTTAATGCCTGCAGTTCCCACAAGCTGATTGTGAGGAATCTAGCAATGGCTTGTCGCCTCACTTATGGCACTGATCACAGAACCTCATTATATTCTGTGCAAAGATTTCCTTTACTTTATCTATAGGCAATGTGTGGCAGAGAAACAATGACTCTACCTAGGAATCACAACTAGGACTCTCTTGGTAGGCTAGGGGATAGGTGAAACTTTCATGGTAGGGCCCCAGATATGGATCTGTCTCTCCACTGTGAGCACTTACTCCCACAAGTAACCCATTGACATCTAATTACAAAAGGGACTAATTGCAAAAGTAAGGACTCATTACCCAGAGTCAGGGTTATACAGTTGGGTTCTCAAATTGGATTGTCAGCTGAGTTGGCAAATGGGAATGAGAGCGGTAAACACCTATCCCCAGAGTCTTCCAGTGCTACGCTGGGATCTATTTAAAAGGCAGAGGATGGAATGGAAAGCAAAGTTGGTCCCTCTTTAGGAAATTATTTTTCCATATAGAGAAAGGACAGAAGTGGAGATTTTCCCTGGATGAGGTTTGCCAGGTATGCCCAACTCATCCTTGAGTGCAATGACCAGTGTTTCAAGTTGGCAAGAGTTCAGCCCACCATTTGGGCACCAGTTTGTAATGATTCAGACTTCAGATACCAGTGACAGCTGTCCAGAAGGTTTTCTTTCCTCCTTTTACAAATACTGTTGGAGCAAACTGACAAGCCTTGGAAAACTGGGTCCAGATGAGGCAGCAGCAGCAGGCACCTCCCTAGTCTGTCCTGTCCTGCCAGCTCGGTCCAGCTGTGTAACTTCCAAGTCTACACAGCTGACTTACAGTCAGAGGTACCAGGTAGCATAGCTGTGGTGGTATCTGTGATGGACTGAGGTGATATTTTTCCTTATGGCCCACTGCTGCTGCCCCCCAGTCACTGCTCTTCTACTGTCCTTCTCCTGCTGCCTCTCGTAGTCCAGCCTTGTTAACGCTATGGACCTACAGGCTGTTCCCTTCAGCTATTGCTTTCTGGTAACAGGGCTGAGAATTAATTCACCCAAAGAGCCATTATGTAGGAAGATTCTGAAGAGTCCATGTCTAAAGTGAAAGTTTTAATTCCTTTATAATCACTGCTGAACTATTCAGTCCGGAGATACATGCCCAAGGTAACACAAGTTACATCAGCCATGAGTTCCAATCACAGATATTTCCAAAAGGAAGCACTGAGTCCATGATTGGGGGAATCACATGTGTTGGAGAGCATGAGAGCACATCTGTGTATGCACACATGCACTGGAACATAGGTGTATTATATTGCTCTCCTTCTTGGAACAGCAGCTTTCAAGTTGGCTTGACCCGAGGGCAGTGAGGAGAGGAGAGGGAGCAGTGATTTAAATTGTTTCCACTGGAATCTTGTGACATAAAACAGAGGAATGGCCTGGAAGACCCAAGTGAGGAGTCTAAGGTACTCTAAGACAGGAGTTTTTATAGCAATCCCGAATGGAAAGGACAGCCTTCTTCAAATCAAGCTAAGGGACACAGTTTTATAGGTGAAAGCCTGTTTGTGGGGGGAGGGAAAGAGAAAAATAGAAAGCAATAAATTCAGTGACTTTTATCTTTTTCTCCCCGGAAATCATTAGCCACATTAGAGTACATATTTGGCACAGTGCACTGCATTTCCTCAAGAGGCACAAGGCTGAGAAAGCACAGAATCCAGACTACTTGTTATGCCTTCAGCGATTGTTCACACCGCAGCAACGCCACCTCCGTTACATCTGTGTATGGCATGTGACTTCCCCAGCACCCGATTACTCCCCCATACTGGGCACTAAATATACGCTGGTCCCCTCATTTAAGAGGAACAAACCAAAGAAACACTGTCAGAAACAATACAACATGTTTAGTTTAATTGGATTTGCTGTTCTGAATTGGGAGGATGAAAGTAGCATTAAACAGAACATGCCCAAATGTTAAGGCAGCATGAGGGATGCCATCTGTCACAATATTTCTCTAGTTATTTTTAATTTCCAGCACGGTTAAAATGATGTTTGCTTAGAGCCGGCATTGTTGTTGAGCATCTATTATAACTGAAGCTATTACACATCTCTCCCCCAAGGGATCCTCTAGCAAGGGCAAATGACCAAGTTATGAGCAACGGTTCCCAAGATATGCTGTAGACGTAGGAAGTAGATCCACAGGAACTGCCACAGCAGATCAAGCGAGGCGCTTGGCTAGTCAATGCCAGCATCCTGTCTCTGAAATTTGCCGGTACCAGATGTGTCAGCAGAACCCTTTGGAAAGATATTCAGGGACCAGACTCTTCATAGAAGACAATTCTTTCTAGCAAGTTTGTGATTGTGTATGACCTACAGCATGAACATCTATTCTTTATTATGTCTAATTGTGGATGTTGCCAGAAGTACCCAGTCTTGTCTCAGTGCTCCCGAACCCTTGGCTTCAGCTCCTGAACAGTGTAAGAACTGCCTGACTACAGGAGGGGTTAATGGTGGGTGACTGGAACAGACGGAGAAAGTACGGTGCATGACAGCTACTTGTGTGGAGGAAGCCATTGCTAAGCAACTGAAAAAATCTGCAGTCTGCTGGAGTCAGTCAGCAGAGCTCCATTGACCTGAGGGATTTACCTCAGCCAAGGAGCTGTCCTAGTATATTTTACACTGTGTAATCTGAATTCATAGCCTTTTCAGATCACTTATGAAAAAACCCCCAAAACTGAAAAAAAACCCCCAAAATTGTCTCCCTCCTGGACAAAGGAGGACTCCAGGACCTCCCACTCTGTCCAGTCAGGGGCATGGACCAAGGTGGTCGAGGGCCCTAAGGCCCGCCGCACCAAGGCCCCTGCCCCACCAGAGCTTAGCAACAGGTACGCACCTCTTGCTTCTCCAGCAGAGCCTGCGGAGTTGCCAGCTCCTGCAGGCAACACAGGCTCAACTGCAGCTACCACTCCCGCTCTCCCCAAGACAAAACGTAAGATGTTTGTTGTGGGAGACTCCATCCTGAGGGGGACTGAGGGGGTAATCTGCCACCCCGACCCCTTAGGCCGGGAAGTCTGCTGCTTCCCGGGGGCCCGCATCCGGGACATTGCGGAGAGGATCCCTAAACTCCTCCAGCCCACAGACCGCTATCCCATGTGGGCACCAATGACACAGCTCGGAGCACTCCCAGCTGGGTCATGAGGCACTACAGGGATTTGGGAGTGGGGCTAAAGGGTCTGGGGGCACAGGTGGTGTTCTCTTCAATCCTCCCAGTCTCGGGGCATGGGCTGAGGAGGGAGAGGAGGATCCACATAGTGAACCAAAGACTGCGGCACTGCTGTCATCGGGAAGGCTTTGGCTTCCATGACCACAGCCCGGTCTTTGGTGAGAGAGGCAGCGAGCTGCTGGGAAGAGATGGCCTCCACCTCTCTCCCCTGTGGAGGGGGCTCTTCTCAGCCAGACTGGCTGACCTGCTCCACCGGGCTTTAAACTAAGCCCCCTGGGGGATGGGGGGGACTACCACCACTGCTGGCCCACTGAGCAACCCTTGCAAAACCAGCAGGCCAAAGCACTTCAGGGAGCCCACCCCTGCCCCAGCTCTGGTACAATCTGTGGGCAAGGCAAGAGCCCCCAAGAGGACACTTACCTGCCTATACACAAATGCCAGGAGCTTGGGAAATAAGCAGGAGGAACTCATCCTCCTGCTCAATGCAAATAATTATGATGTCATAGGGATCACAGAGACCTGGTGGGACTCCACCCATGACTGGACCTCGGGTATAGATGGCTATACCCTGTACAGGAGGGATCGTGTAGATAAAAGGGGTGGGGGTGTAGCTCTTTATGTTAAGGAAAGCTACGTGTCCCTGCAAGCTGATATTGGTGACCAGGGTGGACGACTGGAAACCCTCTGGGTTAAAATCCGTGGGAAACACAGCACAGGGGACACAACGATGGCAGTTTACTACAGACCTCCCACCTGAAGTCAAGAGCTTGACCAGGGCTTTGCCCAGGAACTGGCAGAGGCCGCCTGCTCCAGGACCATGGATGTCATGGGTGACTTCAATTACCTGGACATCTTGTGGGAGGATCACTCAGCAAAATCCGAGCGGTCATAAAGCTTCCTCTCATGCTTGGATGACATCTACCTGACTCAAGAAGTCAGCCAACGAGAGGTAAAGCGCTGCTCGACCTGGTACTGGCTACTGGGGATGACCTAATCGGTGACCTAATGATTGATGGGAAGCTGGATGACAGCGACCATGACCTGATCACCTTCACCATCCACCGTAAAGCTGGCAAGTCAGTCAGCAACACGGACGTCTTTGACTTCAGGAAAGCCGACTTTGAGAAGCTCAGGAGGCTTGTCAGTCAGGCCCTAAGAGACCATGACCCCAGGGACAGGGGAGTTCAAGAAGAGTGGTTGCTCCTCAAGGGAGCGATCCTCAATGCACAAGCTAATTCTATTCCATCTCGGAGGAAAGGCAGCAAGAGGGCACAGCAACCCCCTGGCTCTCCAGGGATCTAACAGACCTCCTGAGGCTAAAAAGAAAGGCCTGCAAAGGATGGAGGATGGGATTCACCTCCAAGGAGGATTATTCTGCACTGGTCTGGTCCTGCAGGGAGCAA
>NW_017729029.1:57577788-57595823 GCF_001723915.1 Gavialis gangeticus
TTCAAGAGCAAATTGGATGCTTATCTTGCTGGGATCCTATGACCCCAGCTGACTTCCTGCCCTTTGGGCGGGGGGCTGGACTCGATGATCTTCCGAGGTCCCTTCCAGCCCTAATGTCTATGAAATCTATGAAACAAAAAGACCCCCCCTGGACAAAACCAAACCCACAGGCTTCCTATGAGACATTTAGGAGGACTCCTCATATATACATACACAATTTTGGTTACGAGCTTGACCCTGAACACTTAGATCATTGGAAGTTAATGGGTTTTCCACCACGGCTTTATAACTAGCACTAACAAAGAAATTTTTGACAGGTACAAGTGTTATGGGTCAGTATCTAGGTTTTGTAAGCTGTAATCTGTTTAAGAGCAGCTCTTCTAGAAAGTAGAGGGGTTAAACCTGGTAAAGTACTTGTGCAACATATGCAACCAGTTGCTTGTTGACTGAGCGGCCAATACTTCCTTGATATGAAGTATGTTGGCTAGTCCATACTGTGGAACCACTGGCATGCCCTTGACCCCAACCAGTTCATTTATCCTGCTTTGTCACTGCTGTCATGGACAGGTGATGTGGGCTGATCTGTGAAGGCATGTTGTTTGCATATCCAGAGCCCCTACGACACCTTGGGAGTTCATGGGCTTGGGGCTGGAGGAGGTAGGTTCAATGACAACATGCTCCAATTTAATTAGTAACAGTAACTTTGATGTTAACAACTCCTGCAGTTTTGTCATGAAGCTCCAGTAGCGTGGTTTGTCTCTCTCAGTGCAGTGGTTGAGCAGCACGCTTGCACAGAAAGCACCACTTTAGGTAAGGCCAGATGCATGTAGCTTGTTGGTGATTTCTCTGTAACTCTGGATGACTAGATATTTGCTTGTGGTCACCTTAATCAGCTGCTAGTCAAAGGCTCCCAGGAAAGTCTTGTTGCTGCCAAATGCAGGTGGGAAGGTGTATAAATGGGGATGGGAAACAGGAAGGGGTGCAGCCCAACCAAGTGGGCTGGATGAGGCTCCAGAAGAAGGCCTGAAAAGGATACTAAGCCTCAGCTTGTCCTGCATCTGTGACAGGGAGATGTCAACAGGACAACACCTTGAGCAGTGGAATGGATATTGGTACGTGTTATGGCATAGCACAAAACAAAGAACATCACATTTTCTACCTTAAAAATTACAGGACTGTATAACTTTCCAATAAGCATATGCTAGCTCTTTGGAAAGGGAAAATGGAGCACTTAAAACTACTTGCTTTTGAGAAAAGATGAAAAATCAGCAACTGGTTTTAGTTTGACTGTTTCAAGGAAACTTCCATTGTTCCTGCTTGACTTTTAAAGGGCCAAGTTTACAAAGGCGTGTTGGGAATAATTTCAAAATGAAGACAATCCTGTACTTGAGAGGATCAACAGGAACTGGGCAACCAACAAGGAGGAATGACCAGTGACGGGCAAGTCTGTGTTGTGTAGCTTGTTCTAGCAACGTGAATACAATAAAAAAAGTGATTGGATGATTGTTAGTAGCTGGTGTATCGTTTACCTGGCTCAACTCCAGCTGTATATGTGGCCAGCAGGGTTACTACAGGAACATGTGGAACAGGTGCATCAAATTCGTGGCCTCACTTGAAGTTTGTGGGAGTTTGTTTATGTGCTTAGTAGGGCCAGTCTTATCCATCAACTCTCTGCAGGAGGGGGGGAAAAAGGTAGGTTTGGGGAATTAACAGTGGAAGGAATTGGAAATTCTGCCTAGGATTAGGGAAGGTAGCAAATAGCATTGACATCCCTTCAACCGCTTTTGGAACTGGCTAACAAGCAGCCTTACAATTCAGTGTTTCCTTTCTTGGAATAAGCACCTACCTTGAAGTGCACCTCCAGCATTAAATGATAGCACTTATACTCCCATCTTAACAACCTACACAGTGATTTATTTGTGAAACATACAGCATGGGGAAAAAATGTCAGTCAACATAAATGATGTTGAAAGCTGTAAGAGGTTTATATGGAGATTATATTTCAGAAATACGTGTATGTTCTGTCTTCAAATTCTATTAGCTGATAAGTGCCCATCAGCTTTATATTTGGAGATTCACCCTAGGGAGCTGGGCCAATGAGCCTGAAGAGAAACATAGTCAGGAAATGAAATAGCTCCTATGCATCCTATACTATTGATGCCTGAGGACAAAAAGCTTAATTTGAAAACATTTAAAGAAGTGGAAAACCAGATAAACCTCTCTCTCTGTTACTGTCATATCACAAGAACCTGTAAGCAGAGCTAGCTTAAGGCACAAAGAAAACTTAAAGTAGCAAATGGCCCAATTTAGTAGAGGCTCTTAACTACTGCAGAAGTTAATCATGGGAGATCAGAGTTCTTCCTATTCAGCCCCAGAGCCCTGTATACTTTAAATACCAGTAAGAGGGGCCTGGCAGGTAATCTCTAGGCAGAGGAGTAGACAGATCACTCAGACTTTTAGCAGCATTGAGAATGGAGAGGGACAAGAAGCAGAAGGGAGAATGGGTTAATGGGGGACCCCAACGTGAAGGCTGTGTAGGAGGGCGGATCTGGACATCTAACACTGGCAAAGATTTCATCTGAGTTCAGTTTGAAAAGCAGGCAAAAGTTTCAGAATAGGTAGGGTTTTTACTCTGATGTCCAATGTCTAATTGCCTGTTCAAAGACCCTTCTCCCCTTTGCTGCCAAAAAAGGAACCACAGAAAAATGAAAATCATTTCCCTTTGCAAGGGCTGGGGTGTCATGCCTTTGTTTGACTAGATGTCAGAAGTCTACCAAGACCCCATCTCAAAATGAACTCAGGAGGGATGTGCAGCATTGTACTCATTGCAGTTCCTTGAATGTGCAGAGGCCTGTTTGATTGGAGCGAGCGACAGGGTCAGACCCTAGCAAGCACGGAGCCACTTAATCATTTTAGAGGCAAAAGAGAAAAAAATCCTATACAAGAAAAGCTGTGTTCCTCCCGGAATAGACTGAATGATCAAAATGTCTTGTTAGAAAACTCGACTGGAATTTCTCTGCTCCTTTACAATCAAAACAGGTTCTGTGATTTTGGATAACACACTGTGATGACAAAAGCATTTTATTAATGAGTTATAACAAGGAAGGTACCAATTAGTATCTTCAGTTGTACAAGGTGGAGGTCAACTTACTACTAATATTGGTTTAAATTGGGAACATCTGCTGCAAATACCAAGTCAGGTCTAATTTTTGTATCTCTTCCCCTCTCCCGCTCCTAGTTATTGTTTGGTTTCTTTTTCAGCTTTGGCTGGATTGCATTTCCAATTATTTGGCATTCAGCTGCATGCTAAAATTGGAAATTAGTGTTAGCTCCTAGCCGCAAAATGGGGAAAAATGGGCCTGGGTACTCTAGTATCAAAATTATTCTGGCATGATAAAAAAAGACGAAGAACACTTTATGGAAATATTGAAGGAATATTGACAGAAGATCTAATTCATCCAGGTGCCAAACCATGCAGTTAACTATGAGCACCCAAACAGAAAATCAGTGGACCTATTCAGCATGCTGAAGTGGCCTTCTGCACTGGGATGGAGTGCAGACTGCATACAAAAGCCCGAATAAAACAGAAATACAATTGATGAGATGTACCTGATTGGGCAAAATTAACAGAAAAGGAAATGATCTGATGTCTAAAATTAGTGAGTCAAGTTCATGGACAAATATTGGATAGGGATATTTAATTTATGAAATCATTCAATAGCCATATAAGAATTTCCATTCGGTTGTCTGACACCTTGGGCTTCAGTTCAGTGCTTATTCCCAAATGGAGCTGAGTATTTTTTGTAAGTCACTGCTGGTTGGGTAGATGTGACTTTAAGGCAATATTCAGATGGAGTTTTAGAAGCAATATAGGTATCTGTAAGAGAATTGGCTTAATCGATCAAGGACCATGAAAGTTAGGAGGACAGAGTTATTAAGTTCGGTGAAATACTGAGTGAACTGATGCATATAGCATGTCCTAAGAATGTGGTTTCCCTAAATAATTTGTGTCCAAAAACTGTCCAGAGAAGTGCCGGAATGAACTTGTAGATTATTTTGAATCAAGCCAATTATTGATACAATAGGCATTTTACAAAATGATATGTAAAGAGTGCCTTATTATGGGTACCTGAGTGGAAGATTTTTCCTCTTCTATGCAATTTAAAAACTCACTTACATAGGCAACACCTGAAAGCTAAGTACTATCATTTTCTTGCTGGAAGGCAGAACAGTGTTCTTTGGCATATGGCAATATACTTTCCCATTAACTTGTTCTCTTCCTGGCCATTAAAGCAGCTCTTGCACCAGGGATGAATCACTGCCTGAACTTCAAGATTTATCCTTCCACCTGGAAAAGGATTAGCAGTGCCTTTTATCCACTGTGCCACATTCATGAGACAGAATAAATGTGTTTAGGGTCTGGCCTGATAGCTATTGATGTCCATGAAGGACTCCCATTAACTTGTTTGGTTGGTTCAGGCCTTTAATGAAGATGGAAGTTCACATTAAGGGTAGACAAGGCACCATTGTTTTGGAAAGTATTCAAGCTTTCTGTGAATTGAGTGCTATGTATCATACTGGTATGGACAATCACAGAGTCTACTGTTTCATTTAGTGAGAAATTACAGGGCTCATTAATAACTTGTACATATTTCCTTTCATGCTGAAAGATCTCAAAGCACTTGAAATGACTGATGGCAACCTACAGCAGAAGCCCAGAGCAGGCCTCCGGCTCATGTCTCTGGAGCAGGCTTCTTGCCTGATGTCAGTCAAGACCTCCTTATAACATATACACAAAAGGGGACCATTGGTCTACTTCTGTCACAGCTTAACTTTTGAGTGCATGATCTGGCAGCCTTAAGATTATTTTAGTATGTAATAGTTTTTGCAAGGCTCGAAAATATTTAATGTGCTCTCTGGACATACAGAAAGTATACTTTTTGGCCCATAGTTCTTACAGACTGATTTTAGGTATGAAACAGTGAGCAACAGCAACCAGTAAAAGGAAAAGGGAATAATGCAGGGGCAAAAGTACATCTACAGGTGTGGTTATTTGGTGGTGTTAAGAGAAAATCTTGGTGGTTTTGTTACTTAACAAAATATAATAATGATATCTGGTTCTTTCTATATCATTTTTCATCAGTAGATCTTCCTCCCATGACATAGGGATGAAGAAGTGTTTCATGGATAGGGAAAATAAGGCACAGTGAGATGAAGGGTCATTTGGGGATGGATGCAGAACCAGAACCTAGGGCTCCTCTAATCCCGTCCAGGGCTCTATCCACTGGGGATGCTTCACTCTGGTTTTTATAGCCCAGGTTCAATCAATGTCTTTTTCTTTGATGATGTGGTACAGGTGAGAGTTTTGCAGGAATTTGGAGTAGGAGATGGGGACTGCTTCTATTCCCTTTATAACATGTTCAGGGAGGGATGCTTTGAGAAAAATAAATTTATTTGCAATGCTGTTCCCCATTTGAAAAAAAAAAAGTTTTTTAGATGTTAGCCCACTTTACCATTCCCATTGTATAAGCAACCATAGTTTGGGACCTGGAAAGTAGGGGTGGGAGATTGTAGAGTAGGAGGAGAAGCAGAAGTGTGGGAGAGCATTAAATCATGTTTGATATGGTAGTTTTCCTTCATATCCTTCTTATTTAACTGCTCTGGAACTCAATTCTGTAAAAAAAAAAAAAAAAAAAAAAAAAAAAAATTGTGTGGGCTTTTGCACCTGGAGGCATGCAAAGAATCGATTTTCTTTTTTAATTGAGGGCTGAGAGAGGTATGAGAGATTGACAGGCCCCAAGAAGCAGAATCCTTTGCTTAACCATGGAATGTATAGAGCTGAGATTATGTGACTGCTGCCCCTGCATCCTTTCCAGCATGCCCAAAGCATGATTTAGAGCATGTCAAAACTGCTTCGATGCCAGTCCTGGCAGTGCTGCCCTGGAGCATGCTCCTTCCCTCTCCATATGCACCAGCTCTTGAAAATAGGGCAGCATTGCTGGTTTAGGAGGTAGGTGAGTGCCTGCCTAGGGCTACTCTTAGGTCCTTAGTCTTGGGCATGCTCACTGATGTGTGCTCAGAGCCATTTGAAGCCTCGTGTTTGGGACCTGGTGCATGCTGGGCAGGAGGGAGTGAGCAAACAGGTGGGGCAAACTTGGGAGTGGTGTTCCTGGGAGTGTAACATAGGCCACCAAGCAGTCAACAGATGACAACAGTCTTAAGCCCTACCAGCTTCAGTCACATGAGTGCTGGAGTTTAGCATCCCATCCAAACGGACAATGTCCCAGCCCATATGACAACTCCCAGCCCAAATGACCAGGCACCCGTTTACAGCTGAGTTGCCTATGGCATGAGTCTTGAGCAAAACTACAACTTATGCTCTGGATCTGTAACAGCTCTACCTCCAACAGAACTCAAAGGGAAAGCTTTCCAGTGACTAATAGGAGCCAGATTGGGCCACTAGACATGAAAAATTATTTCTGAGCGTTGTCAGTCTCCTGAATCATTTGTCAAAATTCACCCTCAGCTCCACTCCTGCCTCATGGCATAGAAGCAGGATTATACTGAGTCAAATGACATTATAGTGCTGCAGCCCTCAAAACCACAGCAGGAGTATACTCTGGTAATGGAGGGCTGAGGTGGGTCCACAGTATAATTTCAAGTGAAGAGTCCTAGATGTGAGGCCAGAAGGGATGACCGTAGTCATCTCGTCTGACCCCCTCAGATAACACCAGCAATAGGAATTTTCTGAATTAGCTCTTGTTTGACCTAGAACGTTTTTGATGGAATAAAAAACAACCCACTCCTGGTTTTAAAAGTATGCTCAGTGCATCATGATCTTGGGATCTTGGGGTGTTTTTTTTTTTTTTTTGGCCCAGTACCGTCCCTGTTAAAATTTTTTACCTTAATTTGGCTCTGAACTAGTCTGGCTTCAATCTGCAGCCAGTGGATATTGCTAAACAGTACCTTTTATCTGCTACTGGAAGATCCCACTATCAAAGCTTTGTTCCCCATGTAGGTACTTAGGTTGACATCCCCAAGAGTTAGACACTACCACCATGAGTCTTGTACCACCTAAACCTAAGGTGCCTGACCCCTGGAGCAGGAAGCACAGGTCTATATTTGGCACTTGAGCTCCCAGTATAATATATGGGGAGAGTGAAATATCTTAGATTAGCAGTCACCCTGAGCAAGGAGCTGTTGAGAACCACCATATAAATGCTGAGGACAGGAATGTTTCTGAGATCTAGCCTTACTCTGGGTCTTAGGCATGCTACTGCACAGTAAAAGGAGGCTTACAAATTAAGGTGTGTTTTGATCTTTGGGCATAGTTCCTGATAGCTCTTAAGGTAGTTTTTAAGAACAGGTTAGACAAACACTTGTCTGGGATCCAGGGGTGAGAAAGAGGTTGGATGAGATGACCTTCCAATGTCCCTTCCAGCCCAATTTTTGTACGATACTTTCCTCCCCTTGGAATTCATGGCTCTGAATGCTCTCCTGAAGATAAATATCCATGGCCTTTCATTCAACAACTGAGCAAGGTTAGCTGGGTATGCTCTGAGAGTGCCTAGTGGATTTAGCATCTCAGGTGAGACAGGTGGAGAAATGCCTAGGGCCTGACCCTTTTCCACATATTAGGTACCTCAGTATGCTTAGGGAGTTGGACTAGATGACCGCCTGATGTGCGACCATGTTCTACCTTTCTCAAGTCCCAGGGAAACAACAGAAGACGGGTCAAGTCCCAGGAAAACCATGCAAAACTCCTCCTGTTTGCTGTTTTCTGCAACTTAGTGTTGAGGCTAAGACAGTGACATATTATAACGGTAGATATGTTAACAGTCATTCATGTCCTGAGTGTCCTAACCCTAACCTGATGAAAACTCCACACCATTTTAAAATGCACTCCTCTTTTAAAATGGCTTTATGCTACTAAGAGAGCAGGAGAAAAGAAAAAGGAATATATGATTCAAATGCTTTAAGTACTTAGCTCAGTTTAAAAACATCATAGATCTTCTTCGAGCTGTACACATTATAGGTACATACATATATATATACCTTTTCTCTTTTCATAATGTGTTCCAAGATGATTATTTGTGTAATGGGTGTAGCCGTCCCAATCATTTGAGATTATTGTGTAAATTCGGCTCTAATAGTGGCTTATAAGGAAAAAAGTCATCTCATCTGTTTCTTCAGTGTAAAGCAGAATGGTTGTGAATTCAGTCACATGGTGTAAGAGAACAAAGTTAGTATTTTTTTCATTGCTCTGCCAAGATCACTGAATTCTCTCTCTCCCTTTTTTTTTACATTCACAATAGCTTTACATGTCTAAAAATCACTGTGTGATCGACATCTGATTTAAATCCACTCTGATGTGCATTTAGTTAGATATACTGTACTTCTGATGATTTGTTCAGTCAGCCACATACACTCCCTATTGGAATTTTTACATTTGAGTCTCCATGGGGAGCACTGTTTTCCTAAATTGTTGTGAACATTTATCGTATATTTTTCTATTCAGTTCTTCTTCTGCTTGGCTTGGCTGCCCCCTTCCCTTTTGTCCCATCTCAGTTAGACTTTCCAGGCCAAATTCTCAACTGTTATCAGGGGCATGTCGCTCCATTAGCATCAGTGAGGACCCAGAGAACAGTTTATGCCATCTGTAGATCTATCCCCTTATACTTTGGTTTATGGAAGAAGTTAATCTGTTGGGCACCTTGGAAGTTTTGCTTGAGGAAATGCCATGTTTTGTACCTTCCAGATGGAGTCGAGTTCTTCCACTGACAAAAGTTACAAAAGTAAGGGAAAAAAATATATCTGCCATCTGCTTTGACATATAGATGCCAAAAGTGGTCATAAGTTTCCTACCTAAAAAAAGGCAGGGTAAGAAGACTTATTCTCTATGGCAGTTGTACAACTACTTGTGAATATGTCTGATGATCTAGAATGGAAATCTATAGCTGGAATATAAAAGGCCAGGAGATTCAGACCTGCACTTGTGCATGTATAGCGGAGATACTGATATATATTTGTTTACCGTGGATAATTGATGGTATCAACTTAAAACCACAGTCCTTCAACATCTTGATGGCAGATAGAAACCTGCTTAGGTTCCTTGTGCAAAAGAAGTCCTAGAACCAGGACCTAAGCTAATAACACGTAGCTGTGATTGAAGCGACCTGAAAGGATCAGGCAAAGTCATTTGTTCAGTCTTGTCTTTTGCCCCCAAGATTTACATTTCTTAATCATCCGGTCTCTGTAATGTTATGCATCTTCTTTTGTCTTTGTTCCATTCAAATGGCAAGAAGAATCTGTTAGGAAGAAGGAAAAAGGTCAAAGAATGATTTTCATTTATTTCTTGCAAATTTTCTCTTCTTTTAACTCTCCTGGGTGTGACAGTTCAGGGTAATTTACCAAATTAACACCTTTACTCAAGATCCAGAGGCTTGTACTGTTTATTCCCCACTCTGTTAATAGACTCCAAAGTCCTAAATTCTTATTTTTCTTTTCCAACATTGGCTTAGTCTGTCTGGTAAACTGAGGGTAAGTAACTGGTTTGAATGATTTAACCAGAAATATGGTGGATCCTCCATCACTGAATTTTGATTAAGAGATTTAATAACCTTAAGTACAGGAATCGGGAGAAGAAATTTTATGAACTATTTCCCATTGGAGGTCAGACTCAGAGATCATCATAGTTTCATCTGGCCTTAGAGCAATGAAAGCCTCTATAAGTGAGATATTTACCTTCATTCTCTTTCCACTGATGCGCGCTAATATTGGTCTCAGCTGGAGTTACATCTGAAATAGCTCAGGCTGTAACCATTAAGTAATGGCTCTGTGGAGCATTATTCTTCTTTGCATTGCCAGAGTCTCTAAATGAAGCTGGGAAGTGTTGTGTGAGGTACTGTGCAAACAAATAAGGAGAGAGTCTCTGACTCAGAGCGCTTGCAGATAAAGCAGACACGGGTGATCTGTCAGGGTAGAGCTCTCTGCCTGCTTCCCCTCTCTGTGCTCCAAGGATACTCATAGAGCACATACAGTTAATATCCCATCATCCATATGAACTATTCACCTATCTTACCCAAAGCACACACATGTACTGTCCCCCCAAAACACTTCCGATCGCTGTCTTCCAGCTGCTGAATTTAATGCGGGTGGGGAGGAATCCCCTTCTCTACCATGCTCTAAAATCACTGGGATTCACCGTGACCCGTCCCAAACCAGAACCTTTCTCTTATCCTGTATGGAAAGTTATATGCATGCTGTTATGTGAGATTTCAGTGATTTCATTGTGTTATAAAAAGGTCCAGGCTAGAGATGAATCTCAATCTCATGGGCAAGCCACTAACCCACATTAGCCCTTTGATAAGGGCAGCCACCCTGTGCTAATCTGATAAATAACTGAGTGGCTCGGATGCTTGTCTCTGTATTTAGAGCACACTTACTGTACTTTTAGGAATGGAAGTGAGTGCAAATCCTTTACCTGCATTTGCTTCTCAGGGGTCTGGAACAGACATTGCATAAACCAGTTTGATCCAAATCAGTTAAGTCTGATACTACATTCAACCAGGTTTATTTCAAACTGGTTTCAGCCATTTTCAAACTGGTTTATATGCACTGAACATAGGTTCTGTTACAGGTTTAAATCAGTTTCTGATCACTTAAACCAGTTTATGTGTAATGTCTGTCCCTAGCCTTACTGTTTTTATTAGGTAGACAACTTGTGCTGTAAAACTAACAGGGACAGTTCTCTTTCATTTCATGAATGTCTTGAATGGGGTTACACAGGCAGGAATTTACAAAACACCATTCACAGATGAGCCTATGAACTTCACTTCATCAACCTACTGGATACAAAAAATCATGGACTAAATATAGACTTTGGATTTATGACACATTATAACCTGCCTAACATCTGAGTCCCCAGGTAACCTCTCTATCATTTACCAGCTATATTCACCCCCTTCCTTCCTACCCACCTATCTCTCACCCCTTGGCTACCTTAATTTACATTTTCACTGACTGGCTTTCTCATGTGCATACTGGCTTTTGGCTTTTTTACTATTCTATCCAGGAAGAGCACAGACCAACTGCAAACACTTCCCCAGCCTAATGAAGGTTATTTTTACCTGAAACCTTGAAAAGAATATTTTTTCCCAACAATTTAAGTTGCTCTAACAAAAGATATTGGATTTACCCGAAGAACCTTGTCTGCCTATGTCCTTAGACCAACACGGCTATGACCTACACCCTTGAAGGGGTTACATGCTTGCTTTATACATACTACAGAAATAAAGAGTAAGGGAAAGAAAGAGAATCTTGATGAGTCAGTGAGACATACCCTTCCCTTTATAAAAATAATCCCCAAATGTTGTTCTTCAACAAAGCAGAAAAAAGCCTGAAATTACAAAAAATGGGGCAGTAAATTGTGTCTAGAGGAAAATGTTCAGTACAGAAAACCCAGAGCATCATTGTTAAAATGGGAGGAAATTGTAATGTTCAAATGTTGCATAATGCTTTCAATTGTCGCCTAACCCTAAACAAGAAACAATGAGCTGTTGTTGAACCTGATTGCAAGATTTCAACAATGTACTTATCTATGTTTTGAAACTGCACACTTCAGTTGCCTGAATTTGATGAAATGAGCACACTGTGGTATTGAGAACTGAGAATGTACAGGGTCTAGTCTTTTCTCTGCTGGAAGTCAATGGCAAAATTTCCATCAGCTCAGATGGGAGAAGGATGGGGCCTGTTTCCCTGTATAAATGGTAATTTTATTTATTTAGCTATAGGAAGGTTCCTAAAGTGACTTCTACATCTCTGTTTTGGCTAAGGGTTTTTCTACTGTGTGGTCACAAGTTAGTGTAGAGATGCAGTTTTCACCTAAATAGCTTGGTTCTCGGTTCCTGGCTAGTTGCAGCAGCGTGGAGCTTAGTTTGGACCATTTACTCCGCTGTTTGAATTTGTGGACTTGTCCAGATGTGCATGGATGTTTGGTTCCCTGGGGACAAGTAGTGGTGGTGCACCTTGTGCCACTGCTACTTGTCCCAGGGGAATGCCTGTGACACGTGCACTTTGGCATGCGGCAAGTTGCCCCAGGCGGAGTAGGGGAGGCTGGGGCTAGCACTGGGTTGGCCTCAGTAGACTTACCTGGGGTTTTGGGGGCCTCCCAGGGCTGCAGCCACAGCAATTCTGCTGCATGGAGCCTGGTTGGCAGCAGAGCATGGCTCCGGGCGTACTAGCTCCACTTTTCAGCAGCATGCGCTAGCCCAGCATGCGTTGCTCCGGGTTTTTCCCCCCGCAGTTTTCTTTGACCCATGGATATTGACCCCATGGAAAAAAACCCGGTTCAGCACACGCTTGGGCAGCACACCCTTAGAGTGTGGAGAGCACGACTGGGCTCATTTGGACACGCCCTGTGAATGCAGTGCAATTGTTCCCATCGTCATTGTCCAAAGTAAGCACACTTCAGGAGATGACATTCAGGGTCTTCTTTGCTGGTGTAATTTGTCACATGCTATGCTGCACCTGGTATGGCTGATCTTAGTTATGCCAACACCGTGGCTTCCTCACCGCATCATTTCCAGGATTGACCATCAGAAGAGGGTAGGCAGGGCTTATTTTCTTGGTAGAGCGACAGCTCTCTGTAACTGTGGTGTAGTCCTACCTTTGACTGCAAACCAAGGGAAGCTCAAAGGTATGATTTCCTAGGGTTTAAGCAAAACAGCCCAAAGTTTGCGTATGTTGTAACAACTAATTCCCTTTGTACATCTGAATGCACACAGAAAGAAAGAGGCTAACATCCCAAACTTTCCAGTGGATTGTTCTTATACATCACACCAGCCAATGTTAACTGGAACGGTCCGGGAAAACAATAGTGATCAAAGATGACAACTCACACATAGCATGGACCTGTGATTGGCCTTATCAGATGATACAGAATGCTCATTTAGGTTTACATTTTTTTGCTAATATTTTCAATTTTTTTAAAGTAACATTTTATGCCCTATATTCTGTGTGTCCCAAAAGGTCTAATGAAGTGCTTAGGTGCAGGGAAAATGGTAACAAGTATTGTCTTTATAGGAAAATATGCTACTCATTTGAAAGGAGTGCAATGAATATAGGGCATTTTAAACTTCCCTCAGGTTGAGGAAAGCAAAAGGTAGGGAACAAACCCAGGAAATTCTGAAGCAGTTGGTTCAGAGCACATTATTCAGAACTGAAGGTCAGGCTATGTGCTATGTGAAAGCAAGTTTCTTTCCTAGGGTCTACAGAAGGCTTCAGATAGGACATTGTGAAAGAGACTTATATTTGCCATTGCCTGGATTGTGGACCAGTGAAGAAACCCGGGCTATTGAGTTAGCTGGCACGAATTGGGGCACCTATGTTGAAACCAACAGAATCACCTTGATCTACAGCAGCTGAGAGTCCAGTCTTGCATCTCTGAGGCCGTCAATCCAACATCATTCATGAGGAGTGCACTGGCTTTAATTAAACAAGAAACTAGTTAGACTTTGCATCCATTGAACAGCTCTTTTTATAAACCCCAAATATATCCAATTCATTTGAACACAATTCTGTGCTAATGAGATGACTGTGATAATAAGCAGATCTGAAATATGTAGGATATGTGTTATATGGTATGTAATTATGCTTAAAGAATACCGCAATCAAAAGGGACCCTGACAAAGCTAAGGGGGTCACCGGAGAAACTTTGCTAAAACATCCTTTTTCTAGCAGCAGAAAGAGAGTTTGAAACCTTCCAAATGCAGCCTTTGTTCTTTACATTATGCTAATACCTAGAGTCCCTGACTTCGGACCTGGGTTGAAATATCTCTGTGGCAGAGATCTGCCTGAAGAGACTGGCAGCTATTTCTAAAAGACAAGGGGTAGGAGAGGAAACTCAAGGACCTGCACCCGATGAGACAGTAGAGGTGGGGAGAGAATCAAGTATTCCAGCTCTTAGCACTTGTGTTGGATTCTGTTTCCAACTGAACAGTGCAATATACTGCTGTGTAGTTGGGATGTGACAGCCTGTGCTATCCTCTTTGCCTGCCTGTTCTGCTTTTAGGCACAGGCAACTATTCAGCTTTACAGAAACACCCTATTCTGGATGCATCAGCATCATATGCGCATGCTTCCCTGTGAACCCAAACTTTGACCAGGTCTTTTTTGAAGGCTACTGGGCTTGGCAGTGTCCCTTGGCATTATATTGGCATGTTGGGCCCATGACAGATCTTCCCATTTGTTATAGAGTTTTTTTGTTTCCCCAAAATAGAAAGGAGAAACTGGTGGGTGGGAAAGAGAAAAGAGTTTGGCCGCCCATCCAGATGATGACGTCTAGCCAAAAATAGACTGCTACTTGTCCTTGACGGTCTCAATATTTTGCAACATTTATAATATGTAAGAACAACCTCTGGCCAGATAATGCTGGTGGCATTCATTCTGAGCAATGAATGTCTCTGAAATTCTCATCCTCTCACACTACGGACATTACGGTTCACAAATCTATTTTGCCCCCTTAGCTAGAGTGCAGTGCTTCAGTAACGTACCACAAAAGAGAGATCTGACACTAAGGAACTTGCTCACAGAATCCAGGACAAAAGGAAAACACTAAGAAAAATAAAAAGGGGAGAGGAAAAAAGAAGATGACTATTAGAGATTTGACATTAAGGTGACCCGCTTGCTCCTTTGAATACTGTGGAGCTAATTAAACTCAGCATCTCTGGAAATAAAGTGCTGGAGAGAGAGCAAGCAGTCAGTTGCTATCACTGCATATGTCAGTAGGGATTATGATTATACCCATTGCTAAAAGGCAGTTGAAAAAGAAAACGTTGTTTTGTACAAGTAAGAAAAAAGTGCTATCTACGGTACTGTATGCCTAGACATGAAATGTATAATTTTGGTAATGAGCACTAATAGTTCATTCCATTTGTACAGTCTTTCAGATACTTTCTCCTTCCTTCTCCCATCCTGGTTTAAGAAAAGAAAAAAAAAAAGGATCTTATGAAACAACAAGATCTGGTGGCTAAAATCTCCTTTCCTGGAAAGTGATGCTGGAAAGGTGCTTCTGGGCCCTAGAGCTTTCAGCTGTTCAGCTTCAAAAGGCACCGGTCACCCTCTAGAGCCTTCTGCCTTCATCTCCAGTAGACAGAGTTGGTCTGTTCCCACCCCTTTGCTTTGGAGCTCCTGCTGCGGATCTTGGAAGCTTTCAACTCATTTCCAGTTTTGCCTTCTGATGTTTGAACGCTTTGGGATCCAGCTGAATCACCTTTCAAGTCCAAGCCACAGAAGATATGAATTTGTTACAGTCCCCAATTCTAAAGCTTAGCTCTTTGTTTCCAGCTGAAAAAGCTCATGCTTTTAACTCCGGAGGGCCCTGGGGCTGGCCACAATGCTTCACAACACAATTTAACTTGTTTAGCAATTGCTGCTCCAAGGCCCTTTTCAGAGCCTCGGAGCAGATTTGCCCTGCTTCAGAGGAAACGTGTACCACTGCAATCCTGCCACAGTGGGGTGCTGTGTGCAGCTATAAAGCAGCAGGGTGCCACCAGCCCTGCTTTGCTTGCAAGTGGTGGGGTTGTGTGCTCAGCAGCTCCTGCACCCCTGAATCAACAGGACCCCACAACTCCCCTGCCAGTGGAGGTGAGAATGACCAGTTCAGCAGTGCAAGGGGTTATGTCTTAGAATGGGGATCTCCTTCTCCTGTGAGGCTCCTTGTTACAGCTTTGGGAAAGGTGTTATGTGTAGGACTTCCAAATCCTTCTGTGGGATCAGGCCTGTCTGGCATTGAACCAAGCTGGGGGTAGCTGGCTCTAGAAACACCCCTGGTATCTGTCTTGCTTTTCCTGGCACTGGGTCCAGAGAACAATCTTGAGCTGTGCCTTGTTAATGATGGTTTTACTTCTTTTCTTTTCAGTGTAGGAGCTAATGCATGCCACTCCTCTTACTGCAAAGGCCTCTTGAGGATGAAGCACCTGTGATTTTTACCATGGGGCTGTTAGGTGAAGGCAACGCTGTGCCCCACCCAAACTTGACCTTGCAGGAAGTCTCTACTGCTTTGTCTCCATTAGGGTTTTACAGTAGAACTGCTCATGGATATTTAGCAGAAAAGGAGAAGCCAGAGGCACTCTCTGATGAGCATCTTCCCATGGGGTGAAGGTGTCTATAGCTGCTGTGTTGGTACACAGTGCTAAAGCCACCAACTATGTTGAATGATCTGGAACAGTCCCAAATTTCACAACTGAGTCCCTGAGGAAAAATTTGGCCTGGATTGGCACCAGGCAGGTCTTCCTCTGTCAGCTGAGGCTGACCCAGAAGCAGTGTGACCATGTAAATGTGGCACAGGCCTGGATTAATTAGGTGTGCAGAGTCTGGTGAATGCAAATGAACTCATTAGCTGTGCTGAGAGCTGGAGCTAATTAGTCACCTGCAGCAGTGCCTCCAAAATGCGCCTCTGCTCCTCCCTCCTTGAAGGATTAAGTGGGTAGAAGGCCAGTAGGGTATGGGAAGGTGCTGACTTGTTGAAACTCTGCCTGAAATATGTGTATTTGAAGATCATGATGAAATTATGCGTATGTGCTGGGCGGGAGCCAGTGAAAGATTGATGCTTTTGTCCCTGTCAGTGTTCCTAAATCTGCTTGTTGCTTCCATTATGGGGACGTCCCTATGGGTCTATATTCTAGTCTGAAAATGGTCCCTCTGGTCTCAAAGTCTCCTCACAGCCTCCTCTCTCAAGTGAATAATGTGATGGAAGCAAGCTGAAACCAAAGTTAGGTGAAATTTATTTTTCTTTAGAAAGAGGTTTTTTTTTTCATTAGATGTGGCTGTTTGTTGCCAAGAGTGATGTTAGCAAATACTTTTTTTTTTTGTTTTTTTGGGGGTTTTTTTTGTGTGATTCTCACAGCTGTCTCTTCTGTCAAGTACAGTGTAATAATCATCATAATAGAAGAGAGCTCCATTGAAAGCCTTGCATAAATTAACTGAATGCAATAAATATAGCATATGGGAGGTTTGCATTTCTGACTCAGCTCTTCTAAACGCTTGTTCAGAAGTTTGTTTTGCTACATTGGATCAACAGTAGATTTTGCTTGGCTGCCTGGATTTTGGTCTGCCGTTCTTATTTGCATGATTTACTGGGTTTTTTTTCCTCGTTGACTTCATGCTTTTATCTTGGTTGCTATTAAAAGCCAGCATTTTCCTGTAGATGTTGCACAATTATCTCCTGCGTTTGACAAACACGCAGGGTGGTGACAGGTAGCAACCGATGACATTCGAAATGGCGATCGCTGCAATTCCAGTGCTTGCAGGGCTTGTTATTTATGTTTTTGTACACTAGCTCTGTCAGTTGATGAGTTTTTTAAAAGGGTAAAGGAAATGGCTACTTTATGACCTAGATAGATCCTGATCATCCTCAAACATCTAGTAATATATGACTCTCATCTATAATGTATGCAGAGAGGCAGTGTCCTGATTCAGCACAGTGACAGAAGTACTCTTTTAGTGCTATAAAAAGGGGGGGAAATTCTTTTATTGGGATCATGGGGCTAAAATCTAAAAATACAGTCCTGGAAAGAGTAACACCCAGGTTGCTGTCCTACACAGGTTTATGCAAGTGCTTAACTTTGCACAGTGCATATTGCTCAATTTAAGCTTTCATTTGCAGTGTTAGAGAGCTAAGGGTCTCTTTGCACGTTTACAGGGGAAAAACAAAAGAAGGGAACGTTGGTTTGCAGAAGTCACAGGAAGCGGAAACCACCTTTGAGATTTGCTCAAGAGAAGGACAGCATTTCCGTAGACATGGCTCGTGAAGCAGCGTCCAAAGAGTTCATTTGCCCTCAAAATCTGAATAAATAATTCATTAACATGGAAATCTGTGAATGGTGACGATATCAGCAGAGGATGAAGGATGGTTTGAGTGCCCTAACCAGTGGGCTAAAATACTGGAGAGGCTCCCATCCCTTCTCACTCCCACCACTCCCCACCCTGCCTTCTCCATTTTTCCTGGGCCACAGTTTCCAGACAAGGATCAAAGG
>NW_017729029.1:57600823-57607554 GCF_001723915.1 Gavialis gangeticus
ATGGAGAGGGTCCAGAGGAGGGCCACTTGCATGATCAGGGGGCAGCAGGGCAGGCCCTATGAGGAGAGACTACGGGACCTGAACCTGTTCAGCCTCCACAAGAGAAGGCTGAGGGGGGACCTTGTGGCCTGTTACAAACTGATCAGGGGGGATCAGCAGGCATTGGGGGAGTCACTGTTCCCCCGAGCACAGCCAGGAGTGACCAGGAACAATGGTCACAAGCTAGCAGAGGGTAGATTTAGGTTAGACATCAGAAGGCGCGACTTCACGGTTAGGGCGGCTAGGGTCTGGAACCAACTTCCAAGGGAGGTGGTGCAGGCTCCTACCCTGGGGGTTTTTAAGAGGAGGTTAGATGAACACCTTGCTGGGGTCGTTTGACCCCACTACTCTTTCCTGCCATGGCAGGGGGTCGGACAAATGATCTTCTCAGGTCCCTTCCGACCCTAGAAACTATGAAACTGTGAAACTATGACTTATGCCCAGTTTTATGGATCTGGACCTGCATGCCTGCCCACTTCATGCTCACCTTACTGTTCATGCTCAGTAGCTCTGTGGATGTTTGTGCAACTGCACTGCATCCACACTGTATGCAGAATAGGATTGCAAACTGGGAGTAAGGGCGCAAAATTGTGGTTAGGCAGCTGGGGAAATGCTGCTTGGGTGCATAAAGTAAAATACCAGTAAGACTCTGATCACAATGTATTTTCCAGGCACAATGATCAGAAGTGGAAGGAGGGTGTAGAGGAGGCTGGGAGGTGGGCTGGAGTCTAGCGTGAGAAGTAGCACTTTTTGTTTTATAACTCAGCAGCGCACATTTAGGGAGGTGGATTTAGTTTGCATAATTCTCTTGGAGTCCCTCAGAACTGAGCAGGGAAAGTGTCTTGCTTCCTGCATGGCCATGTCTGTAACTAATAGTTTCTGAAAGGTTGCCATGATTTCATTGCATTTCCCTGAGCTCACAGAGATGAAATTACATGACTGTGCTTCGCGCTTCTAAGCACTTTCTGATTTTGCAGCTATTTTCAGCACCCTCTTGGGCCTCTCTAAAATGAAGCTAAGAGAAACAGTGTCTTCTCTCCTACCCTTCTGCTGCTCCGTTCCTCTGGCAGCTTTTTTACTCAATGGCTTTTTTTATTTTTCTCTTCAAGCTACTGTATCATGGAGGTAGGAATGGTTCTGAGATCAGGGATGAAATTGAGATGAATAACTGGGACAGAAAGAAGAAAATAGATCAAACAGGTTGTGAAACTTCTCAGATTTGCTCTTCAGTTTGGGTTCTGTTCTTGCCCTTGATGCAGGGATGGGGTTTGTACTTCCTTCCGTGTTCTTGGTGACCAATTCAAGCATGTAAGCAGGTAGAACTGAGCGAAATTATTCTTGGGCCGGCCATTACCTTGGAGGAACTACTGGCAAGTCATGCACTCTGGCCACATCTTTCTGGCTGGTTTCTGATGCCTTGTGCATCAGCCAAAGAAATGCCATAAGCTTAAGGAATCCCAGAAGGCTGCTTTCTTTGCTGCCTTTTTGTGGAAGGACCTGGAGAATAGGACATTGGATCTTTGGGACCTTCTTTACCATTTTTTTTTTTTCACAATCCTTCCAGGTTAGAAAAAAGCTAGTGTGTGCCATTAGGTTGGAGGCCTTTCCCCACCTTTCCCTGGCCTTTCCCCATAAATTTTTTGCATTTCTGATGAAGCATCCAAGTCTTAATTTATCACTTGTCTTTAAATGGTTTGGGCTCTAAGAAAAGTAAGCGTGCTGATGGGGCCTTAGTTTTATTTTCTGCTGTAAAAGCTTTAAAAATTCAATTGAATTAGGAAGTCAGAGAATGGTAATGCTGTGAAGTATCACCTTTTCCCTTTCACTTTTATGATTTGTAAGAAGCTTCTGTATCAGAGGAAAAAATCAATAGACATTCCTTTTAAAGGAGAGCAGCAATAATTTGTTGCCATAGCAATATTTTTCCCCCTCTAAACTGCATTACTGTAGAGTAATACAAAGGCTTAAATGTCAAGAGTTCCTTATTTAGGACTTGTGCTCTGACTATTACAATAAGTAAGGTGTTAAGCCAGGCTAAGAGTCCTTCTTTGCAATTTAGCTATTCATTTTGCCACAGGTAGTTGGCAATTGTATCTAAAGGGTTGATCCTGCATCTTGCAGCCAATGCAAGTTTTAGCGTAGGAATGAGGATATGATGAAGCTGCCAGCTACAGTAGTGCAAAGATAGGAGAAAATGTCCATGCCCCTTGCCCTGGGGCGGAATACATTCTGTCTAGCAAGTTTATATGGCATGGTCCCATGTAGCTCTTGGCTTAGGAGGTTGGGGCGGCATCATATATCCACCTGGGAGATGATTCTTTGAGAGTCATTATTAGATGGAGAGAGTAGAGCAGCCTATGGAGTACTCTAAATTCTGCCATCACTGAATAAAGCTAGCTTTGGGAAGAGGGAGCTGTAGCTAACTCCCTTTATTCACCCATCATCTGCACCCAAAAGCAACTGAATGTAGTAACACAGAAGGCAGTGTACTTAGAAAAATATCCTGCACATTTGTAACTACAAAGTGAAGCTATTATTAAGCCCTATTACGTTCATTTTCCAAGCACAGCAAAGCAGAAAGAGAAAATTTCATTGAAGAAAACTTCTTAAATTCCTCTCAATCATTATCTAAATTCCTAAAGGCATTTTCTTGAGTTTCTTTCTCGTAAGCTTTTCTATTAAGTCTTTGTCTCAGTGTTACCATCTCACATTAACAACAGTGCCGCTTTCATTATTATTGCTAGGTTATTACATGATATTTCAAAGGACTCTTGCTTAATTGCTGTTGATAGGAGAAGTTTATATGCAAATAGGCCACAGCAGCAGTATTTGGAAGCATACTTAGGAAGTAGGTCAGACTCTATTATGGTATGTAATAGATAGACATTTTATTTTGTGAGGAAAGTGTGTGCCACTGTATGTACTATTTGAAAGTCAGTCAACTACGGAGACATAATGTTAGTCTTTACACTTCCAAAGCGAGCATTTATGAATCAAGAGTTAATAACTGCACTGGAATTTTACTAGCGAATCCTTACCCAGTCTAAAATTTGTTAATCAATCTAATAAGGCTTCATCAAAATATTTGCATGTGGGGCAGCGGGTTCAAGAGGCTGTTAGAGGAGCGTATCGGATAGGACCATTGAAGAGAGGATAGATAACTGTCTGGTAGGTGCTATTACCTATGAAATGTTGATCTGGACTGAAGTTGGATGACACAGAAGCATGCAGAAATGGTGCTGCTCATACCTTGGCCTTTGGTTCAGGTCTCAAAATCCTCTGCTACCTGATACTGAACAGAACAACAGGTGGGCCTATATTCTCAATCAGGGGTAGTACCTGGCCTGTGGCCCAGAATTGGTTCATGGGCCAGATGAATGGTGCAGGTCTGACCCCATGGGCTGGATCAGACCCATGGATCAATTCCCCTGCCCTACAGGATAGATGCCATGATAGATGCCATGCACAGCTTGGATCCTGGATGGCTGGAGCAGGCAGTGTATGCAGCACAGCCCCAGACCAGCTGGAATAGGCATTGGCTCTAGCACGCAGGGGATCCATGGAGCCCCCATCATGCCAGTGCCTGCTCTGGATGATCCAGTGGACATAGCACTTGCTCTGGGACCCATGCTGCATGCAGTGCCTGCCTCAGGTTGGCTGGAGTGGGTGCCACATGCAGCGCAGTCCCAGACCAGGCTTTGTGGGCACTGGATCCAGCATGTGGGGGTAGGAGAAGGTCCTGCTCAGGCCCCATCTGGGCCCAGCACTGGGAGCCAGATCTAGCCTGCAAGCCATATCTTTGACCCTGCTCCTTCCCTGATTGAAAAGGTGAGAAACACTGCGAGTGACCCTGCTGCATGGCTTGAATGCTATCTGGTGAAAATTGGTGCTAATATAAGGGTAAGTCAGCGAGAGAAAACTCATTTTGCTTCTGTGGATGAGCAACCACAAGAAGGTAACAGATTTAAGGTCCTAACACTACCTGGTTTGGCTTTTGTATTGGGCACAGGCACATGACGGAACGTGTATATTCTACCTTGAGTCTCCATTTGATTGGCGTGTAATCTTATGAGACGGTATTGGGTATGACCATAAACTGTGCGTGACTGGAGGGCCTTGTGGCAACTTGGTGGGGCTACTTGTGGCAGGGTAGCGTCTATAAAATATCACAGCGTTGCAGTCCCCAGAGTAAGATATGTATAGGGCGCTTCAAAACCCCTAGCCCCCGCTGCCTTGTGGGTACTCTTTGGTTGGAGAAAGGCTAAGGGGCATTACCTTGAAAGAAATGCACCCTCACTGAGGCGTTAAGCTGTCAGCAGCAGTTCTTATCCATTGCTCTCTGACAAAAGCTATGACCTTTGAGGCACTGAATGTCTGAACTTGGTCTGGCCTTTGGATTCTGTCTCAATGGTCTAAACAGGGAATGGTAGGTCGTGAGCAGCTTTCGCTTCTCCATATGCCTGCCTAAGTGTACATGTGAAAGTTTTGGTGTGATGATCCTAGATTTCTTGTACCTACACCATGATCTGGAAGATTGACAGTTGCTATCATATCTTACAAGAATACTTTGATTTTTAAAACCGAGCGCTAAGTCATTTTGCATAGGTAGCTACCAGTGCCATTTTATCAGAATTTTTTTTTAAGGTAGAGACTTTGGTAGCTACTGTTTTAGCTGTTCAGTGAGTATGGGACATACTCATCAGGACACTAATTTATTTGCCAAAGATCACAAAGTCAAGGCTGATGTAGGATCAGAGACTGCTGGAAATGCCTTGACCCATAAACCCATATGTAGATGTTAATTATTGCAGGCAGAAAGCCTCCATCTGATTCACAGCAAACAAAATCTCATTACTGGTTGATTTTACAAGATATGGTAAGTCTATGAGAATCAGAATGATTGGAAGTAAAGCTGTCCATGTCAGTGCGTCAGCTTCGGTGGGGGGTATGACTAATACTATCTATACTAATACAGATGGGACACTAAATCCCTATCCAGAGAGGAATCATTTAGGAAGAGACAAAAACACAACCCTTTCTGCAAACATGATGAAACAAATAAGCTAATGCATTTCTCTCAACATTCAGCACTCATCCCACTTGATACAGCTAAGAATAGTACTTCAAGCACTATTACTGCACATCAGAGCATTTGATGGCACATAATCTGAAGGAAGAGGTGGATGGGACACTGCTTTCCCAACCAACGAAAGCTTCAAGATTTTTTTCAAAGCTTTTCTTTGATTTCAGGATGAAACCAAGACTTTTCAAAGGTTTTTGGAGGAAGAGGGAGACAGAAATATCTACCTCAAAAGCATGATTAACCTACATATGCTGGAGATGTAGGAGACTCGATTCAGATCGGGGATTTGAGTGCAAGCCAGAGAAACCTCTCCCAATGCAAAATTTTGTACAAAAGATTCGATTGCAACACATTGGCATTTTCTGATGGGGGGGAAAAAAGCTTCAGCTGAAAATTTCCCAAATAGCTTGAGTCAGGAGCATCAGACCTCTTCACGTCTTTCAAACAATAATCATAAACTGTGGACAAATTAGCACGGATTTGAATGCACTGTAGCAGCTTGCTAACTTTTTTTTTCATCCACGTAATGTGTGATATACATGTTCACATGAAAAAATCTTCGCATGTCAGTATTTGTGAGTAGAGAAATGAAGAGGGTTGAGAACACCCAGCACTGCAAAGGAAAGCAATGCTTTATTAAAAGTTTGGGCAACTGCATATTACCACTGGTTTAGTTATTTGTTCAAAGCAGGTGAGCAAGCAAGATCACTCATTGCCTGTCTTGATAGTGATGGGAGAAAATTGGACTCCAGGGGCCAATGTCTTATTATTAGACACTGGACTACATATTAAAAATGTTGGGAAGAATGTAATAATGTTACTTTAGGAAGCAGTGCCTTTCTGGCCATGGAAACAAGCTGTATTTTGCTGCTGTTTAAGTATGATGCTGAGTGCTACTTCTCTTCTTAAAAGCACGGAAACAAAGGTGAATTGCTTTTCAGAATAGTGACCTGAAAGCTGAGAAGACAGAATGGTCCAATGCAACAGTAATGAGAAAAAAATCCAGCTTATGAGAGCAATGCTTGTGTTTATGGCAAAAGGATTATGACAAGAAGCCATATGTGCTGCATGACTGAAGATCAATATGAATTCCATCTCCTTACAGGCATATTGATCATATATAGACGTACATCACTTATTGTAATATTCTTGTGGTAACTGGCAAATAAAAATAAAACTCCGGGATGGTAGGATTTTGAGTTAGAAGATTAAAGAAAAAAGCATGTTAAGAAATGCATATTTTTGATTTTGAGGAGTGAAAATGGTAAGGTCATCTGCTACTGTGACCAGGGTTACTATAAAAGCTAAAGGGCTCATTGATTAAATGTGCCCTGTGAAATATTCTGCTATATATCATGTAATCTGTCTTTCAGCTAACCACAAAAAAATGGAATCACTCTGTAAGACATTGAAGCTTAGTGTATCAATCAAAGATGGATTGTACCCGAGAATTATGTAGCGTGGAATAGGATGGTTCAGTAACTGTTCAGGGCTTTGAGGACTATATTTACCAAAGCCTTTAAAAAAAGGCTAAGATACAGCAAAAGGAGCATTGCAGAGGGGGGTGGTGTGTGTGTGTGTGTGTGTGTGTGTGTGTGTGTGTGTGTGT
>NW_017729029.1:57607608-57609364 GCF_001723915.1 Gavialis gangeticus
GTGTGTGTGTGTGTGTGTGTGTGTGTGTGTGTGTGTGTGTGTGTATTTAGAAATCAACCACCTGTAAAGAGCAAGAATAAAATACTTTGATGCTCTTATTCTGTTGACCTTCTGCCCAAGCAGACAATTGGACCACGGACGTATTGGTGTCATCCTATGAGCAAAAGCGGATGACTGCTGTGTTCTTTGTTGGTTACTTGTGACTACCTACATAGATTCACATGGATGAACATAAGGACTGTAATGTTGATCTTCCATGGAAAGGTCACAGGTTAGTTGGATTATGGAGTTTTAAAAGCCATTTAAATTTTTCTCTTTCCTGTGTAGGACAATTTTTGCTCAAAGCATTACTGACAGACTAAAATAGACTGCTCCTGGTCTGTTTAGCTTAACAATACTGTGTTATGTTGCAAGCAGTTGAAGGAGTACTAACTATTACCTATGGTCTTGCCTTTTTATCTCCCCAAGATTCACAGCATGTGGGGATACATTTTTAGAGAAGTTCAGCCCCCAGGTTTGTAGGTAGGTAGGTAGATGGATAGGCATCTGTCTGTCTCATGTGACAATAGATTTGCACAAACTGAGGCATCATCTTGTTGAACATCTGCGAGCATGGCTGTAGAGCTCAATTCTTGAATGACAGTCCCTTCTGCATTATCACATGTGAAGCTCATATCAAACAGTCCTGAATGTGGCGCAGCGTTTTTCTTTCCTCTGTATGCTGGGTTCTTCTTTCCTCAAAAGCCTTCATTGCATGCTTAATAGTCCTGTTTCCAGGCACTTCGATCCTCAGTGATCTTCTTCCAGTTATTTGGCTCAGTGTTCATTGACTTCATATCTCTCTTGCAAACATCTTTGAAATGGAGGTAAGGACACCTGCATGGTTTTCTTTCTGTAAGGCATTCTCCATACAAGAGATCCTTGGGTATATGGCCATCACCCATTTTCTGCATATGACCAAGCCATCAAAGTCAAAGCTGAATGAGAAAAGAATGGGTGTTTGGAAATTTGGCACCTTCCAAGACCTCAGCAGGTACACAGCAATTGGCCCGATTTTTTTCAGATGAATTCAGCATGTTGCTGAGCTCTCCTGGACTTGGTTTGGGAAGCGTGCTCATTGTGTTCGTCTGGACTCCCTGATAACTGGGGAGTTTCATAGAAAATCAGGTAATTGCAGTAGCTGGGCTTCAAGTCGCCCTGAAAAACTAGTCCTCTAGTGCAGGGGTGTCAAATGTATGGTCCGTGAGCCAGATCTGGCTCGTAGATCCACTCTGTCCATCCCAGGGGCTACTGGAAGTAGGGTAGCGTGGCCTGGCATGGACTTTGGGGCTGTTTGGCCTCACTGCTCATAGCTATCGGTGGCGAGTTTGCCACCTCTGGACCTACTGCAGCTGTGATAGTCACAGCAGCCGCCTCTGCCCTGCGCTGGATCTGGTCGGTGGGGAGACCAGCAATTGTCATCTGGCTTGGAGTCCTGGGTGAGTTTAACATCCCTGCTTTAGTGTTTCCTTAGGAATGCAAGAGATTACTTCGTAATCGCCGAGAGAGGTGGAAGAGCCAGACGTTTTGTGAAGTGGCAGATTTTCTGTTTCTGTATTGGTGTCTGTAGCAATGCTGTCACTGCGCATTCCCAAACGAGAGGAAAAGAAGTTTTTGCAGAGCAACAAAAATGACCTTGCTGTAGAGAGCATCTCAAGCAAGTCTCTTCTTCCTCACTCTCTCTTTCTTTTGTGGTTTTTTTTTTTTTTTTTTTTTT
>NW_017729029.1:57609562-57610753 GCF_001723915.1 Gavialis gangeticus
TTTTTTTTTTTTTTTTTTCTTCTCAAGGCAACCTGTAACTAGGAATGTGTGTAATGAAAAGCAGTACAATGCATTATTCTTTCTCCAGCTATACTAGGTATTACAATCGTGATAGAATCTGCATATAAATGAACCACTGCAAAACATCGCTAAGTGATTCAGCTTTCCTATTGATTCGCAGGAGGGTGCAGAGTGAGAGTGAGGAGCACCGGGGATGGAGAACCTTGTTGTTGCCCTTCAATATCATGTTGTCTTCTGGCCCCATTTGGCTGCTAGTATGTCTTTTTGTACTTCACGCAGCATTTATTCTCTGATCAGTGTACAGGGATTGTAGTCGAGTAGCTCTCAATAATGCGATAGGTCAGTTGTACTTGTGTATATAAATTCTCCTGTGGATTAGTAAATGACTTGAGAGTTCTTCAGAGGTCACTGTTGGTGTTAATCAGGTAGATTAAATCCACAGAGGCTCTATCTATTTAAACTTCAAGAACAGCACTTTCAAGCCAGGGCTTAGGCACCCAGCTGAGGAAGATTTTAGCTTTTGTTACAGATCTCATTTCTTGTGGCCATTACACATTAGCTGTGCTCAGGACTGTACAGAGACTGGTGGGAAAGTGTCTTGTTAAGCAGGGCTATTTCAAAGTCAAAAAAGCGTCAAAACTCCCACAGATAGTCAGTGGTTATCAGTCTGTTTCCCTGCAATTTCACCATTACAGGGTATGCAGAAACCAGATTTTGAAATTAAATTTAAACATGAACCTTAGCCTGCTGTTCATCGTAAGCCTTGGACGAGTATCTTATCACTTGGAGGTTTTTACCTCGCCAGTGGGGGGCTTATAATTGGGGGTAGTAGGACTGCTTTGAATTTTAGCAGTATTAAGGGAGCACCTCTGACTACATTGCTCCATCACTAATACATGGGAGTTGAAATGGATGCACCAGAACTTTCGAGATTCCTAACTTTTTCATGTCGCCTTCTCTACACTGTCTATTACTTCATGAATAATACACTTGCCGTGAAAAGAATGGATCTGAAACATGATTGATTTTTGCAATGGATTTTTGAGCTGTGAAAGAACGGGTTGAAAAATGAAGCAGCTGAGCATTTTTGTGCAACATTATTTCATCTGCAATCATAATTTCATTAAGGAAAGTCAATTTGGCTAAGCATTCTCCTTGCTTTTTGTCCCG
>NW_017729029.1:57610944-57614369 GCF_001723915.1 Gavialis gangeticus
TTTTTTTTTTTTTTTTTTTTTTTTTTTTGTGTGGCCCTCATTCACCTGTTCTATTTTTACACAGTAAATGGAACAGTTTTTTTTTTTTTCTTTTGAATTCCTATTGTATTAAGTATAATATATATTGGTTGTTAAGGGACAGATTTCGTACTCTCTTCACCTGTCCCTTGCATCTATTCTTGAAAGCTTGCTTTTCCTCAATGGGATTGTTTGAGCGATTCGAAGAGAGTGCACCAGGAATACCTGTCACCCTGCCTCCTGTCTATGACTTAATGTCATTTCTGAAAGAACGGTCTCCGCCTTGTTTCTAGCCTTTCCTGACAGTACTCTCTCTCCAGAGCAATGCACTTTTAAATGATTTTGGGTCTGAGACTGGCACGTTTTAAAGAACAAGTGTGAATCAAATACCCACCTGCGAGGCAACACCTGCTGCACTTCACTTTGGGAGATAACTACATCTTTGGTATTACTTAACATCTTACATGGAGGCAGTCGCTGCAGGAGGCACAATAAACTTCAGTAGCTATACTTTAGAAAGGACCCTCCTTCCTCCATTGTCTGCAGCCCTGTAATCAGGATTACATCATTCATGTGGAAGTGAGAAGCAGCAGTCATTTCCTAATGAGCTTATAGGTAGCTGGAGTAGAAAACAATTAAGCATGGACAGGTATAATAACATTCATCTATCAAAGCTAATGGCTAGGCAGGCATGAGAGCCCTGGGTGTCCTCATTAATCTCCTACCTCAGTTTAAACAAGGGCTGCTCAAGAACTCTCTGAGGGAAGAAATGAAGGCGAGAGATTCAATTTAAAATGTTTCCTGGTGAAACGACAAAAGAAGCCCTTGTAATACAATATGCGGATCCTCCGGTCATCTGAGATGCCTAATGTGTATGGCTGGAACTGACCTGGCAGGGTCAATAATGGCAAGGTCATGAACCTTCCCAGTGTAGGGTTTGACCTTGGCTGCTGGTCATGCAAAACTCCTCATACTTTTTGTGATAATTAGCAAGGGAAAGAGTGGAGAGTCCAGAAGGCCTACAGACACTACAGATGAAGGTACAGTGGATGGAGCCTGACACTTCCTTTTCTGTCTTGTATCTGTTGCATTAACATGGGGCCTTTAATTTCAAATTTTTACAGATACTTCATTCAGCTATAATGCAGCCACCCCTGCAGTTCAATAGCTGGGGCACAGGCAAGATTCACAGGGCTCAGCGTGAAACTTGAAAACAGGCACCTGAAATGATGAAGGCTGTTGTTTAGTACCTAAGTACAGGTTTCCCTCAATTTATGTTGTACGTGTGTTCCCAGAGAACAGCGCATAAATTGAATTCGCATAAAGTGAACCCACTTTACAATGCAACAAATAAGGATAGGTTCCTATGGTGGGGAGGGAGTGAGGCTGGGACTAGGGAAGAGGGTGGGGGTTGCCGGGGCCCCAGGAGCCACAGAGCTGCTCTGTGCTCCGCCTGTCCTCACTCACCTGCGCTCCTGGGCTGCACCGTCCCCTGGTGCAGGCAGCTGGTGTCGGCTGCAGCCGGGGCTGGGGTGAGTGGGGCCACAGCCCTTTTTACTCCCCCCACAGACTTACCTGCTTGGGCGGGGGGGCATCTGTGCTGATCGCATAAGAGTGAATTTGCCTCGTATATAATGAATTATGGGTCTAAATATGCTCATCACATAAGAGTGAATTTGCATATGAAGAACCCGCATAAATCAAGGGAAACCTGTATGTGCTTAAATCCAAGCAGATTCAGTAGTCCCATTGCTACAGGTACTCACAGCCAAGTATGTGCTCACAGGCTTTCTTGAACTGGGGCCACCCAGGAGGTTGGTGACACCTGAAAATCTGCTGGTAGATTTTACATATGACGGTGAGAGCCAGTCTCCAATTGCATGTGAAAAACAAAAAACCAAAACTGAGCGATGCTGGAAATTGCAGCATGGCCCACTGCCGAGGAGCTCCTTGATATTTCAAGATGAAGTCCTTTTTGTTTCTGCCCTTCATAGTTTCATAGTTTCTAGGGTCAGAAGGGACCTGAGTAGATCATCTAGTCTGACCCCCTGCCACGGCAGGAAAGACTACTGGGGTCAAACAACCCCAGCAATGTGTACGTCTAACCTACTCTTAAAGACCCCCAGGGTAGGAGCCAGCACCACTTCTCTTGGAAGCTGGTTCCAGATCCTAGCCGCCCTGACTGTGAAGTAGTGCCTCCTGATATCTAGCCTAATCTACCCTCTGCCAGCTTGTGACCATTATTCCTGGTCACTCCTGGCAGTGCTTGGGGGAACAGGGACTTCCCCAGTGCCTTCAAACAGGCTTAAACTGTAAGACCTGTCAGCAATATCCTCTGTGTTTTGTTTCCCCCCCCCAGTTTCACTCAGAAGCTTTAGGGCATCAGCACTGGCGATGTGTGAGGAGGGGGCACATTCCCCCAGATTTCTGCACCGAGGGCTGGGTGCAGGCACAGGGCTGCAGCGTGACTGGAGCAAGCATCCAGCATCAGCGCCACAGAGTGGTGCCCCCCTTCTGGCAGCACTTACGTACGCATCGCCTATGGGCATCTGATTGTGTCCCACTTCCCCTTAAAGAATCTAACCTGGCCTCCGTGGGAATCCTATCTTGGATTCTGCAAGTTTGAGACATTTTAAATGAAATAACTCGGGCTCTGCAGACTAGTATCTTCTGAAGATATCCCTGAGTAGTATCCATAGAGACTGGATGTTGGGACTGCTAAGGGCCGTCTTTCTAGCTTCCTTCCCAACTCCATGTGTGCTGCTGACAAAGTAAGTCTGTTGTGTGCTCGTTTACTTCCTCTGGGCACACTAGAGACTGGCAGTCAGTTGGAGTAGGTGGCCTGGAAAGGCCCTGAGAGCCCCAGAGCAGCACTGAGGTTAAAAGGGGAACACAGGCCATCTTGGCTGTTCCTATGGCTCTGCTGAATGGCTAGTGTGTGATGTTCCTGAGTGGGTAGGGCAAGGCAAACTGTGTCAGCACTGGAACGGAGGTCAGGAAGCAAGCTGTAGCAACAGAGCCTTCAAGCAGGAGGACCAGGAATAGCTGACCTGCAGCGCACGTGCCACAAGTTGGCACGTGCAGCCACTTTGTGTGGCACACGGCAGATCCAGCAGGGAGAACAGTGGAAGATAGGGAAGGAAGGAGGGAGTGGAGCAATGAATTATGGATTGGAAAGGCACTCAGCAGGGGGTCTACCTTGTGACATGCATGTCAGAAAAATTAGCCCCTACTGCCTTAGGGTGCCTGTATACCCTAGAGCAAGACTGCTCTAATGTGCTGTAATTACAGCGCACTGGAGCAGGCTCAATTAATTGAGTCTGCTGGAGTGCAGTAATTACCACGCTTCAGCTGGCTCCAGAGCCAGGTCGGACCCAGAGGGTGCTGGTTGACGGAAGTCAATCGTC
>NW_017729029.1:57615221-57619995 GCF_001723915.1 Gavialis gangeticus
GGCTCGAGGTGATCTGATGGCCACCTACAAGTTTATCAGGGGTGACCACCAGGATCTGGGGGAATATTTGTTCACCAGAGTGCCCCAAGGGATGATGAGGTTGGATGCTTATAAACTCCCACAAGACCATTTCAGGCTGGACATAAGGAAGAATTTCTTTACTGTCTGAGCCCCCAAGGTCTGGAATAGCCTGCCATCGGAGGTGGTTCAAGCACCTACTTTGAATGCCTTCAAGAGAAAATTGGATGCTTATCTTGCTGGGATCCTATGACCCCAGCTGACTTCCTGCCCCGGGGCGGGGGGCTGGACTTGATGATCTTCTGAGGTCCCTTCCAACCCTAATGTCTATGAAATCTATGAAAGTCTTGTGTATTAGTGTCCCTGCCAGGGCTGTCCCTAGGGGGTGGTGAATCGGGGCGACTGCCCTAGGCTCCGCATCCAGCCACTTGCTACCTCCTCCCCACTGCTCATGCCGCTGCCACCATTGGCAGCAGCAGCTTCTTTGGGTCTGGGGTCCAGATCCGAGTGGGGGCAGGGCCCCACATGGGCTGATTTGCCCTGGACCCCACACCCTGCTTGGATCAGCTCTGGTCCGCTGACTAAAAAATGGTGAC
Source organism: Gavialis gangeticus (assembly GCF_001723915.1). Taxonomy (NCBI): domain Eukaryota; kingdom Metazoa; phylum Chordata; order Crocodylia; family Gavialidae; genus Gavialis; species Gavialis gangeticus. Next base: position 57,615,836 of record NW_017729029.1, read on the forward strand.
GAGGATGCCTTAACTAAAGCTCATTGAACAAGCTTTAGATAAAGTGACCCTGCTGCCATTTTTAAGTACGGGGATGCTGATAGACAAGACACTCCGGGTACTTTAATTAGAGCAGCAGTTGGAGATGCTCTAAGTAAGGTGCCCTCGCATACCACGCCTGGAGCACGTGTATAAATACCCTTGGAGTCTCCTTACTGAGCCAAAGGTCCAGGTTTCAGCTTGGAAGTGGAGATAACATGGCCATCTAGCCACTGGAGAGTGATAAAACCACACGGCCAACATGTGAAATCTGAGTGATGTACACACACTTTTTAGCCTTTTTAGCTAACAGCATTTTATCTCTAGCCAGGAATTGGATACACGTATTGGTTTGGTGGGATGCCAACAGAGTTTATACAGTCCTTGGGCTTTGCTCTTAGAGACTGATTATGAAGAGGACCTGAATATCTCTTTGTTAAAAGGCAACGCAATTTTTTAATCCTGATTGTGCATACCCCCACCCTGGCAATCACTTAATTGCAAGGCAACAAAACCAGAACACTTGTTTCAGATATTGGGTGCAGGGAGACTTACTACCTCATTCCCCTTCACACAAGTCAGGAAGAATAAAAGATTTTTCAGACGCAGAAGAGTTTTAAACCTGTAAACAGAATTGCCATGTTATGGCATATAGCACATTCTATGCTAAAATTAGAGTTTATTATGAACATTAATCAGCATTAAAAGGTTATGAATCCATGCTCTTGGTAAAGTTCAGTGCCATAAGGGGTGTTGTTTTTCATATAGCCCTTTGGTATAAACATGCTGCTGATATATCAAGTTGTCATAAAAATATAAATGAGGAATGCATTTGTACTGTGCATCCTTCTGGCGTTAACTTCCTTATTTTATGGGTTGTCGTTAGAGGACTCTGAGTTAGCAATTAACTGAAGCCAGCTGGAGAATGTGTTCAAAGTTATCTGAGGCCACTTCTGTGAGCTGTCAAACACTGGCCACTTTTCTCCACCCAACCTTGTTCAAATGTGGTGGCCCAAGAAGGTAATACTACGAAAAGGAGCTGAGGGGACAACCTTCGATGTTTCTCTGTGTTTTATTTTTACAGCTTCTTTTAAGACCCAGAAGTGCACAGTTGATTTGAATCTGACATGGGTACAGATTATGGTCACCTAGTGGGGTATAAGTATTGGTCTGGTGGGATGCAACGGAGTTTATACAGTCCTTGGGCTTTGTTCTTAGAGACTGATTATGAAGAGGACCTGAATATTTCTTTTTTTAAAAAGCTACACAATTTTTTAATCCTGATTTGGCATTTGGCTTCACAAGTTCTGGATGTTACTGCTGGGTGAAGTTTTAAAGCTTATAATATCTGTGTTTTTCTTTTTTCAGTTCTAGATTTCGTCCACAGGGTATGGCATGAGCTCTCATACTTGTATAAATGTATTCTATAGAATCACAGATGATCTACTGAGGTCCCTTCCGACCCTAAAAATCTGTGAAAGCTATGAAAGACGAAGTGTGAAAAAAGATCTGAAGTTGGAGAATAATTTGCTGAACTGAAAATCTTCTGTTCTTGGTAGTCTATAGCCAAAATAGTATTGGTAGTTAATAGAAAATCCATTATTTCAAGGGCTCTAATAAATGCAAATACAGGACAAGGTCTTCTGCTAGCATAGTCATTGAGGGAATTCACTAAATATTGTAGAGTTTTCTCACCATAGCAGCAGAATTGAGCTTTGGTGTAAATTATGGCAACATAGAAAGCGAAGCAAACTACAGCCTTTTGATACCATATTGAGGAATAGTTTGGTGAGGCATAAAAGGAAATATATTCTATTCAGGTGGATGGGAAAGAAATGGTAAATAATTGTTTGGTGACTATTTGAATCTTTATGTTGAATGGTAAGGGGATGAAATGATTAGCAAATAATGATTTTGACAAATTGTAAGGGTTTTTGAAATAGCACTTGACTAAATTTCTTTAGAGAGAGTTCCATCCTCTACTCTTCACAACTAACGTTGTTCAGTGCAGTTGTTCCAAATTGTGTTCAGAAGCAAGCGTCTCCTGGATTTGAGAAACTTTTCAGAATGTAGAGATGTTTTCATCCATGTGTCGTGGTATTTTTGGGGAAAACCCTATTGGTGTTTAAAAAATGAGGTTTCAAACATGTTCAAAGTAAAATACTAGAGCTTCCACCACTGATGTTTCATACCTTTCGATTCCTTTGAAATCAGCATGAGCTGGTAATTCCTGCTTATGTATTAAATTCTCTCTCGTGTCATTTCACCATCTTCTGTGCAGTTATGCCCATAGGTAGTTTGGTCCTTTGTGCTTAGTTGCATAATCTCCTTACATACCTCATTCTAGGAAACCAGTAAGATCTTGAAAAGATTCTTCACAGGTCAAAGTGATCCTCTTGAATGCTGCCTAATGACAGTGCTAACTGTAATCTTTTAAAGTAGTGGTTTTCAACCTTTTTTTCCTTTACAGACCTGTAAAAAAATGAATAGAGGTGTGGACCCCTTTGAATTGTAAGTGTGGGTATTCACATACTTTTGATTGAGCATCATCATCTTTCACGGACCCCTTGGACATAGTCTGCTGACCCCCAGAGGTCTGTGGACAACAGGTTTAAAACCACTGTTCTAGAGGGACTTCAGTTCTTCATCTTATGCATGTTGTACACATACTGTATGTACAGTAAAGTTAATAAAATATTAATATACAGTAAATATTTAAACAATTATTTGCATTATAAAATTCACCAATTTATATATAATATGCATGAATGCGGTTATAAATATTTAAGATGACAAATATATAAATATTAAAGTGACATGTATATACATATTTATAAGTATGGGTACTGTGGTCCAATATTCTGTCCTTGTTTGTGACATAGATATAACTCAGGACAGAACTTCATCATTAGTCCCCAGTCTGAAGCCAATCAAAGCCAACGGGAGCTTTTTGTATTGATCTCAATGATCTTTAGGCCAGGCTCTACATACATGAGAAATAGGTCTCTGTGTAGAAAATGGATTAAACTGGGACTTGGTTGTGTGTAATAATTAGAACTCCAGAAACAATGGCAGGACAAGGGGGAATGTCCAGGTATTAACTTGAATTAAAATAGGAAGTCTCTCTAGCTGGGCTCATGTCGCAGGAAAGAGGAAACTGTGCTCTTTGTGTTGAAGTTTGTCTACAAGGCTCTTCAAGTGGCAGTTCTCCAGGTAAGTTGGTGATCTGGGTTCCTGGCCCCCACTAGCATAAGAGTTTAGTAAATCTGGTCACAGTAGAGATGTTAATTACTTATCCTCACCATCCTCGTGTGAGTTATATAGTGTTATTGCCTCCACTTCAGAGGAGTAGTGGTAGAGTGCATGAGTTAATTTCTTTGTACCTAAATTAAATGCCAGTCCCTGGCACTCTGGTCACTAGACCTTTCTGGTTCTTGCATTTGCCTGTTCTTGTGGCTAAAGGCTGATCAGCAGATGGGCTTGCTCAGCTGCAGCAGACAGTTAAGCCTGTGGGCCCCCTTCCACCATCTGGGAAGCATGGTGATGAGTTTCTGGAATTCAACTGACATCTCTGAGTTTGGAGAAGTCACCTACCCCTATGTAACAGACTGTGAAATAGAGACAAAATACATTCTGCCCTACTACATAGTTTGCTAGGATAAAGTCCTTAATGTTTGTGAAATTTTCAGATATAAGGGTGATGAGGCTATGGAAGGATGTAGGTCAATGCTCCCTAGCCAGTTACTTCCTAAGGCTGTGGCTGGGGGTTGCACAAGGTCCAGAGATTAGCATAGATGGTTGCAGGGCAGAAGCCATGCACAACCTGTGATCCTTAGGGACAGTGACAGACTTAAATCATCAGACCCTTTCACTGTTTGTTTTCAAGGTAACTGTAAGAACTGGGTGCTGAGAACGTGAGAAAAGTGCTACAAAGTAATTTAACACCCCCCTGCTCCCACCTCAGTTTAATCTTGCTGTTTCCACTACTGCCAACACGCAATGATTTTATCCCTAGCTTTGTTTTCTATGGCACTTTTCTTATAGTCCCAGATATTGAAATTATCTCAAAAAGCCCACCTTCCCTTTTTTTTTTTACCTCCCCTTTTTCCTTCTTCTTTTTTAATTCAAATTTCTAGTGCTCA
>NW_017729029.1:57624995-57633606 GCF_001723915.1 Gavialis gangeticus
TTAGCATAGATGGTTGCAGGGAAGAAGCCATGCACAACCTGTGATCCTTAGGGACAGTGACAGACTTAAATCATCAGACCCTTTCACTGTTTGTTTTCAAGGTAACTGTAAGAACTGGGTGCTGAGAACGTGAGAAAAGTGCTACAAAGTAATTTAACACCCCCCTGCTCCCACCTCAGTTTAATCTTGCTGTTTCCACTACTGCCAACACGCAATGATTTTATCCCTAGCTTTGTTTTCTATGGCACTTTTCTTATAGTCCCAGATATTGAAATTATCTCAAAAAGCCCACCTTCCCTTTTTTTTTTTACCTCCCCTTTTTCCTTCTTCTTTTTTAATTCAAATTTCTAGTGCTCATGGGTATGGAAAAAATAATTGAAAATGCGAACCCAGGATATTGCAATTCTAGAAGGCAAATTTATTATTTTAAAATCTCATGGTTTTGAGGGTGGAAGGGGCTGACTCATGATTTTGGAATGCTTGGATTTGCAATATTGAATTTTTTTTATCATCAGCTTTTGGTGATTGGTTGTAGGCTTTGAATGCCCAAAAGTCAGTCCTTAGACCAGCTCTGAGCCTTTCTGAGACTAACTGCTGTACTGCACCTTTGTGCTGTTTTCCAGGTGTCATAGAAAGGGCTGTGATACCAGGTGTTTCTCAACTTACCAAGCTGAAAGATATTTTTCTGTGCTGATGTGATATAGTTTGCCCATAGCCAAACAAAATTACACTCTTAAATGTGTTCTGTTGAGCAAAACATTATTGTCACCATCAAAAATATGTCCACATCAGCCTTCGAGCTAGCATTTTCTCTGTGGAATTAAACCTTCATGCTGTTGGCAAAGGCAAGCACTGTTATGAATTGTAATAATTACAAGGAAACATAAAGTGCTAAAAATGATAAATCTGATTTGAGCATGTTTATGTTCAAAGAGATGTAAAATTAAAAACTAATGAAGCAGTCTTCATTTTCTGCCTCTTCTTCTTCCATGTGTTTGGATTGATAGGCTGATATCTTACATGAGGCCCATTAAAACAAGCAAGGATTTGCATGAGAATTTGCATTTTAGAGGCATAACAGTTTGGTTTGAATGATGCAGCAAATGAGAGCTGGAACAGCCATGTTTATCTAATGAGAACGTGTGATGATGAGGGTGAAGCTGCATGTTACGCTATGGCCATGCTAAACCTGTGTAATGTTAAGCCATGTTCAAGGTAGAACTTGCTGTGAGCAGTCACACTTTAAGAGTTAATGCTATTCCTTTCCTTCGCAGCTCTGACTTGTCACTAAACTGCTGGCAAGTAGGGGCATGACTAGCAGCCAGTGCATTTGGGCTCTATTCCAGTTTGGGAGGGAACGGGTGCTGGGGGTTGTGCTGGAGGACTACAGTTTATCACCATGGAGCAGATTGAAGTTACCCTAACATGAGCTAGGTAGCACAGCCCAGAGTTAACCCTCCCCTGAAATGGCATAACTTGGAGACGCTCAAAGGGCACTTAGCATGAGTTAACAAGATCTAATATGTGGATGCTCAGGTCTTAAGCATCCACATATTAGGAATGGTCTAAGTGTAATCCGTAACCCTGCGTGTGTTACTAAGTGAGGACCATGGAGTTCTTGAGCTTCTCTAGGAAGTGGTGGAGCAGTATGTATTATACAGGGAACTTGTACAGCTTTACTGTCCAGTACAATCTCTGATGGCTTTTTCTATTCTTTCCCCCTCTCGCCCCACAAAAGTTTGAAGTGTTTCCTTTTCAAATGGTAGAGTATTGCAAGACAGAACTACTTATTAACATGACTGATTTTGAGTTAAAATTATAATTGCCAAATAGTGAAGAATTCAGGACCTTCCTCCTTGCCTGCTTATAGAGGTACTCTATATTAACAAGTTTAAATTCTTGTTCACTGTCCAAGAGCAAAATCCACCCATCAACTCAATTAATAGTATGTTGTAGTTTCTCAATTTAAATGAATCCACTGCTTTAATTTTCTAATAGAAAGTGACATAAAGTTAACAATGTTTATTATCAGATGAGAAAGGATATATGTGTTGGCAGCATGGAAAACTTTCTCTCAATTCTATTATGCTGAGTTTGACTTTTTTTCTCTGTACTGAGGCAAAATGAAACTTTCAGTCAAAGTTTCCTGATTGGAACTAGAGCAGACAGCTTCTATAAACATTTTAACATGAAAACTGTATTACAGGCCTATGAAATTTAGGCAGTGAGGAAGGCTGAAAACAATGGATTGAAATTTTGGATTTTTGTCTCCCTTGGGTTAAATTTAAAGCACTGAACCCATTTTTAAAGTGCTGTAAACCCTTGTACTTCTGTTAAATCATGGCAATAAAGCACTTTAAATGGCAAAAAAAGCATCTTCTGCACATACCCCAAGTGAAAGAATTGTGTAATTTGTTTGGAAGGGAGGTAAAGGAGAAAGCTGACCATACTTGAGCTGGGTGCACTTAGAGCTTATCTGTCTGTGGAGTCTGACTGGCATAACTGGAGTGGGGTGACCATCGTGACTCTGGTACGATCATTGATTTGCCACATAGGGACAATTTACAGTGGAATAAACTCATTTGCATTATTTAGTTCGTTCTGATATATCAAAGCCCCTTCATAGATCTGTCTCAAGCAATCCAGAAGCGAGACAGAAAAGGAGCCTAGACCAGCAGCTCTGACATGAGCTTTCAAGGATTAGAACAGGTAGAGCTGAGTGAACTGTTCATTAAGTAATAGTATTATTTTCTGTTGGCAGCTTGCCTACAGGCTACATGCAGGCCCATTGAATGTTGTTGCTGGTCACATGCTGCCTACTCCAGTGTCAGTAATGGCTGGTCTGAAGATTGTTCTTAAACTGTTAATGTCAAGTAAATCAGTTTCTCTGCATTCTCCCTTCCAAAACCAAAGGTGTACGTATATTTTATTTGGGGGAGTGTTGTATGTGATAATACGGTAATTGAGCAGAAAATTCATGGGAAGTGAAGACTGTTAGGTGATTGGTTTTCTTTGGAGTGAATACTTATATTCAGTAGTCACTAGCTGCAGCATTAAGAGTTTTGAATGATCTCAGTTTTAATTTGTGAGTTTCTCCCTATGACTTTACTGCATGAATAAGAATCGTATACGAGGTCTGCACAAGGACCAGTGCTTTCCCTCTTGTCTTTATTTTTTGTTTCCTTTTAAATTATTCCATTCAATCTGCTGTTATGAAGATTAGGTTGGGATACTGAAGCATCATTTTTTTTTTTTAGGTTAGATGCAGCTATTCATGGGCTATTTTGGCTGCAGCCAAATAGGTCAGCTATTTTTAGTGCTGACCCCTCTCCAGTTTTAAGTAGGTACTTTTTAACAACAGCTGCAAAGAGCCTTCTGTGGTGACCATCTTTGTTGCCATCTCAAGTGGGATTTTAATAGAAGAATGTGCTTTGTGCATCATGCTGTTAAAATGCTATATGCTTATTCTTCACAAAGGCAGCAAGAGTGAACTATTTTTTTAAAATAGGTTTTCCTGCTGGCATTTGCTTCCCTCTGTTATCTATGTGAGGAGCCTGAATGATACGACTACAAGAATGATCCGACTGAATGATATAAGATTTCCACTTGGAAGTCTCAGTTACAGTGACTGTGTGCATCTGTGTGTAAGAAGAAGCCAATGGGCATACTCTATACATCATATTATATGGAAAGAAAGCATACCACAAATGATATAAATATAGTATAATTATGCACAGCTTGATCTCTCTTTGCTGTCTGTATTGTACCTGGGCTCAGAAGAAAAAAATTGCCTCTGCTACCTCTCTTTCTGTCTTTTTGAAGCTAGATACCAGTTGACTACAGTGACTGAAATGTAAGGAATGCTAGATCAAGGTTCACGTAAGCAGAATACATCAGGCAGGTGAATGAAAACTATCACATCTTGTTTTTTAATCTTTTCCTGATGTAAGGTTTTCTTTCAGGAGGGAAGGAGCAGACAATGAAAAATCAGTGTGCCTCTTATCAGACCTGGAGTGATATGTTTTCATGGGAGAGCCTTCTTTCTTCCCTTATCAATAGGCTGTTTGTAGCTGACAAGATTCATCCCTAGTGACTATTGGTATTATTATTTGTTCTCAGGTTGAATTCCCCCTGCCCCTTGCGAAATCCCATATGTGAAGTTAGATAGGGCTCAGCCCTGTAAGACGGCAGGTATGCTGGCAGTTCAGCATGTGCTTAACTTTAAGCACATTGTTCCGTTTGGTTTTTACAGGTATCACTTAAATGCTTGAGTATAGCATAAATGCTTTAGTGCTTGAAGAAGATGCTGACGTTATAAGTTTTGGCTAGTAAGGGTTTTGTTGAAGCTTTGTATATAAATGTTTTGTATAAACTATTTACCTGACTACTGAAATGATACCAGCTAAACAAATGTTTGTGGGGGGGAGGTGTCTGCACCAAAGACCTCTCTAATTTTTCAAATTAAGTATTTTCTAATGCAGTTACTGAGAAGGTGCACTAATTGCACCTTTTGTAACTTAGATGCCTATTTCCACACTGCAAATGATAGGACAGCCACTTAACAAGGGTTTCTGTGCATATCTTTTAAAAAGGATCCACATGCATATTAGAGCTATTCCAGGAAAGTTTACCGAATGCCATACACATAGACACATTTTAATTGATTCTGCTTGACTGTGTATGTGAGCTTTGTATGCTGTGGTGAGAAGCCAGGTTAATTAAAAAGCAAGTCACCATGAAATATAGAAAGAAACTGGTGAGTGCAGTAAAAAATAAATACAATTAGAAATGGGGAAAGAAAGGAAGGAGGCATGGAGAACCTTCATTTCTTGCAGTCAGGTCCTAAACTTTAAGCAAGTGAAAAGTATCAGTGAAATGACACTGTCCATTCAAATTGTTATCATTCTTTGCTTGGCTGTCTAAAGAATGCTAAATTGAAATCTTTGGTAGTGATCTGTTATCTGCAATTCAATAGATGTAAGAATTTAAAATGTCTATATTGATGATTAGATTTTAGCTTTAGGGCTTTTTGTTGGGCAGTTCATTATTTTGTTTACCACCCCCATACCTGAATAATTTTAGGACTAGTACAGTTTTGCATTTTTTATTTTTACTTCTGAATAACTGAGTGGCTGGATTTAAAAGGACAATGGCATAGTTTACTGCCTTTGTATAGTCAAATAAGGACACCATTTTAAAACTTTTTTTTTCCTACTTCAGGTGCTTACACACTGGAGTTGGGAGTATAGCAGTTTCATATATAAATATTCACTTCAAAGATCCATATTCCCACATCCTTATTTTTTATTGTTAATATATAAACATATAGACATGTGCATGTGTGTTCTTCTGATTTCTATGGAAAATCCAGATTACATTAAAATTGCCCGTTTTGCAGAAATAATGATGCACCCTATGTTCTAGGCTGCCCTTTGAAGGAAAGGCCTCATGTTCTAGTATTCGGGTGTAGAGCTAATAGCTTTTCCTTCCGTGAATAAGCACCAGTAGTGATTGAAGGCTGGGAAGGGTTCTTTAAGGACAAGCACTTCTTTGGCTGCTCCAAAAGTCTGGTGAGGGGCAAGGATTTCTTAGGGTGATATCTTTTTTTGGACCAATTATGTAGTTGGGGTAAAGTTAGACAAGCTTCTCGATGCAAGACCTTCTTTGTCAGGTCTGTGATCACAGGAAGCCAGGTACAGCATAGTGAAAAACAGCAGAGGACAGGGGCAAGAAATTCTCAGGAGTAGCAGACACACAGGGCATGGACAGATGTTAAGGCCCCACTCTAACTCACAGCACTTTACATAAAGCACCACGTGTTAGAGCCCCCTTCCAGACCCAGCAGACTTTTGCCTGTTGGATGTTGGGAGGAGGGGCGGGGGGCGGGGCTGAAGCCAGAATGCTCCAGCCCTGGCCAGCAAACGGGGGGACTCCAGCAGCTTCCAAGGAGGCTGCTGATCTACCCCCTCCCCATTTCTCCCCACCCCACCCCGACTCCCTAGCTCGGGCCATTCAGTAGCCAGGAGCAGCCAGAATGGAGCTCCCAGCTCGTTTGAATGGCCTGAGATGAGGGGGAGGGAGAGGAGGTGGAGAGACAGGGGAATGGGGCCTGCTTCCCTTGCACCCCCCCAGCTCTGCTTGCTGGAGTACTGGGGAGAGCTGGGTCAGGCCCACGAGGTGAGGGGGCCCAATTTCCCTCTCCTCCCACCTCCCTCTCAGCTCTGGCCATTCAAACCATTTGGGAGCTCTGTGATGGCTCCTTCTCTCCTTCCCCATTCAAATCACGGGAGCTCCATGCTGGCTCCCTCTCTCTTCTTCCCTCTACTTCTCCCTGACAGATCCCAGAAAAAGTTAACTCTGGAGGGAACACAAGTTCCATAAGATGCTCTGCTTTTGGGCCTCATAACGTAATACCTGATTTAACCCGGGTTCATTTTTTGTGTGCTAGGCCATTTTAAAAGTGCTCTGCAGCCATGCACTTGTGTTAAGTGATGGCTGTAAGAGCACTTCAGGGGCCAGATTGCTCAAGAAATGTCACTTCTGTCTGCGCCCACAACTGGCAGAAGTGAAGATGCCGATTACTGGGAGATCAAGGCTTGAAGACATTAGAGTCATTCTCACCTTTCCTGTGTGGAAGTTTCTTAAGGTACATGTGGAGGTTACAGTAAGATCAGCCTAACCAGGGTGCCAATCGGTCCGTACCTTCAGTAGGCTGGCCATCATGGAGGACATTCCCGTTTTCTGCTACTTTGTCCTTTGTGCTCTATTGATACGAAACCCGATGCCTTTATGTCCTCTATTTTTCTCTTCAAGAGAAAAATAGAGGACATAAAGGCATCGGGTTTCGTATCAATAGAGGACAGAGAGCAACTGGACTGTCCTCTACGATGGCCACCCTAACCTTCAGAGCAGTTAGATAAAGCAAAAAATGGCCAGCCCCATCTAACTTGGTTCACCTAAGGGTGGTGTACTAAGGTAGATTGGGCACGGTTAGCTTGGTATACTGAATGTGCAGCTCCGGGGTGGGGAAAGCCCAGCCATTTGCCCCAATCCCAGGGTTGCACTTTTTCCTACTCTGACTGGGCTATTTTTAGCCCCTGTTACCCGTTGCCTCTGGATGGGGACCCCACTGGCAGATCTGCTTGCTCCCCACCCCGATCCTGCCTGCTGCTGTCCCATCCCAGCTTAGATGTCATTCCTGGTGCGGCTCCTGGCACCGGCAGATATCTGCATCTGCACAAGTGGGACCTAATCTATGATCGGGTCCCAGGAACATCTGCATGTATCATTACATATGCTAAGTAATCCTTGCCTCTCTCATACTTTCTGGACCATCAGGGCTACAACATGACTCTTATGCTACCAAAGCTCTCGTAAAGAATAGGGAGATATAGCTACCCATTTAGAAGGAAACTTCTTTTAAAACAGAGCTTCATATGTTTCTGAAAGAGACTGTGTGACATGTTGCTTAACAATGGCAGGGGACTGGACTTAATGACCCTTGCAAGTACTTCATTCCTACCTGTAATGCATTATGGAAACCAGCACAGGGCCTGTATTTGAAAGGCTGTTCTTGCCTCTTCGTGAAAGGACAGATGATGTGTGGAAAATCAGATTAGCTTGTGATATTGCTAAAAGACATAGCAGTGGAGGACAGCATCTGTAGAAATACCGCCTAATTGATAATAGGAGAAATTACTGTGGATGGTTTCATATGACAGCAGTAAAGAATTAATCGCTCTTACCTTGACACTAAGGGAAATGTTTGTGCCCTTAAAGCTACTGTATTTTTTGTTGCTTTACTGTAGAGCTGCTTCCTAGATCTTTCACTAATCCCTTGAGTGCCTTGCTTCCTGCTATGGATTTAAAGCAACAGCACATATTCCTTCTCGAGGGGCACCACTGCCAAAAGACATTTATGGAAAGGCATTAAAACTTGCTTCAGAGAATCTCTTCAGAAAAATTTCAGTCCCATGCAAAAAAAACTAAGGGGTAGGGGGTGACATTTATTTTTAGCCCTTTCTTTTATGAAACAGTTATGCCTTCCTTGTTTCTCAGAGACCTATCAATAAGTATATATGTAGCAAACTGAAAAGATGAAGACGAAAAGGCTGCCAACAGCTACATCTGCCAGCATGGATCTTCCAAAAAGCAAGAACGACCTATCGAATGTGTTGCCCTTGTGCTGCAGAGACATCGACAGGCATTTCACACTTGCACAAGCAGATCCTTGTAGCAGCTGAATTTTGCCTGGGGGGTGAAAAGAGTTAGTAAAAGCAAACCGTAAAAGAGAGAGCCTCTGGCGCTCATTCATAAATGAATATAGGGTACTGCAGAATTTCTAGCATAACTGAAGGCAGTGGTGTTGGTTCTCATGTTGCATGCCTTAAATCAGGGCTGGCCAGCCACCAGTACATGTGCCACAAGTGGCATGGGCATCCTGTGGGGCACGTGGAGATCAGGAAGGGGGCAGACAGCACATAAGACAGAAAGCGGGGCAGCAGATCAGGTAGAGAGCACAGAACAGGGAGCAGAAAGCAGAGCAGCAGATGGGGCAGAGGAAGGGGATCAAGGCACTTGGGGAGGGTGCAGGGCTAACTTTTGGCCCTCC
>NW_017729029.1:57638606-57656339 GCF_001723915.1 Gavialis gangeticus
TTTCATCTCAGTAGTTAAAAACATGGCTTTGTGATCATGTCCTTATATTGAGAAGAGTCCTACTGTTGTCTCATTGATAGTGTTAAGTACTAACTAGAAAAAAGTACCAGAAAATTTCATTTCCTGTAATTTTCTGTAAAGATTTCCAGTTCACTTATGGGTTCACTGCCGAGCATGCAGCCCCCACCCCCAACCAGACATAACAGAAAAAAAAATGTTGTTATTTTTTTCACTAAACAATCTTTTTAACTCCCTTCAAGGGAATTGTCTGAAATGTTTCACTTTTCTTATTTTTGAGCATGATCTTACAAAAAGTTAATGGGTAGCATGCCAAGATATTTCAAAGCTATGAGTGCGGGGAAAATATTTCTCTTTTCTTTCTTTGGAATGTTATACCTCAAGAAATTGAGGGCTGGTCTATAGTTGAGCAGGGCAAGTATTCTAGGAAACAAATTATAATTCAAATAAATTAAACCCGTCAGCTTGCTACATTGTATTCATGATCCATTAGAGGTTTCAGACCTATCTGTGTTTCTTTTGTCCAGGAAAATTGTTTTGGAAAGGAATAATCTCGCTCTCATTTATCTGAATGTGTGTGTTAATGGAGATTTGAACTTGAAATGATTTATAAACGTCTTCTTTGTTATCCAGTCAAGGAACAAAAACAATACAATGTAAGAAATATAGCTAATCACGTGGCTTGAAGAGCTAGTAACGAATACAATCTGATAGGAATATGATTAAAAATATTGTGAATACTGTGAATACTGAGCTAACTGTGGTGGGGGAGGAGGGGAAGGGAGGAAGAGACTTGCTAATTTGCAAGCAGGAAAAGTCGTTTGCAAACGGTTGTCCAGCTCTGATCTATACCCTCCAAGTTGGTTTTGGGTTTATCATGGTATTCTGAGTCATGGAAGCTCTGGAGGATTATTGATGGCATTCATTACTGCATCTGATATAGGATGCCAACAAGGAAGAATGAAAGGGGAGATTAGCCCAGGTTTATGGCTCTCAGTAGGGCACAGACTTTCTGTGTGTCTTTTTAAGCCAGTGTTTCTCAACCTTTTTAAACTGGATAGATTTGAGGCCCCCTTTGGAAAATACCAGCTCTTTGTTTTTACGTTTGTTTTCTGTTTTGTTTGTTTTTTTACTACAGAAAAATAGTTGCAATTCTTCTGTTGCAAAGGACTGAGACCACTAAAGGGCAGAATGTTTTGGACACTACAGATTCCTATGTGAAATTTCTGGCTTTGTGAATCATGCTTACATACCCAGCAATGTCATCCTACCACCCCCTTGAAAGGATCTCAAGGCACCCCAAACTGCTGTGGCACACTGGTTGAAAATCATTGTCTTAAGCTATGTATGCCCCATCTGCTCTCTCGAGCCTTGAGTGGTGCTTCCTTAAACTGGAAGCATTTTAGTTGCTTCTTCATAATGTGTGTAGCAAGCCATTGGATGCAATGCTGTAGCATGGGGAGGGGGAGTGGGGCAACTGCCCTGGATGCTGAAATGAAGGGGCTCCAATAGGCACTGCCCAGCCAGGGCAGGGTGCAGGATGGAGCCACGAGTGGCTTGTTTGGGGGGTGTGGGGATGGGGGGAGGGCAGCTCCCACTGCTGCATGCACTCCCGGGCAAGCATCAGTGGGGGGTGTGCCCCCTGGATCTGTGCATGGGGCAAGGGCGAGCTGCTCTTGCAGGCTTTGTCCTGGGTGCCAAACTTCCTTGCCACAGCACTGATTGGATGACATTACCAATTATCCCTCTCTGCCAGTTAGCTGCTGGCATGGACTTATCTTTACTGCTTCCAGTGTGGGAGGGAGTCTGCCAACCACAGCAGTGTTTTTAGGAGCACTGCTGCTGGGAACAGAAAGTTTAAAATAAGGAGAAAAGCCCACCTCTGCCTGAGAGCACTGGGGATAAATACAAATCCTTTTGTACTCAGATCCATCAAAGTATTTCAGAGCAACCAATGTAACAGAAAAGTTCCTCCTTGGCTGCCTGTCTGTATTAATAAAACCCACACTGCCTTTTGACTCTATTGAAATGTGACTTCATCTCATTGAAAGCAGATTAGCTTTTGAAAACAATGATCTTATGCCAAGATGAGGGTCAGCATCCATTCCTGTTCCTAGAGCTCTTTGCAGTCTTTCTCTACAGTTGCGCTGTGCTTCACTATGACATTGTTCATTGCTCTCGTGCATTTTCCTACCCCAGATTGTTTACATCCAGATTTGCAGGATTGTGGGCTTTTTTTCCTTTAATTTTCCCTGTTAATTTGATCTCTTCATCACAATGGAAATGCTTTTGTAGTATTCACTCGATAATTGGTCTACACAGGGCTATATTAGTATTTCTATTACAGCTACCATTAAAGGTCAAATACGGAGCAGCACTGTTCCATCAAAATCTGCTCCTTCATTAACATTCTTTGTCATTACATATGAAGATGATCAGCAGAGCTGAGCATTTTAGAAATGTGTTTCCAGTTTAGCTCTTCATTAAAACTGTCCATCAGTCTGTGTTAATTTTTTAACGATGCGTGACATTTTGATTCCACGAGAAGGGCATCAGTCTCTTTAAAAGCCTCCTGAGCAGTGATCCTTGGCCAGTTCATATACTAATTGTCACTAGTGGAAACTTTCTACATGCACAGGGGTTGCCAGCATGATAAATGCTCATTTACACCAGCCTGAATAGATTTTAAATGAAGTGATTAATTTTAAAATCAATTAGTGCAAATTTCACATACTCCCGTCACAACAGCCTTGGCTTTAGTACAAGTAATGAAGTCCCCCTGTGGTGCATGACATATGTACCCTTCTTAACTTTTAATCCAAAGGAACAGGGCTTAAGTGCACTCAATACCTCTGAGGCTGTGGTCACCACTGGGACTCCATCAGTGTTGGTTTCTGACTCCTTAAGTGGTGTTTGGGGGTTAGGTATTCCCAGTCCCTCAGGCTTTCTCAGTTTGGATGGTCTGTATGTATATTTATCAGGAGAGAAGTCTATCATGCTGTGCCCCTGATGAGCTCGTTATTCCAAGAAAAAGACCACAGGTTTTGATTTTTAGTAACAAAAGCTCAGCCAGGTTTATTGTCCATAAACCAGCCTAGATACTAGCATCCATGGCCAGCTGGTGCATGATAATAGCTGGGTCATTTGTAGATATGGTACAGGCATGAACATAACCAAAAAGCCCAGTGCAAGTGTTTGGGGTTCCCAGGCCTTTTTATATGCTGCCCAAAACAACTTCTTGTTGACAGCATGAGCATCCCAGTTCTCACATCCTAGTTCTCACCAGTACTAAAGCTGGTGCTTGCAACTGTGGGGCATATCACTGCCTTTCTATTTTCCAGGTCTCTTATTTTTGTTTTAATGGCCAAAAAAGGGTCATAAAGAACTACAGAGAGCAACTTTATTGATGTGAAAGCTTATGTTGAAACGGCTGCAAAAAACCTATATGGTGACCCTCCAGTAAGGAATTACACATGTATACAGTATGAGGTATAATACTCTATTTACCTGGTGTCTGCACAGATGTGTTTGCATGTGAATAATATATTTTTGTCCATGTGCTTTGTGTGTTCATGACATCCTTGTACGGGTGACCTGAGGAGAGGATGTATTTCAGTCTGATGACTTGTGTCCCTCAGCCTTCTACCTCTCACCCCCAGACCACTGGCTCTTTTGGGTTGGTGAGGCCTGTATGTTTTGTTTAAAAAACAAAACAAAACAACTGTAAAGGGTATTGGGTTTCTTTTGATGCAGAATGGGAAACATTTTTGAAACCTCAAGCATTTGTGAGACGAAAACTATTTCTAGCCCATCTTTGTCTAGGTTGCCCTGACTGGTATGTTACACGCACAGTCACAGGCCTGGTAGAGGCACTCTAACAATTGATGGCTTAATAAGTAATTTTTAAGGCACTCAAGCAATGTACATTAAGGCTGGATTTTTTTGCAGTAGCTAAAGATGCCTCTCATGAATACACTTCAGAGCTTTAAGTCATTTAAATGTTGATTTTATTTGATGAGTTTACTTACTTGTTTTAGCCCTTATTCTAGCTTGTTACTAGTATGATAGGATATTAAGTTTGTAAGAAAATATGCTCTCCCTATGGAAATTCTAATCTAAATTATGTTTGGTTTACCACTGGGCTTCTCATTTAACCTCAAGATTAACCCTCCAGTATCGAAATGATTACCAGTGATGGTCTGTTTTGCTATTTTTATTGTGCATTTACTGCTCCCTTAGCTCATTTAAACTTCTTTCGATTTAAGGCTACTGCTTCCTGTGAAACACTTCAGGACCAGGAGCAGATTACAGCATTCTCACTTCTAAACACCATAGTCTTCAAGGTGACTTCAAGGTTTCTTCTCATTATCAAAGTGGGCTGTTTTGTCCAAGAAGCCTCTTAATTATAGTAGAAAATAATATCTTCTTATAAAATCACACTGAGTTGCTATGCACTGATCAGGGCACGGCTTATTTCTCAAAAGCTAAGGAATGGGCTCTGAGCCTTGCATGTCAATTCGGTGCTATGGGCAGTGCAGTCTGTGCAGAGTCTCAGTGCAGTTCTGCTTCCCTCTGGCACTAAAGTGAGTTTTGCGATCCCACAGTTTGGAAGCAGGTCCATAATTTGGAAGCAGAAGCTCATAATTGATGGGGGTGGGGCTGAGCATTTTTCACTTGTAAATGGTACAAATGAGTCACGAGGTCTCTTGGTCTTGTCGGGACAGTATAGCGTACTACAGGGCAGTGCCGTGCTTAGAGCTGTCTAGAGTTTGGGATTTTGTAAATCAGAGCTGTTCAACTGGTGGGCCTCATTCAGCCCTCGAAAGGTTGACCTGCAGTCTCCAGATGCCCTGTTTGGGTGCTGCTCCTCACACCACCCTCTCGTGCTGCTGCCTCTGTGGTCTCTGGGATCCCCTCCCTCATCCAGCTTCTGCTGCCTGCCCCAGCCCTGCACACAGGGTGGGATGGCATGGCTTGCAGCGCTCAGGGACCCTGTGTGATATAGTGGATCCAGTATGGTGCAGTGGGGATTGCTTCCTGCATGGCTGGAGAGGGGACTTCTGTGGTGGGGGAGCTTCAGCATAGCGCAGAGCAAGGAAGGGATCCCGTGGCATGTGGCCGGGGGGGGGTGTGCAGCTCTTGGCACTCAAACTGGACAGCACTGGTGTAAATTTTAGTGATATACAATGCTGGGTTATTTAGCACAGATAGAAACACAGGGGTGTTCCTAACTTCTATTCCGCTAAAAAGTCTCGAGCATTTTGGACTGAATACTACCTTTATGTTCCATTACAATAAATGCCTTTCTTGGTGACTCTTGCTTTCTATAACACCTGATCTCTCTTCATGAAGCCTTTTCTACAGTATTATTGTAAAGACATAGAGCAAATTTGGCTGAATAGATTGATAACAAAAGGGAACAGGTTACCTATATGCTCAATTGATCCCAGAAATGACTTTTTTGGCTTTTGCTCTTTTGGTCACTGTGTCTGCTGCTGCTCTGTCAGTCTCCCTTTTAAAGCTTATGCGCGTTTTGTTTCCAGCTGACCTGAAAGCAAAGTCACACACCATCACTCAAGGAAAATGAGAAATATATATTTCCTCTGTAGTTTCATAAGATTGACTAGACCTGCATGCAGTAGCCCAGGGAAAGGAGGAAGAAATTACTATGTGCAGAACACTTAGCTTAATAGAGCATCTCTGCAGTAACTATGATCTCTGGTTGTATCAGGTGCATCATTCATTTTGCATTTGACCAGGCAGTCTTTTCTATGTTTTAGACAGGGGCAGAGATGCCAGGACTACTGAAAATTGGTCAACAACACGTAAGAAAAAATAAACAGACTTTGACCAGGGTGCTATGTATCCAAGCAAGCATATTGTGCATTTATAGATTTCATCGATTTCATAGACATTAGGGCTGGAAGGGACCTCAGAAGATCATTGAGTTCAGCCCTCTGTCCCATGGGCAGGAAGTCAGCTGGGGTCATAGGATCCCAGCAAGAAAAACATCCAGGTTTCTCTTGAAGGTGTTCAATGTAGGTGCTTGAACCACCTCCAATGGCAGGCTATTCCAGACCTTGGGGGCTCGGACAGTAAAGAAATTCTTCCTTATGTCCAGCCTGAAGTGGTCTTGCAGGAGTTTTTAACCATCAGACCTCGTCAGCCCTTGGGGCACTCTGGTGAACAAATGTTCCCGCAGATCCTGGTGGTCATCCCTGATAAACTTACAGGTGGCCACCCAATCACCTCTAAGCCTGCGTTTTTCCAGGCTGAAGAGTCCCATAGCTCTCAGCCTCTCGTTGTAAGGTCTGTTTTCCTGACCTCTGATCATGCACATGGCTCTTCTCTGCACTCTTTTAAGCTTCTCCACATCCTTTTTGAATGGTGGAGCCCAAAACTGGATGTAATACTCCAGCTGCGGCTTCACCAAGGCTGAATGCAATGGGAGAATGATGTCCTGGGATTTGCCTGAGAAGCATCTATGGATGCAAGCCAGGGTTTTGCTCGCTTTACTAGCTGCAGCATCACATTGAAGGCTCATGTTAATCCTGACCCCCAAGTCCCTCTCATCTGTAGTGCTAGTCAGCGTAGTGCTAGTCTGCCGAGCCTATAAGGATGCTGCAGGTTTTTCCTCCCAAGGTGGAGAACCTTGCATTTTTCGGTGTTAAACACCATCAGGTTCTCGTCTGCCCATTTCCTGAGCTTGTCAAGGTCAGCCTGGATCGCCCTCCTGACCTCAGGTGTGGATGTGTTACCCCAGAGTTTGGTATCATCGGCAAACTTGGCCAGTCCACTTTGACTCCAGTGTCCACATCATTAATGAAGAGGTTGAACAATATGGGTCCAAGGACAGAGTCTTGGGGGATCCCACTAGTCAGGGCACCATGACAATTGACTTCCGTCAGCCACCACTCTCTGGGTCTGATCACAGAATGAATTTCTCAGCCAGCAGATCATGGTGGACCCGAGGCCACAGTTGGCCAGTTTTGCCAAGAGGTGATCATGGGATACCAGATCAAAGGCTTTTTAAAAGTCAAGTTATATGACATCAATCTCTTCCCCCTTGTCCAGGTGATAGGTCACCTGGTCATAAAAGGAAATGAGATTGGTCAAGCACCACCTACCTGCAAGAAATCCGTGCTGGCTATCCCTCAGGGTGTTGCCATAGGCCAGTCCATTAAGAATGGCCTCTTTGATAATCTTTTCTAAGACCTTCCCTTGTAGTTTGGCCTGTAGTTCACCAGATCCACTTTCCTCCCTTTCTTGAAGATAGGCACCACATTGGCCTTTTTCCAATCATTGGGCACTTCACCAGAGTGCCAGGAGCACCAGGGGCTGAGCTATGATGCAGGCCAGCTCCTTGAGTACCCTGGGGTGTAAATTGTCAGGGCTGGCTGACTTGAAGGTGTCCAGCCTCTCAAGGTATTCCTTCATGAGGTCAGCATTGATGGAGGGCAAGGAACCACCCTCACTCAGGAGTCCCTGTCCCGTAATGGGCAGATGCAAGTACCCATTTAGTAAGTTTACCAGTTCCCCTCTCTGTTGTTTTCACTAGTTTAGATTGGGGTGCTCATCCTCTGGCCTGTGGACCAAATGTGGTCCAGAGACCCTTGGAATCCAACCTATGGGGATCCTCAATGGTTGGGAAACTTGATAGGAGAGGAGCAGTGGCAGTACTGCCACTACTCCCTGTTTCCAAAATCCCAAGCCCGGGGGGCAGGTCAAAGCCAGGCCATGGCTCTCCCCGACATGGGTAGATATGGGCCAGGCTATGCCCCTTCCCCTTTTCTTAATTGGGTTGGGGCCAGGACACATCCTCTCCCCCTGTGCAGTTGGTTGGAGGCTTACCCATCCCCCTTCTCCAACTCACCTTCTTGGTGGGGCCAGCTTACAACCCCTCCCTCCTGCTAGGCTGGACCATGCCCCGTCTCCCTGCATAGCTGGTTTGGGGCTGGGTCACCCCCCCCTCCACACATGGGGTTAGGCCACTTTTCCCCTCCCCACCCCTTGGGGCTGGGTAGGGGCCAGGTCATGCCCCTTTCCCTCTGTGGATTTCTTTGCTAGTGGTGATCTGTGAAACTTATTTCTGCTGTAAAATGTTCTTTATATCAACAGCATCTTTGTGGGGACTTTTCCACCTTGTAAATAAAGTGGATTTGTAAGGTAACAATTGTCATTTAACCTGGGCCAGTCTTGAAAAATGAAATATAAAAGACAGATATGAAACAACTGCGAAATCCAGGTAGGCTTTGTAGCTCATGTGACAGTTTGTCCAGCTTAATTTCTGATTGGAAATGATGAGCTCCTAGTATGTCTGTCAAACCACAAACGTGACATAGATTGTAAGGACACATTTGTGGTATGCAGCTGCTGCCAATATGGCTGCCTTGGCTTAGCTGTCATGGCAGAGCCCATTTGTGGAGATATTCATATGGTGACAGGAGGGGTTTTCATGCAGGCATAGATATACTCCCTCCCAAAATAAACTAAATTAATCTAGAACAAACACTGTTGCACTGGCATTGCTTTGCCTACATCAGGAGTGACTTATGCTCTTAGCTGACGAAGCAATGCCAGTAGAGCTCAGTGGTGCAGACAAGTCTGTGGTTGACTTCTCAATTTTCTACTCCCTTCTTATCTCCTCTTCGGACTGAAATTCCTAGGGGATGGGTGATGGTCTTTCAGCAAGAGTAGTGGGGAATCAAGAAACCAAAGTGCTTTTGAGTTGGAACCTGAGCAAGTTTATGAAGGAGGTTTTTTTTTTAACTTAGTTGCCTGCGCTGAGTGTGGACTAGATGAACCAAGAGGTCCCTTTTGAGACTTATGTTCCTTACCTACGTAACATGTAAATCAGTTAGAAGTGGACCTTCATGGCAGATGCTCAACAGGCCAGACCCAGAATTGTATTTTAGCTTGGTTGGTTTAAAAAGCAAACTCTGTGCACCTTGTGAGCAGGCTTTGGCTGAGATGGCAGCAGCAATACAAATCAAATACAAAGTGGATTTGAAAGAGATCTTTTATTTGACAGAGGCTGAACAAATTCGATGGTATAAACTACAGGGATGGTAACTTAGTATAACCATAAAAGCGTGTGCATTTTATTTAACAATAATCATTCCTTTCAGCAATTGACATGATACCTGATGAGGAATGAGCTATATTCATAGGCGAGTTTCCCACCAGTTCACATGCCAAAACCTTCATACAACTACAAGTTGCATCCATTGACTATCACTGACTTACTGTCACTTTGATGGTACCATCTTGTTTTGATGTGATTGTGCTACAGTAACATTTTAAAGAGAAGGTAAGGTATAAGCCAGACAGGAGAACTTAGCAATACGTTTCATGTGCTGGGCACCTTTTCATGCTTTTCAAAGTTAGTAAAGTTTGAGATTTGTTATAGCCAGTGCTCATAATGTATCCTATTTTAAGGTTGCCTGACCGGTCCCATTGTAAGAACCCATTTTTATTTGCTCATAACTGCAAATGAACTGCTTGGGGCTGAAATTTTCCATGAAGAATGTTTGTCTCAAAAGTGTTTAGACAAAATTCAGCCCAAATTATTCAGTTTCTAAGAATGAGACTATGGAAGAATGCATTATGTTACTCACGTTAAATGACTGAGACCTTTTCTTTCTCATGTGCTAGTATCTCATTTTTTGGTGTAAGGACTAATAAAATGTCAAGGGTACATAGGCTTTGAATCAGAGGTGCGCCTTCTCTCATCCCTCTGAAAAGCCATGTAGGTTTGGCTGGATTATAAACCTGTGAAAAATCATGTCGTATGTGCTCAGCTAAGTGTTACTGGAGTTTTGCTTCCTTCTTGTTGAGTGTACGCCAGTCTCGCAGCCTCTAGCACTGACCAAACTGAACATGAACCATCTATCTCCTTCTCATATTGTTGACTTGTCTTCAAGTTGTAGTCCACCATACCTCCCAGAACCTTTCCTGAACTACTGATGTCTCCCCAATTACTCCAAATTTTACATTTGTGTTTACACTTAATTTTTCCTTCCTAAGTGTAGTGGTTTGTACTTGTTTTTATGCATCTTATATTGACCATTTGTCCAATTTATTTAGATCAATTTGGATTCAAACCCTGTCCTACAGAGTCCTGGTAACCCCTCTCAGCTGTATATTATCCACAGTTTTTAAGTGTGCTTTCTATTCCCTCATTCAAGTTGTTAATGAATATATTCAACAGAACTATGCTCAGGAGAGACCTTGGCAGGGACCTGATTTAAATTGTCTTCTCTGAGTGACAGTGCTAAATGGATGACTGTTATTTGAGCACGTGTGTTCAATCACTCAAAAAACCAATATATGATCATATTATTAAAGATTGTCATAATGCATATGTACAGGAGACTAAATTGAGGTTAGACATTTTCTAACTTTTGAGTGTTTGTCCATGTTATTTTAATAAAGTTATTTTAACAAAGTGTATGTGTGTATTTATATTCTTCAGAAATATTAAGGATTATTTCCTAGATTAATTCCTACTTTTGGGGGGTGAATTAAATATTGTACACTCCTGCTACCCTTATTCACCTGGAATCACTTTCATAAATAAGGGAAACCTATTTTAACCCATAATATTTCATTCTTATCTAGATGGCACCATTGCCCCACAGATTTGGAGTCAATTAATTTAGCTTGTTTTTGCTTAGCACAGCCTAACCTTAGGTTTGTATGCTCCAGCTTTTAGTTACAGATTATGAATTGCATTTATGTTTCTGGATATTAGTCCATTTACGTAAGGCATGCACAGTTAGCCCAAAGTTTGGATTTTTCTGGAAGGCCTGAACAATTCCAACTTTTGGCCTATTTTGAGAGTTCAGCATGTGCAGTGTTAATGCAAGTTTGGCAGGAAAGTGTGGCATGATTGATGTGAGTAATGAAGATTAAGTAAATGTATCAAGGAGTGACTGACAGATTGTTTGACAGCAAGAGACGGATGATGATTGGTCACCAGGAGTGGGGTGACTGTGCACGATTTTTGCCTTGTAAAAGAGGAGTGGGTTGGTCGTGCAAAATTTTGCCCTACAAAAGTGAGTCATAAGAGCACCCTGTTTGGGCTTTGGGTCTGGGAGTTGTGGTGTGAGTTGGCTTTGTGGATTTGGTGTGGTAGATTGTGGAATTGTGGTTGTTGCAGTGGCGGTTGTTGTGGTCATGTCTGAGAGTCTTCTTTTTGCACTTGTCTTTGTGTCTGAGCAAACCCGAGAAGGATCCCAGTACTACTTGGGGCTCAGCTGAGCAAGGATCTCTCTCCCTAAGTAGCATTTTGCCTTCTGTCTTGAGTAGGTATTGTAAGGTGTGAGTATAAGTCATGTCTGTCCTTGTTCTGTTAGTGTCTGTGCCTGCCTATACATGTGCTCGGGGTGGCGTTTTAATTAGAGCAGTTCCCGGACAGCTGTTCTAATTAAAACGGCTTTCCTTCGTGTGTATTGAGCCCCTGTGTGTTTCAAAATGATGCTTGATCTGAAGTTCATTCGATGAGGCTTAGTTAAAGTGCCCCCACAGCCATTTTGAAAAGTCGGCGGGGGAGAGGGGCTTAATACACATGAGTGATGCGACACAGGAGTGTTTTAATTAGAATGCAAATGAGCACATCTGTAGGCAGCCTGTGTCTAGGTTATGCATGAGTGAGTGTGAGTAAGAGCGGTTGCTTTGCAATATTGCAGCGCAGTGCTGCGTTGCCATTGGGAGCAGCCTCTGAAGGATTTCTGCTGTGGTCTCCTTACGTTCTCTGGACTTTATTTGGTATTGTGTCACCCGTTTGTGTCCCTTTGTTGTTATTTCCCTTTGTTTTTAATAGTAACCAGGTTGTTTTAAAACCTTTGTGTCCATCAATCAATGAACGAAGCCAGAACTCTGGTCTGCTCTGAGATGTTGGACTAGGTCAGCTTGGGCCTGCAGTCTTTAAGATGTCCTATTCAACTGCCCCTTTCATGGGAGAGGTGGTTTGACTGATTGGGACCCCTACTCTAATTAAAAATTTAATCAGTTGACATGCCCCTCTCATCAACGGGTCCTTCTATAAAAATAAATCAAATGTTTTCTACTGTGGGATAAAATATTTTATTTTCAACTCCTTTTTTTGACAGAAAGTCCTTTATTTTTAGATGCGTGTTTTGTTGTTGTTTTAATTTTGAGGGGAATTTTGGTGAGAAGAAAATGTGATTTTTTTTTTTTTTTTCTTCTTATTTCTCCTGCTGCTTTTTCATATTTTAGTAGCAAAAATTGAAATAAGAAAGCTGGAGAAATAAAGTAAGATGGGAGAGAGGAGACTAAATGAAAATCCTTAAATGAAAATACCAAAAAAAAAAAAAAAAAAGGTTTTAATAGTTTTAGGAGATGAAACTGTTGTTCCTTTTCGAACCTGGGAAGAGTACAGCCGGATTTTTGTGAAAAAAATATGGTCTCCTTTCAATCAACCTCTTGGGTTTGTTTTTTTTTTTTTTTTTTCCCACTGGGCTCCCTATACTGGAAACCCCTTCTGACACAACTAACATTGCTTCTGTGAGTACTTCTATTGAAGTACTAGTGAAGTTAAGTATGCGTGGAAGTGTTTTGTAGGCTCATGCCCCAAGGTTTTCTTTTATGTGTTTTGCCGCAGAGATCTGAGACTATGCTGCCAAGGGGGTTCAGATACCAACATACTGCCAGCAAAGTCTGGGATTATATGCTGCTTTTTGATGATAGGCTCCAAGAGGAAGAGAGAGCCATTGCATAGGTCTCTTTTTTGGTAGATGGCCGTTAAGTGGGTGTTATCATAGCTGGTTACATCAGAGGAGGCTTTGGGACTTTCAAGTACAGCATTGGTGACACTAGCAGCAGGATATTGCTTCAGTTCAGTTGCTGAAGATCACGTAGCAGTTTCAGATAAGTGAAAGTCCTACTGTGTTTGACAGGAACAACTTGCTTTTTTCTTTTTTCCCCCTCCTTTACGTTTTCAGATTTTAGATTTTTAACTTGTTTGACAATGTGTAAAGTTCAGAAAAGGAAATGTTTTTGCATAGCAAGTCAGATTTACTGTATCTGCAAAGCTTTTCAATAAATGTGAGGGGAAGTTGTTGCAAATATCTACCATGGGCTTCAGTTGAGAAAGCAATCACTTACACTCAGTAATCTTGCCTTTAATTATCCAAGATACTTTAGGCTGGGTATTCAGCATGCACACACAATATATATTTATCTCTCGGGAATGACCAAGTTAAATCTGGGTAGGATCCATGGTGCAAGCTCCTTTCTGGCAGCTTGGAAGTCATAGTGCAAGTGCTATTGGGTTCAGATAACTTCTTGATCACTTGGGAACCTTGTCTGTGCATTGGCCACCTGTCTGTCTCCTATTTATCTAATTGGTTGGAGCAGATCCTTTGGACCCTTGTGTTTTCTTTTTGAGTGTTCCCTGACTGAGGTGTTGTGGCAGGTTGGATTTTTCTTAAGTGCCTTCCAGTACTCCAACCTGTGCCTCATAAGTTAATGGCAAAGCACTATTGGCTTCATTAGATTGGGGTCTTCATACTTCATTGTTATTTTTACAAGGCATGTAAATGTGTCCTAGGAGATGGCCCATAAATGAATTGGCTAAATGTCCTTACATGCCTCCCAAACTACACATCAAGACAAAGATAATAGCTTTGACATAACCTCACAGGATAAAACATGCCAAATCAGTGTAAAAGGGAAAAGTGGTACCCTTGTCTCTTTAGAGCATTTTAACACTTACCCTATGCCTCGGAGACTTTACACAGGTTCAAATAAAGGATTAATGGGCTCCTATACATGTGCAGGTGGCTGTTCCAGTGTGCTGTGATTCCAATGCACTGGAGCAGACGTGATTAATCGAGTCTCCTGGAGCATGGAAATTACTGTACTCCAGCATCATGTGTCCCCATGCTGAGAAATGGCAGCAGAGCTCTTTAAAGTTCATTTGAGCTTTAGTTCAAAGCACCCCACTGCCATTTTTCTGTGACAAATGTTCATGCTGATACATGTGACACTCCAGGAGCTTTTCATTGGTGCGGCTCTTAGAGCTGCGCTAATTAAAGCTCCCCCCCCGCCTCGATGAGCACGTCTATAAATGCCTATTCCTTCTAATCATCATAAACTCTAGCACGCTTGACACAGGTGGGCATACAGGCAATCTCACTGCTACTGCACAGTAGCATGTGAAAAAATGGTACGGGGATAGCACTTGCTCATGCTTATGCAAGTACTAAATGACTGTGCAGTAACAACCGCACAATCCGCTGCTTGTGTAGATGCAGCTGGAGAGCTGGAGTTTGCTTGCAGCATGTCCAGAGGGTTAATGTTCACTAAAGTAGTGAAGCTGTTGAATGGGAGGTATACGGGTAAAAAGGTCCAACATCTCAGGAGAAGCTCAATGCAGTGATGACCTTTCCTCTCTTTGTAAAATGAGCATGGATTCATTCTGACAAGGGTGAGGTGGTTGCTGTTCCAAACTCATCCTCTGTTGGCTGATTTGATTGACCCCAAGGCACTTAGTATTTCTGATCCTTTATTGCTTTTAGATTATACTAAGCCAATGAGTTAGGCTTTCTTTTGGATTCAAAAGTCAGTCAGGTGTCATCACTGCTGCTCTTTTAGACACCTTATCACTTGGGTACTAACAATTGCTGTCCTGTGGTCCAGGCTCTGCAACAGAGCTGGGTAAATAGATGGGAAGATTATTCAAATAGCTTGGCAAATTCTGAATTCCTTTTTGAATCTGCTGTCCCTATCCCTCCTTGTGTTTGCTTCTCTAAGAACATTTCTGGGAACGGGGTTTTGTTTGCACAGAGGTTTGGAAATGGCTCTTTGCGTGGAGGCATTCATTGACCTTGCAAGTGGGTACGTGGCTGGTGTAATTTGTGCTCTGAATATTTCTCTTTTTACAAAGTTTGTCATCCAGTTCAGGAGCAGAAACAATGCCAGATTAGTTAGATGACCTGACATGAGCCCCACACAAGAAATAGCTGAAGCAAATAATTTGGTAACAACCCAGAAGCTGAAATCTGTTTGCATAAAACATACAAACATTTTCAAATACTAAAGAATAAGTGCCAGTGTCTGTGGGTGAATGAACCACGGACAGAAACCTAGAATAAAGTAATTGGCTAAATTTTTTCTATACATGTTTGATTTGTTATTCTCTGCACCAGAACATTGGAGAAGGAAATCAAAGCAGCTTGAGTTGGGAAGTGAGAGCTGGTCTCTGCAGCTCTTCTTCAATCATAGATTTCAGTGTGTAGTGGTATATTCTCTCTCTCTCTCTCTTTGTCTCAGTCTAATCCTGACACCTTGTACAAGCCTTTCAGCAACCTGGGGGCAAACTGTCTTGCCTGCTTTTGTGGATTTTGCATGTTCGCTCAGCTACACTTCCAGTGCCTTGATTTAAAGTAACTGAGATAAGTAATACAAGATATTAGTCCTGTGCAACCTTCAGTACATGCAGCTGAAGATTTAATGAATCTTGGATCCATAAGTTAAGTGGACTATTTTTTTTTGTTTGCAGTTGCCTTTCTGAAGTCTGCCGAGTGCCTTAAACATGTACAATTCACTGAGAAATAGCAGTCTTAAAATCCACAATTGCCCTATAGAACAGTCTCTTTAGTAAGCTAAATTGCTTATCGTTAGTGCAGTTTGTTATCTGGAAATAATGTGCAAGAGGATATAACAGAAGACGGGTATAAAGTATTCTCCATTTGGAGTAGCAGTAGGGGAGATCTCACAGTCTTAAAAGGTGTGGTAAAAAGGGTTTCAAGTGGATTTTACGGACAGATTCTGGGGTCTTCACAGTTGTTTCCAAACAAATTGATCTCTGTGACTTCAGACAATGGCTACTTTCATACTGTGAAAAAGTTTGGTTTGAGGTGGGTGGTTTGCTGGTGATGGTGGTATTTCCTTTGCACAAAATGTCAGTTTGTGATGCCATTATATTCCTAGACTTTGGAACAGGATGATAGATATTGTAGTATCTGACTTTGGGATTCCCAAACCATCACTTTCATGGCAGCGTTAGACTTCTCCATGGTTCTTTTAGATCTCTTGGAGAACTTTTCATTCATCAAGGCAAGAGGAATGAAGCTATAACTTTGATGACAACATGACCATAACCACATGTAAACGTTTTGCTCACTGGTTGGATCAGGATTCTTAGTTGATTCTCCATTTTTCTTCCTAAGGTCCTTGAGTAGGAAGAAAACCCGTGTGTGTACGAGTCAGTTTTATAATGTTTCCCAGGTGTCCTATTATGCACATTGTGGTGACTTGCATACACTTGGTCTGGCTGGGAGACCGCTTCATAGTACCACTGAAGAGAGCGTCTCCTCCCAGGTCATGAAGAATATGCAAGAGGACTGGCAATTTCTAGTTTGCCCCTTGTACTCTGAAGAAATGGATGTATTCCCTCTCCCAAAATGTGAGGTTATATGACTTGCTGTCCCAGTGAAAAGAAATTCCTCATTACCATTAATGCTCTGGCTCTTCACATGAAAGCTGGGTGGCTGAGAGTAGCTGCTAATTATCATCTGTCTCCACCAGGTGGAAACATTGTCACAGCTTTTCTAATCTGATTTTAATTTCTTGACATTCTGTTCCAGGGAAGCAAACTCAAAAATATCTTGTTCCCTCCCAACTTTCCTTGTCCATTAACTTGTTGATAGCCACATCAGAAAACTAGGCTGGTATTTCAAATTGCTCTTTGCAAACCCAGAACATGATGCAACTTAATATTTTACTTAGTCCTTTTAACTGAATTATATAGTGTGATTAACATGAATATAACCGGTTGTAGCCAATGTTCATAAAGTACCACTCTGATCTGTCTTGTGTATATAGAACCTAATTTGCATATTTGATAGGGATATCACCCATTTTGAAGTGGAAGGCTTCTTGGCTAAGTACAGCAGAACAGCCCAAGGCAGAATTGATCCAACCTTTGTGGGTTTCTCTAAGCTATGACAATTGGATCATGAGCAAACATAATACACATTCGTCTTTGTGGGGAAAGCAAGCAAATGCCTCTACTGGCCAGGGGTGTGCTCCTGCACACATCCCAGCTTGGCAGTGGAGCACAGCTGAACGGGACCATCCCCAGTTGGCTGTCAGACACATGCCCCCAATTCTCTGCTGGCACCACAGACATTCCCCTGCACTGAGCCCTAGGCTTCCAGAGCTGGTAGCCATGGCAGTCCGGGGGGGGGAGAGCTGGGGTGGGAGGAGGGGAACAGAAGACCCCCCCCCCCCCCAACAAGAGCCCTCCCACTTGGGGTCTGCACAGTGCAAGTGGCCCTGCGGCAAGGGCTTTTCCTCCATAGCCCGGCTTTGCTCGCTGCAGCCCAGCTAGGCAATAGTCAGGAAGAAAGCCAGGCACCAGATGAAAAGCCCCGAGTGCAGGGGATCCCCCCTTCCCGTGCAGACCCTAGCTGGGGGGGATGTGGGTGGGGTGGGAAGGCTCTGTCACCCCTCTCCTACCCCTGCCCCCCACAGCTAAGAGGATGGGTTTAGCATGGGGGCAGGGTGGGGGTGATCCCCTAGCTGGGCTGTGAGGGGAGGAAAGCCCCACACTGTGCAGATCTCAGCGTGGCTGCAGGGAGGAAAGCCAGACTACGTGGGAAAACCCCCTGCTGTGGGGACCCCATGCTGCCTAGCACCCAACTGGGGAGGGCAGGGTGGGAGGCTCTGTTTCCCACCCTCCCATCC
>NW_017729029.1:57661339-57661631 GCF_001723915.1 Gavialis gangeticus
AGCGTGGCTGCAGGGAGGAAAGCCAGACTACGTGGGAAAACCCCCTGCTGTGGGGACCCCATGCTGCCTAGCACCCAACTGGGGAGGGCAGGGTGGGAGGCTCTGTTTCCCACCCCCCCATCCCCTTCCTGGCTCCAGTGCCCTCCACCATCTAGGCTGGGGAGCAGGGTCTTTGCTGCCTCAGCTCTATGACACCCTGGGGGGAGGGGGAGAGCAGATAGTGGGGCAAAGGCTAGCCCCCCCTGTGATTGGGGGTTGGCAGGAGAGGCGCAAGGCATGCTGGGATGCTGGG
>NW_017729029.1:57666631-57668816 GCF_001723915.1 Gavialis gangeticus
GCTAGCCCCCCCTGTGATTGGGGGTTGGCAGGAGAGGCGCAAGGCATGCTGGGGTGCTGGGGGACTGAGAAGTAACTTGAGTTGGGAGGGGATGTGGGACGGAAGTTCCATAGACTGGTTTAACCTAAATCAGTTAAGTCTGATACTACATCCATCCAGGTCTATTTAAACTAGTTTCAGCCATTTTGAAACTGGTCTATGTCCCCTGAACTTCTTTTCTGTTACAGGTTCAAACTGATTTCTGATCACTTATACTGGTTTATGTGTCATTTGTGTCCCTAGCTTTGGTGTCTTGAAATTATTCACAGTAATTTATCAAGATGATATTGAAAGACAGGAAACTAAATAGGATTGAAAGTGTAGATTTTTGTGACCCCTTTGAAGTCAGTGGCCAAGCTGACTTTGGTTTCAATGAAGTCCAGATTTCACCCATAATGTCCATCCATCCAGTGGGGCCAACTGCAACATTTTAGATGTGAGTTTTCAATTCCTTTCCCCTGTGTTTCACTTGTGTAAAGATAAGCTCATGGTCTCTTCACCCTTGTTTTGCTTTTGTAAATATTGAGTTCTGTGCTGCTTGTGTGACTGCCTTCAAGTTGAATGTTGTGCTTTTCTAGAAAGTGGTGTATTTTGTTTGGGGTGTAGCAGTTTGTCCATACTTTTGACCAAGACTGCGCACAAACTCTCAATTCCTTGGTGTGAGTGATATGAGAAAGCATTACATCTGAACTCTGCAACCAGGGAACAAATATTGCAGTAGCCTTCTCATTCACTTTCTTGGAATGGTTCTTTGGACAAAGCCTGAGTGCTCTATCTGTAGAGGAAAAAGTTGAATTAAAAAAAACAATTGGAAAAACAGAGGGATATTAGAAAAAGGCTGATTTTTATTGAGTAAATGATTTTGTTGCAGATTCATTTTCATTTCTACTGTCAATCAAGAACTTGTCTACTCTATTGGTATTTTTCAGTAATCCATTTGGAAACATCTACCGTATTTAAAAGCTGATGTGAAGGTCAGTTTGTGGTAGGTTTTACTTTGAAAAACCAGCATGAATTCTGCAACATCAAATTATCAAAGAAGTGAAGAAAATGTGCCATTAAACTACTGCAAACATCTGTGCCAACCCTGCAACCCGAGAAACTGGCAGAAGAAAGAAGGGGGAGTTCTCACTTTTATACAGAAAATCACAGGAGTGAGGGTCACAAGCCAATGGGCCAAAGGAAAGGACCAGGTAAAAGGTAAAGAAACATCAGCACTGTGGTAATATATACTCAACACCTTAATTTCACCCCACACCTCCGGAAGGTGTCTCCAAACAAGTTTTTAGTTCCTAGAGCCTTTAGCAGCCTGCAGCTGCTCCCAAGTCTGAGTTCAGCTCCTTCAGCTCACAGTCCTGGCTGATGGAGATCTCCAGCTCCACTGTGAGCTCCTCTGTGTAGGGCTGACCAGGTTCCACGTGCACACTGTCCTCTCTCTTCCCCTTACTCCAGCTTCAAATTTCCTCTTCCTTATATTTTTTTGGCCTCCCGGTCTCTGGGGGTGTCTGGGCCTTGCAGTCCTAATTAATAGTAACCATAACTCTGCAGACTGCTCCGTGGTTCCACCTGCTGTTACACGCATTACTTTCACATTACGTATCCTTTTATTCATCACTGGCAGGCATCAATGTCAGGAGACCGTGGAGATTATGCCTTTGGTGGGTTACTGGGTACCACCACAGCTTGAGTGGTGAGGAGTCTGATGCGTGACAAGCAGACCCTCCGCCAAGTTGCACATATGAACTTGGTTGAGCTTGCATTGGTATGCCAAGTACTGTTTTGTCTTGCTTGCCTCTGACACCTTTTCTTTATCTCGTGATTGACCCTCTTCATCTCAAAGCAATATATGCCCTGTTTCACGGTGGCTTTCCACTTGCAGCAGTTCAAAGCAATTGATTCCCAGTGTTGGCCATCAATGTTGGCTCGTGAGTGGCAGGCCCTGTCAGACCAACCTGGTGGCCTTTTATGATCAGATCACCAGATCATTAGATGCAGGGGTAGCAGTGGACATAGTCTTCCTGGACTTCCGGAAGGCTTTTGACACTGTCTCTCACCCCGTTCTCATTAAGAAACTGGGGGGCTGTGGTGTAGACACCCACACAGTCAAATGGGTCGCCAACTGGCTGGAGGGCCGCACCCAGAGGGT
>NW_017729029.1:57669864-57670550 GCF_001723915.1 Gavialis gangeticus
TTTGACCCCAGTGCTCTTCCTGCCATGGCAGGGGGTCAGACTAGATGATCTGCTCAGGTCCCTTCCGACCCTAGAAACTATGAAACTATAATACACAACTTGTGAAGGTTTTTCTTGCTGATGTCCACAAAACGGAGTTTGGGTCATCCAAGTTGATGTATGCCAGTGGCCAGCTCACTGTAGAGTATGTCCTTGGGGATTTGGCCAGCACTCATATGATTCACATGTCCTAACCAATGGAGGCATCTCTGTCTCAGAAGCATGAACGTACTGGGTACCTTGGCCCATTCCAGAAGAGTGAAGCTGGAGAATTTGTCATGCCATGTTAGGCCCAGGATACGGCAGAGACATTGAAGATGGAAACTGTTCAGTTTTCTTTCTTCCTTGGCATAAGGAATCCATATGTCACTGCTGTACAGTAGAGAGCTACGTATGAAAGTACAGTAAGTGGACAACTTTGTCAATTGACTGGGCACTCTGTTTTTCCAAACTCTTTTGAAGTTTAGCCATGCAGTTGCTAGTCTTTCCAATGCGAGCATTTAATTTTAGCTTCCCAGCCAAGATTTTGAGAGACAGTGGAGCCCAAGTAAGTGAATTTTTCAACCATTTCCAGGTTTTCATCATTTATTCTAACTTCAGCAGGGTGGTCAACTTGTTGACCCATGACTATTATCTTCTTTAGGCTA
>NW_017729029.1:57675550-57680499 GCF_001723915.1 Gavialis gangeticus
TCCAAACTCTTTTGAAGTTTAGCCATGCAGTTGCTAGTCTTTCCAATGTGAGCATTTAATTTTAGCTTCCCAGCCAAGATTTTGAGAGACAGTGGAGCCCAAGTAAGTGAATTTTTCAACCATTTCCAGGTTTTCATCATTTATTCTAACTTCAGCAGGGTGGTCAACTTGTTGACCCATGACTATTATCTTCTTTAGGCTAACGGTCAGACTGAAATTGTCACAAGCACAAGAAAAGTGATCCATGAGACTGCAGTCCTGCTTCTGAATGATTAACAAATGCTGTGCCAGGGTGTGTGGGGTGTTTGAGGAGGGGTAGAACCTTTGTTTCTCAAAAGGTGACACCTTGTTAAAGTGGTTTTGGATTACTAGTCCTCACTTGAATCGCACTCTTACTAATGGCTCCATGTGCCACATCTTGGGCAACTGCTTTCATCAGCGGGCTGAACTTAGTAGAGGGGGACAGTTCTCATCATTAGAACTGCCCTCTGGTTATCACAATGGCAGCGGTGGCAGAAGAGGGTATTTTCCAATGGCAAAGCTGATGGAAGATGATGACAATAACCACAACCACTACCTTGTGGATTGCCTCGGGAGAGGTGAAGGCTAAGGGAGTAAACCTTGAAAGAAAATCCGGAGTGGAGCTCATAAGGCAGTTATGTAATTATTCAGTCTTCTTCCTGGCAGCTCCTACAACTTTCCCAGACCCACATTGTATTAGTTCTACCTTTCCAGTGGATAAATCGGCAAAGCCAAAAAGGTGATTCTGACATTTGGGTAACTCTTGATGACCTAGAAAACGCCCAGGCTTTTGTGCCCTGGAGATGTTACTCCAGGCTTTGCCAATGTGTTGAAACAAAAGGGAGTCATCAGTTACTGGTAATAAGCCATGGATCGATTGGCATAGATCCAGGTGCCAGGGGTTGTCTCTGATGGTGGGGAGAGATCATCGCACCTCATTGGAAAACTACAGCCCCCCGCAAGCTGGTCAGTCCCTAGCCAATTAAGGTATCTTCCTACTATAACCTACTGCTTCAATGGGTGCTTGGAGCTTAGAGAATCAATTTGGAAACAGATTTCTATCATGTGCCACCATCTACTACAAAAAATGAGAGGAAAAAACTTTCAATCCTAAAGACTGGATGTTGGAAAGTATGTACAATGACCCCAGGTATATCCAATGACCTCCAAACTGTTGACGATGCAGGCAAAACTCCAGTCATTGATGCAGAACTGCTGAGACTGAATATTAATATTGCTGTTCTACAGGAGACCAGGCTACCAGACACCGGCTGCCTGAAAGAAAAGAACTGCCTTTTTCTGGTGTGGTAAACAGCCTGAAGAAATCAGAGAGCATGGTGTTGGTTTTGCAGTCAAAAATAAACTGCTGTTTGCAGTGGAAATCCCAAACAAAGGCTCTGAAAGATTAATGGTGCTTTGGCTCATTGCTGCCTCTGGTCCTCTCAGTCTCTGATGTGCATACGCTGTAGCTCTCACCGCTTCATCCAAATCAAAGGACTGCTTCTATGATGAGCTTTGTGCCTTAATCAGTAATATTTCACCTAATGAAAAACTCCGCCTGCTCAGAGACTTCAATGCAGGAATTGGTGCTAAGCACACTCCCTGGCCTCACTGGGCTCCAATGGTATCAGAAAAATGAGTGAAAACAGACAGTGTTTGCTCAAGCTATGTCCTTGTAATTAGCTATGTATAATGGATTCTTTCTTCAACATGAAACCTCAACACAAAATATCTTGGCGCCACCCATGATCTGGACACTGGCATCACTTCGACCTGATCATCCCCTGCTCATGAGACTTCTGTGATGCATATCCTTTAGGTATCTCAATAAATGGGGAGAAAAGTGTAGCCTCAGCAAAGTAACATCAAATTTTTTTGTAAAACAAATTGATGTTGATTTCTGGGTTTTTATGAGAGCTTTAACAGAAAAAAGAAGTACTTTATGAATATGTATGAATGTATCTTTTTAAAAATCTATGTGGATATTGGTTTTTTGGCTTTAAAACAGGGATGAAAGGATAGCGGGCCTCCATGCTCACATTACCAGGCTCTGTATACTGGCATATCATATCTGAAACTACATACAGTAACATAAAGTAACAATCCATTTAGAAAGGGATTGAATTCAGACAACAAAGTATCCTGTGGATTTGTTCATTAATCTCTTTTCTGATCACTACCAATAGATTTTTTTTCCTTTTCCTTTGGGGGTTTATGTTTATGGATTCTTTATCCTAGATCTTAGAGCACTAGACTTTGTGATCTACTTCTGAAAGCATTATTAGAGTAGTCTTTCTCCTTCAGATTTTGGTAGTCGGAATTGTGCAGTAGTCAAAAAAGAATGATAACTTTCAACTTGAAACAAATGTTTGATTCTCCTAAAGAGTACATTGCCATTGCTTTTTGTCACAAACTCTAAGATCCCTCTTATGATCTATTGATCTTTACTTGTGTGTACAGCCCTGTGTGCTAGCATTTTCTCTGAATGTTTGAGGCTATGGCATGCAGCTTCTAATTTAGCAGGAACATTGAAAACACGGTCACCTTTAAGCATGTGAATAGTCTCATGCGGGTCTCAAATGGGAGTTGTGCATACGTTCAAGTGTCTTGCTTGTAAGTATGAATTGCACAATTTGATGCGAGTTGTGCATATGTTCAACTCACTTGAGTTGTGCATATGTTTGTGTTTTGCTCATGTGTTTGAATTGCGTTCTGCTTGTATTAGTCACTTCAAGGTGGTCTTTTTATCTTTAGCACATTCAGTTAATGGCATTTAGCAAATGAGGCAGTTTTTCAAATGTACCTATAACAATTGTAGAGAACCCTCTGTGCTGTGGGCAACCCCCCCCCCAACTGATCAAGCATTTATGCATTATTCTCCTGTTTTGAATGTGTATTTTCCTAGGATGGGGTCCTGTACCTTTCCCTTGAAGAAAGTGGGGAATTCTGCTGAATTTGTAGGCCCACTCCTGCTCCTGGTGGTGTGCCTGTAAAGGATTCGACATGTAGCTGAGCACCCAAGCACATAAGGGCATTTTTGGTGTTACCTTTAAAAATTACTTCTTGAGTAACATGATGAGGGTATGAATGCTCTGAGCCTTTTATGTGCAATATTGGAGATGACGTGTGAGGTCTTAAAGACTTGGTACATTTCATTATGTTACCAATCAAACTCAGAGTTTGTCTAGGAAAAAAAGGGGGAGAAGACCTGACTGATCGTTCTCTGACCAAAGCTACCAGAGGAGAGAAGAATGAAAATGAATGGGGGTGGGAATTGTGGGGCAACTGCAGGAGAAACAATTCTGCACATTAAAATTATGTATGCTTTTTCAGCTCGCTTGAACTGTTATCAGGAGGCATCTGAAACAAGGTGAAATTTGTCATTTCTCTTGGACTACAACCAAGGAGAACTAATTATCAGGAAAAGTTTTCCCCTGCAGACTGCAAAATTAGTCTTTAGGTCAGAATAAATGATAATGAGAGAGTATGGTTATTAAGTCTAATGCACGGTTTCCAGAGAATAAATATAAAAGGTCATTCAATAGGGTATTATAATACAGAAGCTTTCAAGCTTGTAGATTCTGGTTTGGTTAAAAGAAGATGCTGAATATTTAACAAATTTGCATCATACATACTTCCCCTATCTCTACTGAATCATTAAATGAGACTATCTGTGCTACCAAGAAACTTTAACATGAGGAGTGAGTAAAAAATGCTTATATTTTTCATATTTCAGAAGCCCAAGTTATGGGCTATTCTTGGCAAAAACAAAAAGCAGGAACACCAGCAATGGAATTATGCCAGTCAAACATTTATCGGATGATGAATTACCCAGTATTTTGTGTCCAACAGGTGATAGCCCCTGCTCCAGCTTGTTGGAAAAATCAGATTAGTCTGGTTGTTATAGTTGTCATGCTTCCAGTGGCTCTTTTGTGCTGAGAATGACTGACTGCTGACTTCCTTTTAGGGTCTTTCCCATTGGTCTTGCATCTCTGAGGCCAATGGGAGACTCGCAACTTGAGAACAGTAGAACTTTGAAAACATGGACTCTCCATCCCACCGAGTGCTGCGTGTTCTCTGAACACCAAGGCTGTTTCAAGGGGTATTTGCACATTGTTTTCTGGGTGTGTCTTGGAGGGGATGCTGCTAAACACTCCCTGCTTGTCTGCTGCTACTCTCACATGGCAGACCATGAATGGGATGGTGAAGCTGCTGAGGGATCCACTTGTGGTTGCCCTCCAGATGCATTCAGGGAGGTGCAATTTATGACTGGCCAGCAGGGATGCCCAAGTGTATATTCTCCCCTACATATCCAGATTTGGCATGTGCAAGTGTGAGAAGGTAGATGAGATATAAGTGGAACCATCTGTCCTCTGTGCTAGGGACAGAAATTACACGTAAACTGGTTCAAATCTATAACATAACAGAAGTTCAGTGCACATAAACCACTTTCAAAATGGCCAACTGGTTTAAGATAAAACTGGATGGGTGTAGTATTAGACTTAAGTGATTTATTTTTAATTAGGTTTTTTGGGCTTCTGTCCCACATCCCCTCCAGATTCAAGTTAACTCTGTCCCCCCACATCCCAGGATACTTTGCATCTCCCCTGCAACACTCCTGCCCACCCCCAGGGTGGATGGGCTAGCCTTTGTCCAAGTTGTCTGTTCCAGCGAAGCAGGGAGGCATGCTCTAGCATCCCCCAGCTTCTGGCCTGGGCCGCTGCAGGCATGTGGCTGCATTTCTGTTCACTTGCTTATTGGTTGAATCTATACAGCTTAAAACAACCTGTGAAGATCAAATCAATTCAGTGTTAGGCTTTTTGACTGTCTATACTTAGCCCTGATGTGTTGGAGGTACACCATAGACATATTCATAGATTCATAGATTCATAGGTTAAGGGTCGGAAGGGACCTAGTAGATCTTCTAG
>NW_017729029.1:57685499-57692334 GCF_001723915.1 Gavialis gangeticus
ATGTTCATCTTGGAGTCAATAATGACTCCAAGATCCCTTTCTGCCTCCGTGCTCTCGAGTAAGGAGTTCCCCATTGTGTAAGTGTGCTGCTGGTTCCTACTGCCCAAATGCAGCACCCTGCACTTGTCCGTGTTAAAACGCATCCTGTTCCTGTTAGCCCACCCCTGTAACCTATCCAGATCCCTCTGCAATCTCTCCCTCCCTGCTAGCGTGCTCACCTCCTTATATTCATAAGGACCTAACAGCTGCCAAATCTTGTTGACTTTCAGTTGATTTTAGACCTCTTACTTCCTTTTCTCCATTGAATATTGCAGGACAAGAGAAAAGCCACAACTGCACTTCGAATAATTGTTCTTAAATTATTTTTACATCTTCCTTTTATTACACTTTGAAGTCTGCTATAGCCCTTTCTCTTTCTTTGATTTAAAGTTTTAGGATAGTGACTCTCAGAACCCATGAACGTGTATGGGAACTGGCTCATCTGCAAGGAAGAAAGCAAGGAAAATAGAGACACCAGGTTTGTAGTGTAGGTGGTGTTTAGGCTCCATCTATTTTCCACAGGTCTCTTTGGATGGAAGGGGACGTTTGCCTGCATTTGTATATAGCTTTTTTGTTTTAGTAAATATAAATGAAAATGGTGTCTGGAAGCAATGCAGATGATGAAATTGGTCTCTTTGACTGAGCAAGAATGAAACTTTACTTCAATACAAGTCTTGGACTTCTAAGCAACTTGCTTGTGAAATTTAATTTGCTTATGGTTTTTAGAAATCATTCAGCTAAAGCTTTACTGCTATTACATAATATTATGGCTGATTAAGAAGAGATAGGGGAAGTTTTATTATATTCAAAGCTCATACATCGAGTTTAATATAGTACTTGTTCTGGTACTAAGGTCTTAGGTACTGTTATGTTTGCAGCTTAATGGGAAGTACTATAGCCTTGGACAGCCAAAATCTCCCTTGATCTCACTGGGAGTCAACCTTGAATGAAGACTTTGGACTTTGTTTAAATCAATATAAACCCAAACAAAAATCCTGGTTCCTTTGGGGAAAGGTTTGCATTTAGATTGATCTATATGACTGGCACCTGTTTTTCTATGGAAGTCACAAATTGAATCTTAACACCAGAAGTCTTAGAGCATGAACAAATCTGGGTCTAGGTTCCTTAGGCTTAAGTCAAACACTGTCTTAGGTTGATTTCTGTAGTCGTTCATCACCCGACTTAGGAGGTCGCTAGGAGTACTGGGGCTGGAGTGGTGTTTTAGCTATGGTTGTCAAAGAAATATGTGAGAGGAACAGATTTTTTGGTGATATCTTTTATTGGACTGACTGAAAAGGATGCTTTGTGCACAAAAGCTTGTGTAACATCTTTGCCAGCTGTATGGGCAGTTCATTTTAAGAGATCGCAAGAAAAAAACACCCCTTGTTTCTAGGAACTCTTACACAGTTCTCAAATTAATCCCTGAAGTTCGTTGTTGTTGCTGTAATTATGCATCCATGGCAAGGGAGCTGTATATCCTGTGACATCTTGGCAAGGACCTTGCAAATGATGAGGCTTCCTCTGAATAGCTACATTGGAATCATCTGCTAGGGTCAAGGCTCTGTGATTCTTGGAGACAGTGTTATCGTTGGCCTTTTTCTTTTCTGCTGCTTTGGCATTACATGTATTTTGTTCATAAGAACCTCATTTTCAAGGAAATATTTCTCCTATTTTTTGCTTTAATCTTATGCAGAAATTTTAAGAAAAAAACATTAACTCAGGTTCTTCTCAGGTGGAAATGTTATGGTTTATTTTTTTAACCATAGTATGGTAGATAGAAAAAGCAGCCAAAAAGTGTATACATGAATGAAGATTTTATAATGTGATCTGCATTTTGTGCAATTTTCCAGTATGTCCTTGATATGGCTGGGTTGTAAATTATTGTAACAAGAACTGCTGAAGTATGTGACCGTGAAAATATTAGAGGTCTTTCGAATTTTCGATAAAACTTAGGCTCAAATAAAATTTGACTTTATCTAGTGGTTCTATCATTTATGAGGTCCTCTTAATGTGGTGCTTAGTCAACAGACATAAAACAAAACGCTGGAACAAGGTTGGAAAAAGAAATGCTAGATAATCGCATCATTTAAAAACTATAAAAGTTTTCCACTTGAAAAGAGAATGAGTCATCTATATAAGAGATCAGCTACTTTTTATGATGTGCCACAGTTTTGGGTATATTGGAGAAGATATGTCTGGGATTGAGGAATCCTAAAATCCAGTGAGCCAACTGGATGAACATATATTGCACGTATAGCTGAAATATTATGATGTCTGTCATACTGTAGTGAAGCAGATGTTGAGTACTACACATAGGATGGTGATGACTTTGCACTAGGTCAGACCACATGAAAGCGGTTCAGTTTTGGCCTAGTTATGGTATTTTTAGCTGTCAAACTTGCATGTTGTCATGGGAGTACGAGAATATGCTACTTCTAAACACAGTCATACGGTTCTCATCTTTCTTGATCTCTAGAATCTTGTTGAAAACAGGTTCCTGGCAGGGAATATACCCAGCATTGGAGAACTAGAGTAATTCCTGTTTGCTTATCTGAATGCAGTGATAAACATCTCCCTTTTCAGGGCTAAATTATTAAATTAGGCACACATTTGGAGCATAAGAGTTACACTGGAAGACAAATCAGCACCCATTACGGCATGCTTCCTTCTGGAACATGGAACCACAGGTTCCTGATTTTTCTGCTGTTCTTCTGCTGTCATCAAATTGTTGTCACCCAGTGACAAAATATATAGTGAATGAGGCAAAGGATTTCAGGAAAAGAGAGGTTAAGGTATTTGCATAGTATTTAGCATACTGGAGTTTGCGACTTTAATAATGTTTTTCTAATGTGATTCTTGTTGTGTTTCATTTATATGTGCGAGGTAGTCAACAATGCTGTGATGGATGTGTTTTGCCTAGTGAGATGGCATTTCCTGTGAATAGGACTTAGTAATATTAGTATATAACATACATCATCTTTTCTATTAGCATAGGTGTTTCGTGTCTTGACAGAACAAAGTTATGTGGAACTAGTAGCTGCTGATGTCCTAGTTTCTTTTAAATGAATTAGCATTAGCATTTCACAATATTTACATGCAAGTGTCATTTAATAGCTGAACTTTTACTGGGGAATATTTTTGAATTCATATCAGTTTAATAAGAATAGCCAGCATCTCTAAAAGGTCCCTTGCCAGTATGCCTGGAGTTGATATGCTTGTAAAACAAGGTGTTTGGCA
Source organism: Gavialis gangeticus (assembly GCF_001723915.1). Lineage (NCBI taxonomy): Eukaryota > Metazoa > Chordata > Crocodylia > Gavialidae > Gavialis > Gavialis gangeticus. Next base: position 57,688,776 of record NW_017729029.1, read on the forward strand.
TTCCTGATTACTTGTTCTCTGACTGATTAATCAAATCTTCTTCCTAGCTCCTACTTGGCCATCACCTTTTGAATAGTCTCCTTTCTTTGTGCAGGACAGCTTCATTGAATTCACACCAGCAGGCCTGCAAACAAAGGCTCTTTTGTCATCTAGAAAATGCTGTGACTCAGTGTCTTGTAGTTCCTTGTAAGCAGCAGCAAAGCAGTGATGATGCTCTGAAAGCTGCATTAAGCTAGGACCTCAATTTATAGATATTGGCATAACCCCTGGCATGAACGACTGGTGCCTCCCATGACTGGGGGGCACCACGGCAGTGAGTGAGGATTGCCTGCAGCTGCCGCTGGCAACATCAGCAGCAAGGGTGGGGTGGTGGGTATGGGCGGCGACCGCCTGCAGAAGCTGCCGGCGACTTGGACGGCTGCCAATCTCAGGGGGGGCACACGCCCCTCTCTGCCCCTCCATGCATTGCCTGTGACCCCTGGTTTCAAGTATCTTGGGTGCTAGATGGTAGAGGAAGAAGAAAACCACCAGGAAGCAAATGAGAGAGATGACCAAGAGATAGGCTAGCAAGGCATACTGATTCAGAGGTATTGTTTTAAATGAGGCCCAAACAATATTAAAAATGGAATTTGACAATTAAATATTTGGAGATTAGAAACTTAGCTTAAGTAAGTTGCTTGTAAGCTGAAAACAGTGTTTATTATAAAATTTTAAATTTTAAAAAAATATTCAGGTTTGCACCCAGAATTTTTTTTAATGAACCTGTGCATGTATGGGAATGTTTTCTTGACATAATTCTCAATGTTTTGCAGGGAAAAAAATCATTTGTTGACCAACTCAACAAAATGGGTGTGCATTTGAGAGTTTTGGAATACAGTAGGTGGGTACTTCAGTTCATCACTGTCAGCATCATAAACCAGTTCTGGTTTTGAAATTTTATTTGGCAATTTCCATTCTCTAGTATAAATGAAAATTGCTAGAACAAGTAAAGCTACTAATTGTGATAAGTATTCTTGAGAAGGAAAAAACTAGCCTGTGTCTCACTGTTAGAAGTAAGCCATATGGCAGCTGAAGAGATTTTTGGAAAAAAAACCAAGTCTAACTTGCATAGCAGGAATGACTTTTATTTCCCATTTGCCAAAGGCTGAATGGACTTAATCCTAAGGTTCCCCCCAAAATCTTTCACTAATAGAGCTGGTTAAGAATTTTCTACTTGTTACAAAGCATCATTTTATTGAAACAAATTGTTTCGGGTCAACCAAAAACTTGGTTTAAAAAAAAAAATTCTTTCTGAAGGAGATTTCAGTATTGTTCCAATTTGATTCAGAACAAAATTAACGTTGGAGATTTTGTGATTTCTAGAAGGGAAATTCTGCGTTTTTTCTCTTGCTTTTGTTGTTTAATGGGAAGGTAACAGTAAATGAGAACAGTAAACAGTTTGTACTAGATCCCCATGCGGACATACTTTGTACTATATATGATGTAACTTTGACTTGAGATGCAAAGTTGAATTTGTGCGAACGAGCTAGTGCATTATAAATATTCTAGCTTACTGTGCAATAACTATCCTAGGAAGACCAACACTACTACTACTACTATTTCTTTCTTTTTTCTTCTTCTTGAATCCTGGGCATAAAGTAGATGTTTTTCCAGAATCAATCACAAGCAATGGCTCTTTCTGTTGCTACAGCACGGTCCTTCTTTGTACAGGTCTCATCAAGGAGTTGGCAAACAAGCAGGTGCTCCATAGTTTGCACTTCACACTCGCATGTATTCATGTCATTAGTTAGCCCCATTTGATCATGTTTGTTTTTGATCTTCCAGTTTGTGTATGCAGGTGAATCGGGCGTCACTATGTTGGCCAGTTTAGATTAGCCCCTTTGAGTAGGTCCTCCTGCAGTTCCAGATCCATTCAGGACACCTGATTACACATAATCTTTCCTTCCATAACCTCAGTTGACCCTGTCAGCTGTCGTGTCCAAAGGCACAATGCTGGTCACAAAAGACTTTTGTGTTGTAGGCTGTTTAGTTAAGACAAGCCGTAAGACAAAGTGATATAAATTTGGTGTAAAAGCACATGATTTTACTTCAGAAATAAGATTTAACCTCCAGTAAAAGCAGCAGCTCTCAGGGCAGCCCTTAACTGTGTGGCACTCCTAATAATCTCTCCATAATTCATGAGTGCTTTGTCCAGTCTTGTTTTAAATGACAGTATTGCTGCATCTGCAACTTCTTCTTTCAAGATTGTTCCATAGTCCTATAGGCCAAAGAAGTCCATAAGACGTCTTTTATTTTCTTCTTACCATCTTCAGTGGTCTTTGGTCCATTACATAACATTTTATTTCTGGCAATGCATCCCAAAATCGAAAGGGTAGAAACCAGAAGTGTCTCCCCAGGTGATACAATTCACCTTTCTGTATTAGTTTTTTCAGTCTGAAAAACACTGCTTTTTGAATCTGTTTCCAGCTGAGGTACCAATGACCTAAGCAGAAGAGACCAAAAGATAAACACCTGCTTCCCTGCTGTACAACTGAAAACATATTTTCTTTTGATTTATTTAAGTGTCACAAACATTTTAAACTCCCGGGTTCTGTCAAAATACACATGAGAAATGGGGAAGAAAGTGAAAGAAATTATGAACTCAAAGTTTTGGGATTTATTTATAATAATAATAATACCTAACTCATACATAACCCTTTTATCCATAGACTTTAGAGCTTCTTTTGTAAAAGAATGAAATATATCACATTGAAATATATATTTTTCAATGAAAATGTACAAGTTTGCTTTTAGTGTATAGCTTTGATATCCCAGGTCCCAGAATATGTGTGTAATAGGCAGCATCAGCAAGTGACATTAGTGCAAGTGTTTGTACTTGTTACTGTATTGAAGAATTTGCCTATACTTAAAATTGCAATATTGCAATCACTAGCAAGTGACTAATAGTGAGTTTTTAATATTACCCGTTGCAAAGCACTATTTGGTTACAGAATATTCTGAATACATCTCATCATATGTTTCTTATGCTGCTGATTAACTTTTTTTATCCTGGGGTGCATTTAAGCATAATTTTATATTTCAGTTGCAGAAGTGCTATTTCGGGAGAATGAAATCAGGGAAGGACAATATTTTGAAAGGAAAGGAGTTGGATAGGTCTCAGAGTACTTTATATTTTGTCCATGTATAGGCCAGCGATTTAATTCTAATGTTCATGTTCTTTAGTTTTGGTGTTTTATCCCTCCTAAACTTTGCTTTTTACATTGATTTTTTGTTTTTCCTGTGAGATCGTTAGTAAATTTTGATGGCTGGTTGTCTTGTGGATTGATGTTTAAAACTGACAAGGTAATGTAGCAGTGCACTCCAAATAATTGTTATGCCAGTTTTCCTCTGGCATAGCTGAAAACAATAATATAGGCAGGAAATAAGAAACTGAGCCACTGTTATGCTTCTAATGGCAGATGCATTCAATGGCACATTGCCATGCATGTTGAACGTTGTTTTAAGCAGTAATTGGATACTCGTGAAATTGTGCTCAGTTGAATACATGTAATTATGTTAT
>NW_017729029.1:57697334-57712556 GCF_001723915.1 Gavialis gangeticus
TATGGAGGTGTGTATTGCCCCTAATATTTGGTTTTACATGTGAAAGATGCACAGTCATGTGGTATAACACACTGCTGAAAAGCACTTGAATACTACCGAACAGGTATAAGAACCTGTATCAAAACAGAATACAGTAAAATAGAACAGAGGCTGCATTTCCTGGTATTTATGGATTTTATTTTTGCTATACTTCTGATAGCTTCATGGTCCAATTCGGTTCCCGTTGAAGTCAATAGCAAGATTCCCTTCAACTTCAAATAGTAGGATCAGGCTTCTTATCTAGACTAAAGCCATTCAGAAATGCCTCTTTCCTTTGATGAATATCATTCAGTGAAAAACCTACAGAATCTGGTGACTTTTTTTACTTCTAGCCAGGATAAAATGAAGTGTAAGAAAAAGGATGGAAGAAAAGGGTAACTTCATGCAGTTATATAGAGCCTATCCCCACTTCTCAGTTTCATTGTTTCAGCCAGATAGGTGTAGTAGTCTTGAGGAGGAGGTTGAGGGGAGAAAGATGTTTCCTCTAGGACCAGGACCAGTTTTATTCATGTCTTTGAACATGAGGATCAGCCTCTGGAGTTCCAGTCCCAAGAAAATGGACACTGTCTTTATTGAAGTGTCAGAGCAGAAAACAGTATATAAAAATGAAATATTGCTGTTGTTTTTAGAAAAGAAACAACCCGAACTTCAGAAATGTGATCTTCTCCATCTGGTCATGCTTATGACTTGCATTGTGGCTGGAAAAGAAGGCATTCTGAGGTGAGAGAGTAACTTAGTTTTAAGAAATATGCCATCAGGAGTGTCAGCATAATATGTCATGTTTTTATAAATACACAAATGTCCACTGGGATCTCACCAGGAACCATCCCATTTTTCACAATACATTCCTTTTTTGATGCATTTAATTCAGTGTTACCACTGCTGTCCACTCTTGTGTGGAGCAGAGCTCCATAGTTTTCCATTTATACAAAAATAAGAGAGAGCAAGGAAGTGTTGCTTTCATTTCTAATTGTACTGAATGTTTTGTCTGGTCTATGTATCACGGCCATTTTATCTGTAGTGCATCTTTCTAAGACAATTCTAATAAGTATTTTTTAAAGAGTGATAATTATGCAGGGAATAACTTTGACATGACTTTCATAGCCCAGCTCAAGAAGTTGTACACTTTGACACACATAGGCCACGAGTACAGTGGATAAAGCAACGTTTTGTTTTTTGCACCGTTAATATGGACATTAGAGAAAATACGTGCAATAAGTGCTAATTTAAACTTGGGCTATAACAAGGATGTAATGGCCTGACTTCTTGTATGTTTGCAGTTTTGAGAGTCACAGCCAACTTTTGAACAGGAGTCATCTGCTAGCATAATACTTTTAATGATACATATACTTGAAATTCTTTTCACATGCCTTCCAGGCTCCTCGAGTAAAATAGATCAGAAAGAGTAGTTGGCTCAGTTGTTTGGTTTGTCTGTGATCTACTATCTCTATTGTCATCTCAAAATCGATATCTTTCAACACTTAAGAGTATTCCCTGGAGTTTTAAATTTTATGCTGTTTTTTTTAATACCCTTCATAAAAAAAATTGTATCAATTTCAATATAAATTTCAACAGTGTCACTTAATTTGGACTCAACAAGCAACTCCTTGGCCAAGGCTTGCTTAGCTTGCTTATGAGAGTAACTCCACTGATTTTTAATAGGGCAATAATAAGACAACCTTTTTTCCTCTGACAACTTCACTGGAAGTAAGAAGTGACAGTGCGAAGGTGCCTTTGTGTAACAGAGCTGAAGAGTTTAGAGTGAGACTTGGAAAGCTAAACAGAGGCTAAACACATTTGAAATGAATGTGAATTAAGCATCCAAGTTGCACAAGAAGTTTTGAAATCTCAGCCTTCAGTTCCAAGTAAGTATGTGGAATAATGTGCATGTAGAGTGAGAAACACAAGATGGTATTGTCAGTTTGTTGGGGAGCCCCTAAATAAGGGCATGCCACATTGGTATACTTTTACATAGGTTTCATTTCACAAGTTCAAATGAAATGTAGTGGAAGATACATACACTGTCTCAGCTGATTTTGACATGCAACCGTAACCAACCCAATTAGGAGAAACAAAAGGAGATGAGAGCAGAGGTAGCTAGGGCCAGTTTGAATATAATTGCACACCAAAAGAGCACAAGTAAGCTTGCAATGTCAAGCACTCAGAAGTTAGGGAGAGCTGAAGTTTAAGCCAACATTCAGCTCTCCTGCAAGTATCCATCTGTTATTCCCTGGAAATCTTATTTGCAATTCTGGTAACATATAACTTCTCTATGTGGTTAGTGACCTCTTGATTCATTTAGTAGAGGAGTCATCTCTTTTCTGTTTTTTTGTAACTAATTATGCCCAAAGCATAGGGAGCGGCTCAAATTGAAGAAGTCTGATGCCAAGATTATTTATAAGAACATAACGTATTTATTAGGAATTTGGTTTTACTATTGTTCTCCCTTAAAGCATACAGTAACTTGAAAGCTATAGTAAGCCTTTTGCACAATGTGTGATAAATGCTAAAAATGAACGTGAAGGCTGTTTCCATACTGCCTTTCTGCCGAGTCTGGAACCACCCTGCGGAAACGTCGTGCACACTCACTATACACGCGTCCAGGCGTATACACGCGTTCAACCATAAGCATGCGTACAGGTGCCACAATCAGGCTCTTCATGTTGGAAGAGCCTGAGCATGTCAGTGTGGCTGCCGTGATGCCTAAGAGCTGAGCATGGGCATTCAGTGAAGGAGAAAATGGATAGGGCTTTTCTCCTCATAAGTGGTTATGGAGGTCAGCAAGAAAGTGGAGTATATACAGTTTAACTTCTATTTGTAATTAGGAAGCTAGTCTTATCTGAAAAAAAAATCCTACTCTGCCATCAGATATCCGATTGCAAGTGCTAATTGCAAGTCATCCTGCAGTTTCTGGTGCTTCTGAAGACGGGAGGAAATAGCTAAGACCTAGAGATAATGATGGGCAGGAGCAGGGTACAGGGTTGATAAACTGAGGTAGATGGACTATTGGTTTAAGCTCTTTTTCAGAGCTTCAGAATCCAAGGGGAGAAAAGAAAAACAATGAAAGCATCACAGAGATAGGATTTAGGTTGTCAGAAAAACACATTGATCTATAGACCTGCGTTTCTTTGGCTTTATTTTAAACTCAAGGCTTATGAAAGCTTATAAACCAGGAGGAAACAAAACTTGTAGTGTACTACTTGAGGAGGAGGAGGAGTGGACAGAAGACTTTTGGAAATGGTATCCAGCAGGGATTGGCAGAAACACTGGTGGGAAATAGACTTGCTGAGCATTTTAAGTAGGTCTGAAGCATGAGAATGCTTCGGCAGAATGATTTTAAATAGAGGTAAAGAAAATGAATAGCATTTCTATGAAAGAGCAAACTAAATCTTGGCAAAATGTTTTCACTCTTAAAATATCAAATCTATTTATTATTAGTGCTCTTTTTCCTGGTATCAGTGTAGCTTTCAAAACTACGACTTCTACAGATGTATATTTAAATCTGCCAGATTTCAAAGGAGTTAATTTTTAAACTTCTGAAAACTAACAGTTTTGCTCATTTTCCCCCCTTAACAGCCACCATTACTTTTTAGACACGTAATACATTTATAACCTTGGGATGTGTGTGGGGGTGGGGGGAGTCGGGGGAATCCTTGCATTCTTTGTTCCTACTTGTTCAGGCAAAACACTTGGGACCAAATTCCTCAACCCCTTGTGTGAAATTTGTTTTCAATGGAAGTTTTTCCCCCTGTATTGAAATAAGAAAGGATGCAGGCTTTGGCTTTCTATGTTCATCTGCAGGTGATGTTAAGGCTAGGTACAGACATTCAACAAGCCAGAGGTGGAATCAATCCAAGTTGCTTGGTATTTATAAGTGGTGTAGTTTAGATTGGTAGTGAACCACCAATTATGCCAGCAGATTGGTAGTAGAACACACATCTCCCCTTTGGGTGCTGGTGGAGAAAACTTAGATCGGGCTCTGCCATTTTTAAACCAGTCTATAAATGCCAAACTTCTGTTCTGTTATAGGTATAGACTGACTTCCGATCACTTATATTAGTAAAAGTGTCATGTCTGTATCTGGCCTATGTGAACTCGCTGGAAAATGGAGATGTGCAGCATGGTTGGCAAATGTCAGTGTTTTTACTGTTCTAATTTTCTAAATGATTGCATGTGGACTGTTTTCCCTTTGATGCCTTGTCAGGCGGTTTGAAATGTCAACATATTGAGAATCTTCCATGCTTCAGGGGTGTTGGTTGTGGCCACGTTGGTCTAAGGACATAGGATACATAACATTTCTGGAGGTGCAGGTGTAAGATCCAGGAATGGTGATAGCTCTGTTGTGGGGTGTAGTTAACCTGCCAACACATCCCCACCAGTCCCACAATAACTACACCCCACAACAGAGCCATCACCATTCCTGGATCTTACGCCTGCACCTCCAGAAATGTAATACATCTCAGCCAGTGAACTAAATGCCCTGATGGAAAATATGTAGGAGAAACCAAACACAAACTGTACCAGAATGAACACACACTGAAAATCTAAGACAAAAATACCCAGTGACCTGTGGGGGCACACTTCTCACAAGATGACCACTCTCTCTCTAAGGTCTCAATTCTGATCCTCAAAGGGAATTTACAAAACACCTTTTGTAGACGAGCCTACGAACTTCACTTCATAAATCTACTGGATACTAAAAATCATGGACTAAGTATTGACTTTGGATTTATGGCACATGATAACCTGCCTGACATCTGATAACCCCAGGTAACCTCTCTACATTTTACCATCTACATTCTATCAGCAGGTCAACATACTCCCTGTCTCACACCTGTTGTCTCCCATGTCCTCTGGTCCTCACTGCCACGCATTTGCATTTTCACAGATCTGCATTTTACATATTGGCTTCTATTCCATCCAGGAGAACACAAAACAACAGCAGACTCTCCCTACCCCTGAAGAAAGGTGTTTTTACCTGAAAGCTTATAAGGAACAAATTTTCCAACTATTTAGTTGGTCTAATAAAAGATATCACATTTACCCAAAGAAGCTTGTCTACCAAAATATTGCAAATGGAGTTGACTGCTCTCCAGATAAAAAGATTACACCTCTAATTTTTATTACCAGTGTTTTTTTTTCATAGATTCATAGATGCTAGGGTCAGAAGGGACCTCAGCAGATCATTGAATCTGACCCCTTGCCTAGGCAGGAAAGAGTGCTGGGGTCAGATGACCCCAGCCAGGTGCCCATCCAGCCTTCTCTTGAAGATCTCCAAGGTAGGAGACAGCACCACCTCCCTTGGAAGCCCATTCCAAATTTTGGCCAGCCTTACTGTGAAGAAGTTTTTCCTGATATCTAGCTTAAATCTGCTGTCAGTTTGTGACCTTTGTTCCTCGTTACCCCAAGAGGTGCCCTGGTAAAAAGAGCATCTCTGATCCTTTGCTGCATCCCCCTAATGAATTTGTAGGCGGCCACAAGATCACCTCCCAGCCTTCTCTTGCGGAGGCTGAAAGAGGTCCAAGTCCCTCAGCCTCTCCTCACAGGGCTTGTCCTGTAAGCCCCTAACCATACGAATGGCTCTTCTCTGGACCCTCTTGAGTCTATCAACATCCTCTTTGAAGTACGGTGCCCAAAACTGGATGCAGTACTCCACTGCGGTTTGACCAATGCTGCATAGAGGGGAAGGATCACCTCCTTGGATCTATTTATCATGCATCTGCTGATGCATGATAAAGTGGCGTTAGCTTTGCTGATGATTTTGTCACACTGACGACTCATGCTCACCTCGGAGTCCATTATGACTCCGAGATCCCTTTCCATTTCCCTTTCTTTCCACAATACCCTAGTTCCAAACATAAATTACAACAGTAATCATTGCCCTTGGCATTTTTCATTCCTTTCCTATAGCCTATTTTAATAGCTCTTATCAACACAAAGGAAAAACCATTTATTTTTTGATTAAGCAAGCCAAGGTTAGCTTTCTGTTAGTCTAACTGTGAAGTATATTTGACAGATATACTGACAAGTTGTTCCTACCAGTGATATGGGCTACAGGTTGGGATCCTCAAGTTGAAGTGCAGCAATTAATGTTTTCATCAACCTATTTTTACAAAAAGCCAAGTGTTTCCTAAGTCACTAAGGGGGCCTAATAGGAAGACGCTTCCCATGTTATGTAGATAATAAGAATTTCTTTATAAGTCTGGAAAACTGAGTGTCTTTGGAAAGAGCTCTAGTGTTGTTTGAACTATTATTTAATGGCATGCACAAACTGGCCTGGAATATCAGCTAATCAGGTTCTTGGAGAAAATGAAGCTGCAACACATTCACATACTTTACAAATTGTACTTAAAATGATGGCTTTTGACAGAACGTACCTGAAGGTTGAGTTTTAATAGGATTATATGAGCTGTAGCCTTTCTACAAAGCACTGAGCTGCATCTGTTAGATTTGTATGTGCTTTTAAGAAACAGAATATGTTAGTGCCCCTTATGGGTAAGACACCAAGCCATGGCTGGAGTTCAGAAGCATATAGTCTGCTCTTAATTGCACTGTGACTGTTATAAATCCAGATTTAACTCATTTGAAGCCTTGGAGCCTAACAAGGGGTAGGATGAAGCCTAAGACTGCTAGGCTTTAACACGTTCCTTTTGGTTTAAAATTACTATGTGCCAATCCTTTCTCAGATATTCTTGCAACACTGGCATTTTATAGCTCCTACTGAACTAAACAATGAAATGTAACTTTTATACAATTTTTTTTTAAGTTGCTCAAAACTTTACTAATTTCCTTTGAGGCGGGAATGCCCTATGCTTTAGGGCATCTGTACACTACGTAGAAATACCCAAGCTAGTTTTTTAATTGCCTAACAATGCTTCTACTGCATTTCACAATGCAGTGTAGCTATGGCAGCATGGAGATCCGTGTGGGAGAAACTTAAGTGGATGGTTAGTCTGTGATGAACTTGATGCTGCCACAGAAATGCTGGTGTAATCATTGGCTGAAATATGGAAGTACTTTGGGGTGCAGGGACTGGAATTCATGACTCCTTTTTCCAGTTCAATCCAGTCCAATCAATCATACTCTTTCTCCCTTTTTCCGGCCCATTGTGTCTCTAATTCACTTATGCCCAATGCAGCTTGTCAGCAGAAGGGAGGAGTCACCCCATCCCAGCATCTGCCTAATGGTTCATGCATTCACCCAGGATGTGGGTTTGAATCTTCTCAGGTAGCAGAAGAGATCAAACCTTGGCCTGCCATGTTCTGGCTCATCGGTATACTGTGGTATAAAAGGGATCACCAAACTTGCCTCTTCCTCCGGCTATTTTTGAGATGGGGTGTGTTGAGACCGTCCCTCTGGAATGGCTTCTGGACTGTGAATCATGAGTAGAGGGAGCTGCCTTAAGGAAGGTGCTTACGGTGCAGGGAGGTCAGTTCTAAGATGTGGGATAAGAATTTCCTCTCGCTAACTAGCGTAAACAGTGTCCTCTTCAGTGTTTTGAAGTTTTGTCTGTTCCTTTTTGAGGTGATGAACTCTCTCCATATTACTATATATGCAGAAGTCAGGGCAAGGTGGAACATTGTTAGTCTCCAAGGACACTTATATGTGTGACAGACCTCTGCTCTGATGCATGCTAATTAGCATGAGTTGGAGGAGACTCGATTAATTACGTCTGCTGGAGTGGTCTAATGAACATGCAGCTTCTGGATCGGGTATTCAGCGTCTCTGTGCTTCAAAATGGTGGTGGAGCACTTTAACTAAAGCTTGTTGAACGAGCTTTAAAGCATCCATGCTGCCACTTCGAAGCATGGGACACTGAATATACACGATGCTGTGGGTGCTTTAATTAGAGCGGCTCTCAGAGCCACTCTAATTTAAAGTGCCCCCCTCCATTGCATAGCACATGTATAGACGCCTGAAGGTGCTAGTCTGATCTACCTTCTGCTTGACTTCAGCTCACCCCCTTTCTGCTTATGGGAAGCCTAGACATCTATTATGGGGTTCTGGGTTCCACTGTGAGGGAGAGATCTCCAAAAGTCAGACGTGGAGTGCTCCATTTTGTGATGTCCAAGTCCCTTTCTGCATGTGGGGTTTAATGTCTTTGCCTTAGATCTCCAAATGGTATTCAGTGCTTTCAATGAGTATTAGGTAACTAAATATCTTTGCCGAACAAGGAGTTTTCACCTCTGTTCACCATTTGCCCTTGGTATAAAGGGCATGAGACTACTTCCTTTGTCCCACTCTTGTCTGTCTTGAATATTAAGACTATGTAAGTTCCTCGAGGCATACTGTGTGTAGGTGTTACTGCAGGGAAAGAGAGCATGGATTAGAACAAGTAGCCAGTTGGGTGACATTAAAGGATTTGAACAGGGACATCTTTGTTTTTATGGACTTACTGGCGGCAGCTGTAGATGCGCAGGTTTATTCCTTTAATCTGAATGCTTAATGTGAAGTGTAATATTTTATGTGCAGCCATAGCTTATACGTTAGCAACAGAGCCTCTCTAGTTAATGAACCATATTCTTTTTCACCTTTGTCTTCTTGACATCATTGATTCCCATTTTGTTTACTCCTCCCCAGGGTCAGTAATAGTTCATAAGGAACATGCTATGAATGAGAATCCCTCCAACACACAGGACTCAAGGGCATGCAACTTTATTATTAATTTGGCCATAAAGCCTGATGACCGCTGGCTAAAGGATTTTTCAGAGAGGTCAAAAATGAAACCACATATGGCATCTTATGTGGGAGGTAACAGTTCAGGTCCAAATGCAGTAACCCCTTGTTACAGAGAAGATCCAAATAGTACTAAATATATTCTAAATCTTATGAGATTTTCATCATTTTGGACTGACCTCAAGGCCTACTTGGGAACTTTTGGAGCCACTAAATTGTATCCTGAACCCTTCAATTTGATTCAACTACAAACCCAAACACCCTGCTTATAGCAATAACCTAGTTTAAGCCTTTCTGAGCAAACAGCTAGTAGGTTGCTTAGGTAAAATACTATTTACTAACATTATTGCCCATCCTGTCATATATTGGAGAAGCTGCCAGAGGCCTAATAAGGAGATATATACATTTTATATGTCTTACTCAATGTACAAAATTTATAGTCCGTATAACTCCCTAGTTGCTGTCTGCACACTACTAGGGACCTAATTAGGCTTCCTCTCATGTTTTACAAGAGTAAAAATCATTTCAAAAGAAAGCTTTATTTATATCTGCAAAGGTTGGCATCCACCAGTTAAGGGACTCATCCAGAAACAATATATCTACTGCTTTCTGAGCCATGCTAGCCCCATACGAACTGGAAGAGGAAATGTGGCCATCTGCAAAAATACATTAGAAGCAATCTACACTGCTGCTCTCAGAGCTTGGTGTGAGTAGAGTCCATGCAGGGATCCTGAAGGTAAAGGGGGAGGTGATTACCTTGTAGATGCCACAATATTCTGACAACGTGGACAAAATGAAGCTACAAACTTAGCTCCAGATCTCTCATTCCCAGTTGGAGCTGCCCCTTGTTGACGGCTCTACTCAGAAGCCCATAATCCCATTCTGTCTCTCCTACACAACCTATAGGCTGCTCATCCTAGAATACCGAAAGGACGACGCGTCGCATCCCGTCCATCCCTGCAATGGTTCGTGCTGGAGGGAGTGCCGTATTAATGCTGGAGAAATCTAGCTGAGAGGACCCGGTTGCTGTTTTAGAACCCTTCCTTCATCAGAGCGGTGATGTAGAAGGGCTAGAAATTACCTTGGAAATAAGGCTTGCTTTCTAATATTTGTGTATTTTACGCTGGACTCTTTGCATTCATTTTTTGCCATGAGGCCTAAAGAAGCAAGGTACTAAACTGTTCCTGACAAATGCTGAGTGCCTGCAAACTCACTCTGACTTCACTGAAGAGTTGATAATGAGTCAGCTTTGAAACATTTTATATATATAGGTATAAATAAATACGAGTGTGTATGTATGTGTATGTATAATCTGCCTCATACAGTAATAAAAAAGAAGACTTGTGTAATTCATTTGGACATTTATGCAAAAATAATGGTTGCTAAGGGACAGGTAAAAGGGTACCATGTTTGGAGAATTAGTGGGGCTACGGCATGTGGAAAATTAGGATATATCCATTTCCATGTAAAGATTTCATCTGGATGATGATGTAGCAATTAAGTATTTAAAAAAAAAATAGCCAACTGGATTACTTCGCAGCAAAAATTACTTCTGAAAAAAATACTTTTGAGCCATGGCAGAGCTGCAATCTGCTGTCTGCATGCCCCCACCTGGGGTGTGTGGGCAGTAGATTGTGTCTCTACCCTGGCTCTGGACCATGCTATCACTTGCAAAAAATCCTGCGCCCAGCCCCATAGTAGCTCACCACTCAGCTGCATGCCCTACAAGCAGTGCTGGGGCTGGTCTCCATGGAAACCACAGCCCTACCCCTCCTCGAGTCTCCATGGAAACCAACTGCAGTGACATAGACAAGGGCTGCTGGGAAATGGAGTCCACCATGGGCTGAATCTGGCATTTTGCCCACTTCTGATTTAGATTGTCCATTCTTCTGGGCAAATACTTCTACTCTGTTTCATGCAGCCTCTAGCTTAATAGAGCCCAAACTTGTTAGGATACTTTTGGATATTACTGTAGTAATTGGGTAATTATACTCCTTAATCAAGTGACCTGGGTTTGTTCCCCATTTTTGCCTCCAGGTGGAAAGAGAATAGATTAGCATGATAACACATGTCTACACCTTTGCATCTTAATTAAAATTATTGTAGCCAGTGGTTTAAATAGCTGGATCCTGGTGTGTTCTTATTGTAGTGTAATGTGTAAAGCCAGTTTTTTGGACTCACAATTTGTAATTCTGTCACATCAGTTTTTAGTGGAGACTTGGAAGATGGCCGAGAATGGCAGTAAGTATGATGCAACTTGATGTGACAAATAGAGGGAGACTTCTGCAGAGATCAGGGTGTTAATGCCAAAGGCATATATACACTTCTCCTACCCATGAGATGCTATCAGCCATGAATGTAGGAGGGCATCAAAGTTATAACTTTTTGACAGCATCTTCTCGATCTTTGCTGGTTTTCTGAGAGTGAAGAGGTCATAGCACATCAATGCCAATAAGACAATAACTTCCATTCTGAAGAGGCAGGTTACATAGCATTTATGGCTACAAGAAAATTCCTTCATAAAATGTTAATACTGGCCTTGGTATGACAGCTGAAAAAGAAATGGCACACTCTGGGAAAACAGGTTTCAATCAAAGGTGACATTGGCAATAAGGCTAAGATGGTTGAGGCGTTTCAATTCTAATATTTCACTCATCTTCCTTGTGGGTTTTGTGGAGAGACTGTACCTTGCCATCCCAAGCTATTACTTCACACATCCTAACTTCTTTTTAACTCTTTAACGTGGAGATTTGTGAACTGCATACGTTGGTCTGCAAGAATCTTTCATTGCAAGAATCTTTTGTTCCTGTAGGTCTGCTTTAGCAATAGGTGGGCAGTATGTCATTCAATTATTCAGAGCACCTAGAGGTATCTGCAGTCACAAAGAATATTCTCCATTTTTCCTTGAGGTTCCTGGAATGTCCTGGAGTAGAAGAAAGGTTATTGCGTAGTCACCCTTTAACTGAAGTTTTATTCTTCTCATATACTCCATGGGCAGAAATAAAACGTTAATTGAACAGCCATCGTATGGACACGGTGATGTTCTAATCTAATCATCCTTCATTGGAATTGGAAGTAAAAAGGTTTTATAGTGAAAAACATAGCTTAACTATTTGAAAGTTAGAGATTTGTTTATAAGGGCCAAGAGAGGACAGGACTGAACAATTAGAGGCTTATATTATTTTAAGCATATGCAAGTTTTAGGCCTCAGTTTATCTTTGCACTGCACCTTGTCACTTTTACTGGTGCCTGAGTGAAAAGCCTTTCATCCCCATTTGACACTGGTATTTGACTATCTAAAGGCCAAGGTGACATTAAATAGGAAGCATTGGCCTTCTGCGTGGATGGACTGGATTTGAAGGGAATCATACAGGCAGCTTCTAAGCATAGGGAAATGAATGATACATTTATAATGGCGGTAGTACTGTGGTAAGCCCATATAGATGTGAGGAAAGAGTCAAAGGGAACTTGTCCACGGGGCCAGATTTCTCAGCTGCTTTGCAAAGTTTTCTGTACCAAATCTGCGTTCTCTACGTTGACTACTGCTTCGTCTATTAAATCAAGCCACTGACTGTCCTGAATCTTCCTGGACATTCCTGAATTTTGAGGCAGTGATCCAGTCCCCAGATAGTCTCTGAAATGCAAGGCCAGGGTAGGAAAATAGATTCCAGATCAGCTGAGCTTTAATCAATTTGGTTCCCATGGTATCGGTCAGCTAATTGGCCTGTTCAGTGCTTCCTGCTAAGGGAACTATATTTACTTGTACTGAAAATGGTGTAGACCAGGAGTTCACAAAGTTTTTATGCCACAGCCCGGCAAGCCATGGCCCAGCAGTTGCAGCTGACCATGGCTGGAATTTCTGGCTGGAAGACCCCTACCCCCTGGGCAGGGGGTGGGCCAAACCCTGCACTGCCATGAGCCCTGTGGAAGGAGCCATGGCCTCCCCGCCTGGCTCTGGGGGGCTGCAGGTTGTTGGTTCGTGGCCACTTCCGGTCCAGCAGCTGACCATGCTGCAGATGGGCAGCCGACCCGCCGTGGCCCGGGAATTGAGAACCCCTGGTGTAGACCACTTCCGGCTCCAGGTTGCTCTAGTTGGCCATGAATCTGTAGAGAATCTGGGACTGTTATTTATGGAATTTTCCTTTGATTTAACGTGACTTTTTATAATGGGACATCACATGCAAATGAAAGACATAGAGAATGAAAAGGAAACAGCTGGAGGAGGGCCTGGATTTTGGACTTGTTGCTCACAACCCTGGGTGACTCAGCTGGAGGCCACAGGTTAAATTCTAGCCCCCTGTCAGCAGTGAGCAAGAGGAGCTAGCATCTGCGAGCTGTTCAGTGTGAAGTTGAGCTCAGTTCTGTTCTCGGTGGATGGCCCATCCCTGAATTGGCTCTTTTAGTGGAAGTTTCGGCAGAGGGATCAAGGATGGATGGGCATAGAAACAGAACTGCCTTTAAATCTGGTCCCTTTCTTTCAGAACAGCACCATAAACATTCGGATGAACATGAATTATTAGAACATCTGTTAACCCAGCCAGTGAAGATGATGCATGCTATTGACTGGCAATCATTTTGCCACCTTTTGCTAATGTTATTGGGAGATGCAGGGGGAAGGAAAATTAATATATTTTTTAATTGAAGCGAGACAATCCCATGCCACCTTATTCTTAAAAATAGTGGTCTTTATTTATCCCCAAATGACAGCTTGCTTTGACTACGATATCCACCCATTTTACTCCCTGCCCCCCCCACCCTGGTTTTTAAGCAATGTTTTTCTCTGCGGCATAATCAGTCAATGATATTTCACTCATAAAAACAGTTATTGCTGAGCAGTCTACTCTGGAATGACAACATGATCAATCATGCTTACTTCATTGCAAGCAGCACGCCTCTGCAGTGCCTGGACCATCTCTTTGTCATCGCCTTTTTATTTTATGGCAACTCTCTCTTTTGAAACTTCATTTAAAACTTTGAGAGTTTCTCTCACCTCGGCCACTCTGTGGTTGTTGCTGAGAAGAAGCAGTGTTGTTTTGTGATCCTTCTTTATCCTCTGGTAAGCCATCACTTGGGACTTGATATTTGCTGCCTTAAATATTAGATGCTTGCCATCTGGATTTTTGCCTAGATAAATCAAGAATTCCCACATCTTCTGATGCTGCTTGCATCTGAGGGCTATAATTGCATCCATATATGCAATACTACTGAAAGTGAGGATGCACCAGCTCCCCATATTCAACCATCACTGAGATGGAAGAAGCAAGGGGCCAACCTTTACATCTACCCCTTTTTGCCAAAAGGAAGAACTAAAAGCTCAGACCAGGCTGCTCTGGAAGGTTTGGACTTAGATTTCTGGCTTGGTTTTGTATCTTTGCTCACATTACCTTAGTGAGATGCTGACTCCTGCTCTCTTTCTTTTCAGCTGCTGAGAGCTGGTGAAATTTTATGTTCTCAATAATTTGTACTTTGATTTAGCTTGCTTAGAAGTCATACTACCTGGCTGTCCCCACAAGTTAGTTTTTCCTGCACACCCAAAATGAATACATGAGCTAAATTAAGGGTTCAGAGCTGCTCAAAGTACAAACTTATTGACATCTTCAATATTTCCAGTACAAAGGGACCTGATTTAGAGTGGATTGAAGTGTTGGTCTTTTACTCAAGTATTTACTTGCTTTTTTCACCCTTGTAACCCCAGTCTGAGAGCAAAACTAGATATAACATTTTAGTGAGAAGAGTGTCTTTCATACAGGTACTCGAGGAAATTCTCCTTGAAAGCTGGAAATCCCTGCTCAGACAACAATATTCTGGGATGACCATGACCTTACCAACTAAATTGCTTGATTGAGTTCTTCAGCCATAAAAATATGTTGGAGTCAATCAGCTTGGTCCTGACCTGACAGGTATAGAGAGAGGGCAGCCAAAGACTGTGATTTAGTACTGCTGCCATTATGATTGTTTTTTTTCCTTGATTAGGGGCAGAGCTATTGTACAAAATGCAAACTGAGACAGCATCTGTTCCACGTGGGTTTGCAGTTGGGGAAGGCTGTTGGCTTCATTTACGTGTGAGCCTAACAGAGAAAGACAGTAATATATTTGTGTGTTTGCTTGTTTGTTTATTTTGGTAGGTTCACAAGTAGCTACTTGCAGGGCACGTGTACACGGGATGCTTACTGTGCATTAGGCTAATTGCACTGCATACTAGTGTGTCATGGCAGAAGCCATGCTAATAGCCTACTGTGCAGTGTTATTAGGCTAATGCACAGTAAGCGTCACTGAATAACCATGTGCTGGTGCTACTGTGCAGTAAAGTTAGGTACTGTGTATTTAGTTAGTACTTTATTAAGGAAGTACTAAATTAAATGTGCAGTATCTAATGAATGTGTGGACGCACCCACTGAGCAGTAGTTGAGATCAGCAATAAAATGTTAACTTGGATGCACTGTCAGGTGACGCCCCCCTCCCCCCACCCCCGAGAACTCAGTGCAGCATTTTCATTCCCTCGTGCTT
>NW_017729029.1:57717556-57721842 GCF_001723915.1 Gavialis gangeticus
GCTAATGCACAGTAAGCGTCACTGAATAACCATGTGCTGGTGCTACTGTGCAGTAAAGTTAGGTACTGTGTATTTAGTTAGTACTTTATTAAGGAAGTACTAAATTAAATGTGCAGTATCTAATGAATGTGTGGACGCACCCACTGAGCAGTAGTTGAGATCAGCAATAAAATGTTAACTTGGATGCACTGTCAGGTGACGCCCCCCTCCCCCCACCCCCGAGAACTCAGTGCAGCATTTTCATTCCCTCATGCTTTGAACAATACTGTGTCTTGCTAGTGGAAACAGAATCACACTTCTTTCTCTTCACAGTATCAGCTTTAACAATTATATCTAGTTTTTGGATATGATCTTTTTTGTCCTTGGGAATAGGTTATTATAGGAAAACAAATGCCTCCCGTCACAGCGGAGACAGATAACTTTCTGGAGATGGGTTCTTTAGATCTTCACAGTGTATCTTTTTGTTCTGATCTTGTCTACGGTTTTCAAAGGTTTAGAAACGCCTGCATTGTTTTCAACACAGTCAAAGTACCATCTATTTCTCAGTAAATAACAAAAGAGCCCAAATTCCTGAAGATTTGCTTGCTATGACATGACAGGAAAGAGCTATGATGGGAAGCAATGTATGGTTTAAAATTTGCCAGTACTGTCCCTCCCAAAGTTTTATTTTCTTTCCCTCATAAACAATCAATTCTAGAGAATACTCAGGGAATGTTTACTGCCTTGGAGAGAGAAAGAGAGAGAAAGAAAAGACAAATCCTGATTTAGGGCTACACTTCTTAAGACCTATGCAACCATTAGAAAAGTTTATCATTATGGATCTGATTCTGTCTTATTAGGAGTCAAGGGCACATGGCAGCTTGTAAAATAAGGATATAAAGATGGTATTATTAAATATCAACAAAGCAAATAGGGATTTCTTCTCCCCTTCTGAACAAACTAGTTTAATATCTAAACACTGAGCAGCTCAAAGTCAAACTTTGAACAAGACACCTTACTCAGATAAGTAGAGAAAATGTAATAGTTAAGTGGATGCTTTATTTAGTCTTTCAGGACATATTGAACTGACCAGACTGCATGCTGTGATATTATTTTTAGCAGGAAGATTTTCCTTAACAATCTACAAAGATGAAACTTTATTCATAACCAAAAGCATGAGTTTTACAAAATACAAGTCTGTTTTTTCCCTTGGAATTTACCTTTCTTTTATTTCTCCCTTGTCCTGTCCATGGTTAGTTAATCCCCTGCAATGTTAGCATTACTTATGTGTCTTGATGGACCCTTAGAAAAGATACAATATTCTTCATTTTCTTCACTCAAGTCACCACTCATATGAAGTCATTTTTCATTAGAATCATCTTCACAGGAATGTATTTGGGTACATATGAAATGGCTCCTTTAATCATTTTCCCCCTGTTGTAAATGCATATACACTCATTTGAGAGCCTTAATTCTAATGTGAAAACTTAGCACTCCTTCATCTCTATAATTTTGCATTATTTTGTATTCCCCGGCTACGCTTCCTTTCCTACGCACTAGGGCTGTGCAAAGCTTTGGTCCCTGATTTGATTTGGCCCAATTCAGTGGCTGAATCTCCAAATCTGAATCAAATTGGAGGACCCTTTAATCTCTCCGAATCGAATCAGAACCCTCCAAATCAATTCGCAGAGATTCGGAGATTTGGACATAAGAGACAGCTTTAAATGTTTTCTTTCTACATACCTCTAGGTAGCAGGCAGTTCGTGAATGTGGCGATGCTGGAGTGCATGGAGTGTCCCACAGAAGCGTGGGGGACTTCCCAGCACGCTTGGCAGCAGACCCAGAAGTGGACCAGAAGCACTTCCAGTCCACTGCCAGGTCTACTGGGGAGTGCGCAGAGGGCCCCCCCGCACCCTTCCAGCTCGGTGACTGGTGCTTCTGGGTTGGGGGAGGGAGGGGTTTGCTGCTAAGCATGTGGAGGGCCCCTCCCCCCTCCTGTGGGATGCTTCATGCACCCCAGCATCGCAGCGATCATGAGCCGCGCCTGCTACCTCAAGGTATATAGAAAAATCTTTTGAAGCTGTGTCTGTGTCCAAATTGTTGATTTTATTTTTTTTTTCAAATCAGGATTGAATCTTCAGATTCAGATTCGGCCGAATCAAATCGGGGGCAGTGATCTGAATCAAGGAATCAAATCACTGTCCCTGATTCAGGCCGAATCTGAATTGAATAGGGCATGCTTCGTACACCCCTACTAAGCACCTATACGACATCTAGAAGTAAAACCACTGCCGCCTCTGTTATGGGTCTTACAATGAGAAATTATTCTTTATCCTTACTAATGCATTTATTTTGCAAATTTATTCTGGGCACTGTAATATGATTTACATTTGATTAGTTTGCAAAATGTGTCTGTTAGAAATAATACTCTGTTTGAAAACAAACATATGTTCTCGGTTTATACTTTCATTAGAGACCTGGCCTAAAAAGAAAAGTGATGCAGAATCCTTGCTGTCAATGGAGAAAATTACAGTTTGTTTTCAGTCTTACTAAAGAAGAAAAAAATAATGCAAAATAACCATAAAGGGGCTTTTTGTAATTAGTATAAAACTAAATACTGAAGCAGCAGATTCACTATCATTAATGAGTGGCTTTTCTCCCCTTGAATATATTTGTATTTTTGAGCAAATAAATGTGTTATTTCTGTTGTGTTGTGAGTATGGACTGGTTTCGGATCATTTATACTGGTAAAAGTGTAATGTCCATACTTGGCCTAAAGCATTTAACAAGGAAGATGTTTGTACTAAAAGTAGTGAACTAGTTCTCACCAGCCTGGATTAGGGGCTCAACCAGATACTACGGCAGCAACGCAACTCGGATAGATCAAAAGCATTTGTTTTAAGATTACTCTGTGTTACAGACCTGACATTCCTTCTCACAATTTGAATAAGATCTGGGGAATCACGTGGCATTTTAATGTGCTTTGCTTGTTGTCACATCTTTCATTTGATCATACATTGTCTACCATGGATTTCATGATATCCTTGGAGCTTGAGATGAAGCATTAGATGCTCTAATAAACTGTAGAAGTATCTAACTCTGTGCAAGCTAGCTTTTATAATAGCTCTGCACAGCGTGTGTTTATTTTCATGAACATTACCGTTGCAGTTGGGCCCCGGTGGATTGTATAACATTTTATATGTTAGGGGTGTTGAATGGAAATCATGTTGATAGCTTTACAGAAAAAATAAATCAGTTTTACAGCATTTGCTTGTTTAGATAGCAAGGCAATACAGTTACAACAATGTGACGATTTCTCATTATTGTATGTTGCTAATTCTGGTGGTATTGCAGGGCTTTGCTGGATTAGGTAAGGGCAATTGGTTCAATAGTTATATGAATGAAATGCAAACACAGGGTCCTAGGAAAGAACAGTGAGAGAATGGGAAGTAAATAACATAATCTGTTTTATGTTTGTTGGAAAGCGTGCGTTAAACTGCTCTTGAAATGAGTTGCTGCTTTACCAGGAATGCTTAACTTATGGACATCTGTTTCTAGGAATAAACACAGGGACTGTTGTTTCTAGGTATGCTGGGTTTGATCTTCAGCTGAAATAAAATAGCAAAGCTGTTCCCTTGCTAGAAAGGCCTGCTGCCCAGTAGAGGGGCACATCCATAGGCAGAAAAATCTTTCAGCAATACTGTCCCTGAGGTGTAAGGCTGATTTGCAGTGTGCAAAATGATGCAAGCAGATTTCTTGCATCAGAAAATAGACTTCTCAAATGATCCAGGGGAAAACTCCACATTCAGCCTTCACCTTTGCAGCACCTGACTTTTAGAAAGGAAGGGTTTCTCTCTAATGTTGCAGGAGTGTGTGTGTGTGTGTGTGTGTGTGTGTGTGTGTGTGTGTGTGTATGTATCTATATCAATATTGATATATACACACATAGATATAGATATCTATATCTATAAATTTCTTAGCTTACCTTTAAAAGATAAGAGAAGACCAGGGTTCTGTAACCTCAAAGCACAAATTTAAGCAAACGCAACTTGGGGCTATCTTAAGAGAAGACTAGTATCTAAAAACTTTGGAGGTGCCAGTCCTACTCTACTTGCTGCTAGGTAGGCTGCAGCTGGAGAATTGTGTGTGGTTCTGGGCTCTACATTTTAAGAAGGATGTAGAGAAACTGGAGAGGATCCAGAGACAAGTAACAGAGATAATAATGGAATTGGAATGGAGCTGTATCAGGAGAGGTTGTAAGAAGTAAGTGAGTGTAGTTTGGAGAGAATGGGTTTGAGGGGGGTACG
>NW_017729029.1:57726842-57730956 GCF_001723915.1 Gavialis gangeticus
AGACAAGTAACAGAGATAATAATGGAATTGGAATGGAGCTGTATCAGGAGAGGTTGTAAGAAGTAAGTGAGTGTAGTTTGGAGAGAATGGGTTTGAGGGGGGTACGGGATTTCAAATATTTGAAAGACTTCCATAAAGAAGAAGGAGAACAACTGTTCTTCCTTTCTGCAGAGGGCAGGACGTGAAGTCATGGGTTTAGCCTGCAGCAAAGCATTTTAAACTGTTAAATTAAATATCAGAAAGAACTTTCTCATGAAGTTGTGGAATCTCCTTCACTAGGGATTTTCAGTTGACGGTCCAGTGTGTCCTGCATATCTGCAGGGGTTTGGAATAGGTGGTCTCTTCAACTCCAGGATTTTAAGATCACTTGATGGCTTTCACTGGCCTTGTGTAGACGAAATGAGGGGTATGCGTGCACAACACTTGAGAGAGGGTTAAATATCTTTGCACCGCATTAATGGTGTTGGTGTTTGTGTGCATCAGTGGCATATTGCACAGTAATTCCAGCCGCTGTAGCAAATTTGGAGGTGTACTGTGCCTTAAATGACTTGGGGCACAGTAAACTAAAACTAGTCTGAGGAGTTTTAGTTTGCTGCCCTACAGCCACAGAGTGAAGCATCAGACTTCATGCAGCTTGGGGGTTCTGCAGGAAGCCTGTGCAGGCAGCCTGGCTGCAGCCCGGGAAGGCAGGCTCCACCCAAAATCTCCTCCCCCCCTCCCCTCCCCCCCCCGGAGCCTGCCTGAGCTGCATGGGGGGGTCTGGTGTTTCCCTCCATGGCTGCGGTGGCCCCTGGGACCACCCGAGCTGGGTGCCTGTGGGTGGGTGCCACCTGTGTGTGGGGGGGCACCGCTACCACGGAGGGAAGCACTAGCCCTCTCCTCCCCCCCCACCCCCCTCCGCAGCCCAGGGACCACTCTGCGTGGTGACAGCTCGCCTTCCCCTCCCTGCTGCTGGAGAGGCAGGTAACTTCAGGTGTGGGTACACAACATGGCGTTTAAAGGTCCCTATATTGAAGTGGTGTTTTAAAAACCCCACTGCTTCAATTTAGGGCCCCCTGTTTTGTCTACACAGACCCAGTGATTCTGGAAAATTACTGACGCTGACCTGGGGTTGCCAACAGGAGACTCATCATGCTGGTTTTGCTAACAATAACCACAAAATCAGTGTTCACATTTCTGCTTAAAAATGTGTGTGCATTTTTATATTAATATCTGGAAAGACGAAGCCACCTTTTCGTTTTATTTTGTGTGTTGCTGTGTAAATTAACCTTTCAGGTATTTGCTAGATTTTTTGAAGCCATGGCTAATGCAGTAAATTGGTATATTGCAATCCTATATTATTCATTAACCCTAAATATTTGATTTGAAATTGCCCTTTGCTGATTTAAATTAGGATAATAAATCTCTATGTGCATTATTTGGTTAGTATTATTTCGGCTGGGACCAATTTTGGAATCTCATTTGAAACCAAGAAAGTTTCGATAGTCCAGACTACGGAACTTCTGAACTTTTACAAAATGCGGGAGTCTGAGTCGAGAGGAGTCTTTCTACAGTGCTGGGTAGAGGTTTTGTGATTAGGCTCTGTTATCATCACATCTGTCTTCCACTTTTCTTGGGAAGTTTCTTGAATTCTGTGACTTGGTCAAGGTAGAATCTGGAATGGCCTGTTGAGGTGTTCAATTGTATTAATGCAATCTAATTGCTCAGTCTAATTAGAGGCACAGATAATTTGTACTTAATTGATCATGTCTCCTTGGTTCCTCTCTGATTAATCTGATCCATTTGCTTCATAATGGCTCTCCTTCTAGCTCTAGGCTGTACAGGACGCACCTATGCAGATTGGACTTCCCTCTTCCTCACTGTCTGATGGATTTTGTATCCCAGGATACATTTGTGGGTTTTTTCATCATTCTGTATAAATCTGAAGATGGCCTTGGCACTCATGTACAGAGATAATATTATGATGTAGTTAGTGACTTTCCTGCTCTCTCTGTGTAGTTCAGGGTATATGTACACCAGTGTAGAACAGAGATATTGAGTTACGTATCAATAGGTTACCTTGGGCACCAGAAGCATACTGGTTTTGATAGCATGTGGCTCTATGCTAGCTAATTTACCCAGAGTTTCATAGTTTGTAGGGTTGGAAGGGACCTGAGCAGATCATCGAGTCTGACCCCCTGCCATGGCAGGAAAGGATGCTGGGGTCAAACTGGTATCTCTAGGCTGAACTCCATTGTGTGTTGTAGATAATCTCTGGCCTACAGGCTGGATCCATCCATGGGACCAGTTAGCCCAGCCTGAGGATATGGGGTGTTGACAGCATTCAGGGGTGGGGGGCTTTGACTGCACACACTCTCTCTGTGCTACTTTGGGGAGAAGCACTGGTGGAAGCCAGGTCTGAGCACCCTCCTGCCTCTGACCCTGTCTGAGTCATTCTGGTGTGTAGACAGAAAAGGCTTCCTACCCCTAGAATCATAGAAAATGAGGATTGGAAGGGAGCTCAGGAGGTCACATATAGTCAAACCCACTGCTCAAAGCAGGATCGTCCCCAACTAGATCATCCCAGCCAAGGCTCTGTCTAGCTGGGTTGTAAAACCCTACAAGGATGGAGGTTCTGCAACCTCTCTGGGTAACCTGTTCCTTTACTACTTTCCTAGCAAGAAAGTTTAGAGGCAGGGTGAGTGGCAGCAGTGTTAATTGCCATGGGGAGCTCTGCGGCCCAAATGCAGCTTCATGGGCTGGGTCAGGCCCACAGACAGATCCTGCGCTCCGTTCATCTGGATCACTAGGCTGGATGAGTGGAGCACCACTGAGCTAATGTTATCAATAATATCTCCAGCCCTCAGCCAAGCACATCTAACACATTTCACTCATTACCTTGGAGAATGAAGTGACACAATCGAGAACTAAAAAACAAGAGATGGGTGAATTCAAGTCCCTGGAGGGCTTGAGCTAATAAGGAACCCTTCTGCGTCCATTGTCTTTCATCATTTTTGGTTTGGAACTGATAAAATAATACACTGGACCAAATTCACTGTGGTAAAAGTGTTCGCAAATATAATGGGAGAATTCTGCCGCCTTTACCAGGCTCAAATTTGTCCTTTTCTCTTGTATAATTTCCAAAAGACCATGGCTTGCATTGACTGTGACAGCAAATCACGAATACCTTTTCTGTATTGTGGGACATTCTACTATACTTTTGGATGAGCCGTGTTTATGCCTCATAGTACATTGGTAAAGTGATGTTTAATTAAGCTTCTTGATTCAAAATGCTAGCAGTGCTCTTTGACTCCATTTTCAGTATAAACCACAACTGGTGGATGGGACTGCCTACGCTAAATGTACAAATCCTCCCCAGTCATTTCCACATAGACTGCACTTCTTGTTCCAGTCCACTGAAAGGGCAGTTCAGTTCTGCTAGCTTATAGGCAGGACAGAAGATCTAAATTGTCAAACAATGTCTGTGAAGAAAATTGTTCTCCCAGCTGATGGGCTGTGGCTGTTCCTGAGATTACACTAGCTGCAACATGCCCTAGGGACTCTGGTTTTGTTCTAAGGGGATGTGGCTAATATTTTAAGAGACAGTTTGATTTATTGCTGAAGAGTGGGGGGAGCAGGAGGGCCCAGGGTCCAGAAACGGCAAAGTCAGATTGCTTTATGTCTAGGAGCGACAGTAAAACCATAGGATGAAACTAAGCTGAATGATTCCTGGGCATGGAAAATAAACAAGAAAATGCAGATGGGCGGAGGGGGAAGATGAATGGAGTTTTTGGGTCAAGTCCTCTGCGCATCTACCCTGGCTTGGCTCTATTGAGAGCCATGGGGCTGTATTGCTGCTCCCAAGGGTAGAACTTAGTTCAGATGAGTTTCTGGCTTTCCACTTCAAGATGATTCATGGGAATCTCAATACACAGCAGCAGCTTCCAAGTTTTCCTAGGCAAGCTTAGTATGTTGAAGCACAAGGCAGTGGGATTTAAATGAACCTGGTGTTCTTAGCCCATTATGAATCCTGGGTGGGTGATCCTTTTTAGAAGGACTTAGCATCTCCCACTCTCTTGTCATCATTTGATTTTTTTTTTTTTTTTTTTTTTTTTTTTTTTTTTTTTTTTTTTTT
>NW_017729029.1:57731041-57742521 GCF_001723915.1 Gavialis gangeticus
TTTTTTTTTTTTTTTTTTTTTTTTTTTTTTTTTTTTTTTTTTTTTTTTTTTTTAAAGATTATTTCTTCTGCTTTCAACTTCAGTTTAGCTTTAACCCCTTTTGGTGTTTGATTCGAAAGGACTTTATCAAAGAGCGATGGCAAATACTTGATGGGTGTGTAAAAGACATCAGGAAGTGCAGCGCCTGGGAGGAGGAGAGCTACATGGATGTCTGGGTGGAGTCATTCCCTTCTCTCCTCTCCTTACTGGGAGATGCAGTCCACCACAGACCTCTTTAATGCTGGTCCCACCAGCTGCGGGGGAGGCGTGGATGTCTCCAGGAAGATGAAGTAGTTGCAATGACGGCACAATGGATTTGAGGCGAGGAGTGGTTTTGTGCTTAAAAGCTTATGGGTGGAGAAAGCAAACAAGGAGAGGCCCAAGATATTCTCCATCTACTTGGCATAGAGAGGAAGTGCCTGTTTCTATATCACAGTGGGAGAAGTAAGGTCTTGCTCTGTCGAGAGGGGTGAAGAGGAGGAATCATGAGATAAGGATACTGGGGACAGGAGAAAAGCTGAACTCAACTGAGATGGAGTTTGCTTGGCTACACAGGAATATGAATGTATTCCAGCATCACCTTGTGTAGGAACAAGGGTGCTCAAGGGAAATACAGTAATGATACAGTCAAATGTAAAATTGCATCCTAGGGAGAGTGTAGCTTTCTGCTGGGAGCAGGAATGTGGTTTGATGGCAGTAATGCAGCAAAAAAAGAATGAGGGATGACTGTCATATACATTTTATTGGTCATTTGTATAGCACTGCATTAAATGCCAATTGCTTGGCTGAAGGATAATATTCTACTGCTGCTGCTTGCTAATCGTTTCTTAGAGAGGAGCAGTATGGGACTAGCTCAGGTATGTGTACCTCTGTTGATGGTTCTGGGTTCAAACCTTCTGAAAGTGTCCCTGGCAAAGAGGGGATTGGGGATGGTTATTAGCATACATGTAATGCAAGAGTATACAAAAAAAGATGAGTTCTCGAATGGAGCATCCTGTGATGGTTTCTGGCCCTACCACTTGCTTGCAAAAATGGAATTGAGAGTTAATATAATCTTTGCTTGTGGATCTGCAGTATTTTACATGGCTGATATGGGTCTATTTCAGTGATTCTCACCCAGAGCGACCACACCCTGGGATGCCTTAAGGTCCTTTCAAGGGTGCTGTGGGGTGCCACACCATTTCCACTGTTAGATTGGCAACCATGAGTCATAAGAGAAACTGAGAGATTTCATATAGGAATCCGTAGTGTTAAAAGCATTCTGACTTGCGGTCTTTCTGAGTTCTTTGTAATAGAAAAAAAATTGCTCTATCATTTTTGTGTAGTCAAAAACCAGGTGAAAAGTAAGAGCTGGGATTTTCTGGGGGGTACCTTCAGTCTCATCACCGTAGTGCGCTCTGCTGATTTTTTTTTTTTTTTTTTTTTTTTTTTTTTTTTTTTTTTTTTTTTTTCCTCAACCTACCCTTTGCTCCTAATCCCACTAGTGTTTTGGGTGATGATCCTTGCCATATCAAGAAAAGTATTCCAGAATGCTTAGTGAGTTCTGTGTCGGCATATACCATGAAATTATCACCCTCTTAGATCTTCGTTTGTATCGGGACTTATCTCAGTAATACACTGTTAAAAACTGGCAAAACATTAGATGAAAACAATGCTTAGAGGACAACTGCTGTCGCATCTGCTGCTTTAGCCTCCATAACAATCATCAATACTGACTCATTCTCAGCAAACCTTTATTCAAGCTCTGAACAGAACTGATTTTCCAGTTCCCTAGCTGCATCTCCACACGCTTAGATTCCTTTGGTTCCTCTCCAATGCTCATTTGCTATTCTTTTGGGTTAGGTCAATCTAAATGACTAATTGTGCAGGTGTCTGGTGGGCTTAAATCACCCCAGGATGGTGCGTCTGATTTAAGTTAGTTCACCTGAGGAGGTGCGCTAACATAAATCAAGGTTGGGTTAACCTGATCTTGTGAACATCTACATGTTAGCAGCATAGCCCTGAAGCTGTGCTATCCCCCGGCCCCCCTTCTATGACCCTGATTGGGCTATTTTTAATCCCCTAACCCCTCTCTTAACATCGCCCCCCAGACCCACCAAGCCCTCATTCCAACCTGCCCTTCCGTCTCCACACTGAGTTACTTGCACCGGTTTCCCTGCGAGGCTCCCATGAGTGATAAATGGCTAACATGCCCCTCCTGGTCTACATTTATGTGGCTTAAAGTAAGATGTGGGAACAACTGCATGCAGTAAACCACTTGATGCATCCTTTGTGTAGTACACCACTTTAATCACCAAGAGCAATTGCAGTGAATTCAGTGGAACCCCTTTCCTAATGTTTGTGGCTTGACTAATACCATATATATTCCTATCTTCTGCCCATGTCTGGTAAACTCTTGTTCTGCTTTTTATCCAAAACTCCACTGATGAATTCAAAGATTTAAGTTAACCTCAAGGATGGAGTTAGAACGGACTGTCTGTCCCACTGAAACCAACTATTAGGCTGATTGTCTGCTATCTTGCCCCTTCGCAGTTATTAACACGTGTATACAGGAGGTATAAAGTGTAGTGGGATCAGACCAGTATATTTCTACTCCCTTTATGGAGAGGTGAATGTTTGCAGCAGGTGCAAGTCAGTGGAAAATAAAGATCTTCACCTTTTACAATACTGGGTTACCATAAGCGTGGAGATCAAATTAACAAGAAAGATGGATACCCGATAGAGTAGTTCAAAATCCAAGCAGTTCATGAGCAGAGTGTAATGAGCATCTCAAAATGGAAAGCTATGGTGACTAATGCCTAGTTTAAGAGGTCGAAGGAGAGACATTTCATGCAATTATCATGCAGGGGTGTAGTTCTTCGGTAACGGTAGAAAATCACATAATGTTCAGTTGAATATCACGTTGCAGATTTTCTCTGAAAAACATTCTCTGCATGCCAATTAAAGACAAACCAGTTACTAAGTGTTTTCATATAGTCTAAATGGAAACATTTTACTTTAAAATATTACGCTGTTTTGCATTTGAACTACCACTTGCTGTTCTTTACAAATGAATCTTTTTCTGTGTGACAACCAGAAATCACTTGATATTGGAAATCCTGAAGAATAGATATCGAAGTAGGACTCTAATATGAAGTGTCTATTTCTCTCTCTCTTGGTATATGCACACATTTTACTTTTACATAGATGTATATTGATGAAAATCTAGCAATGGGTACATTAGACATGGATAACTTTGTTGCATTGTTGAATTTAGACATCATCTTTCTCATAATCTTTTTTGTGCTCAGAATTGTTTATTGAAATGTTGATTCCCTTGAATGTACTTGTCTCTGCTGAGCAAAAACCCTATATGAAAATCATTTTGTCCCTAATTCTTTTTTGTTGACATATATAATATGAAATGTATGAAGCTGTTATATGCATCTTCCTAAGAAATCATTCATGGTGCCAACCACTTCAAACACACTGGTAAACTCAAGTTTATTGGCTATGTAAATCAGTCTGGAAAGTTATTGTAGCCGAAGTTTTTTCTAACTTCAGTGTAGACCCTAGTTATACAGTTAGTCTGGAGGACTCTCTTTTATTGTATTAGGTGTGAGCTATATCTGTAAAACATAGAAAACAAAACATTAGTCTCTTTTGATCAGTTTGGCTTTATTCTAATACGTTTTCTGTTCTAGGTAAACTGACTGAAAAAAATTTCCATCTGGTCTCATTACTTTAGAGAGGTCCTGCTTTGTGGGTTGCTTAAAAGTGAACATCCTTCATGTTGTCACTGTAATATAATTTGAGGGTGGGAGTATCAATATGCATCACTAATCTTTTGTATTAGGGCAACCGCAGGCAAAAATCTTGGATGACTCAGCGCTCTGCATGCCTGTTTAGCAGGCAGTGCCTGGGTCTGTGCTAACAAACTTCATAATCATGATGTACCTAGTCTCAGCAAAAGTAAGTGGAACTCATGCATTTCACCATCATGTCATCTTAGACTTTTCCCGTAAAGCATTGTGGGAGTTGGTGTTACTTTCTTCACTGCTACAATTTGTTGTGAATTATAGCATCAAACTTTGTTAATATATGCAAGAGGAAAAATAGTCCAGTTTGTGTGTGTTTGCTACTCTTAACCTTCTTATATAAATACAATTTTCCTAGGCTCTGGGGGTCACTAAAGGGATTCAGCTTCCTTCTCACTATTTAAAAATACAGTGCAAACTTCTGTTAGCACCTTTCATGCCAGTTATCTCTCTCCAAGGGATTGCACCATTAAAGCCCCCTTGTAGCTCCTGAGAACTTCATCACTCGCTAGCAGATGAGCTCTATTAACATGTGAAGCTGGCAACTAGAGCTCCACCAATTAAAGTTTTCAATGTGGCGTAATGCAGCTGCTTGGAGTTGCTTTCCGCAAGCCATGCGGTCCTTCTGTAGTCAGTCAGAGGTCCCTACTGAACATGAGCAAAAATAGGAGCATTGAAAGTGCAATGGTTATATCTATTTTGATAATTAGGGGTTGACCTTCCCTCACTGAGGACTTTCAGTTGCGGGTAAAGCTTCTCCTGTGCTGGAAAGTAGTAATGCAGCAATTGGGATCTAAACTCTGATCCTCGAATCGAAGCTCTTGCCATTTGCATGTGGTATGGGGGGACGTGTGATTGCTGGGATTGGGAGTCAGAGCCCATTATGCCATTAAATTACCATGTGCCAGGGGCCTCGGAAACTTGTTCGGAATTTATCTGGGGATGCTTCAGTTTGGGGCTGCCGGGCCAGCATGTCAGAAAGACACGGGAAGTGGAAGTACTGAAGACCACTTTTACTCGAATGGCTCGACCTAAAGTCTGGGAACCTGGAGGCTAGGCACCAGCAGGTATCTGAAGGCCTGAGAAAGGAGCTAATAAGACTTACCACCCAGTATGGGGCTTCTCGAGCAGAGAGAGGTGGAGGAAGTGACCTTAAAGAGCCAAATCCTGCAGTTAGAGTCAAGTGGGAAGAGGCTAAGGTGTGGCCAGTCACAGCTCCATAGCAGCAAAAGGGGACACAGAGCCCTTGTAAGAGGTGAGATGGAGACTGAGTGGGGGGAAGATCAAGACCTGAGGAGGGACCTGGAAAAAGAAGACTCTCCACAAAACCACACCCCTGGGGGAAGGTTGCAGGAAGCCCAAATCACTGTGGCAAGGGTTGCCTACAAAGGGGGTTTGGCTACGGGTGTAGCACTCTGGGCAGTCAGCAAAGATGACACAGGTGTCACAGTAGCCCTGCCTCTATTGCAGCCCCAATGAGAAGGGCGACCAGAAGAAGAGGGAGCAGTGACAGCATCCAATACAGCAAAGAAGGGAGATAGGCCGAGACCCCCAGAATGGGAGTTGTGGGATTGAGGCAGGAAGAGGATACCCCAAGGGAAATAGTGAAGGTGCCAGGTCCATCTACCTGAGCACAAAGAGAGTCTAAACCTGAATCAAAGAGTAAGGATTTGGCCTGAGCGAGAAGTGGGACCCACCAGTAAGTGGACAGCCCAACCATATTGGGGAGATCAAATATGTTCCTTATAAGGATGGCCAAACAGAGATTGGAGTGGGGCTGCAACCACCCTGGGATTGTAAGAAACTTTAAGACAGGGGCTGGGCCCGTGGGAAACCCACCAGAGACCTCTGAGAGAGGAGAGGCTCAAGAGCAGGGGACTGTATATGGAGAAAGGTGAAAGATGGTACTTGTTGTAAAGGGTGTAAGGGGAAGGCTGGTCCTGAGCTAGATGGGACTTGTTCATGGGAACCAGTCAGCATAAGGTCATGGGAACTGAAGGTCAGTAGCCAAGTCAGTGGTGTTGACAAGAAAAGCCAGTGTGCAGGCTGGTTGGGGATGTGCTGCAGGAAGCATGAACCTCAGACTGGCCCCCTGGGCTGTGTGTAGGGTACACAGTGCCAGGTCATGCCCGCACATTGCAATCAGCATGCGGGCCCAGGACCAATGGGTTGGGCCAGTCAGGTTGGATCACATGGCTTCATGGACCAGCTCTGGCTCATGGGCCGTATGTCTGACACGCCTGAATTAGGAAACACCCTGGATGCAAAATGCCCGTTGTCTCTTCCTGCCTGTACTGTGCGTTTTCACTGCAACTGTTCCCCTTACTTCTGCACTGTCACCAGATATACTGCTTATAATAGCAAGTGCCAGCCAGAGACTGGTAGGTGGCTGATAAAGCACTCCATGCAGTTTCCTGTCCATCCAGCTGTCTAGCCAGATCTGCTGTACTGTAGCAGACTAACATGTCCCAAGAACAACATAAGGAGAGGCAGAACTTTGGAGGCTCGGAGAACGTTATTGCTTCTCCATAAAGTTAATGCAAACTTCCTGCAGCGGTATAAGACGCCAAGGGGAAGTGGGCATAAATAAGTGGGCTATGCACACAGGCAGATTTTTTTAAAATTGAGGGCAGGGTTGTTCGTTTAAATGAAATCCCTGAGACAGCAGAGAAAGAAATGTGCTTTTACATGGTCTGTGCTATTTTAGGCAGTAGCAATACAGGAAAAGCGCATGATCCAAATCTCAAGTTACTGAATAGTGAAAGACATTCACAGTCAAGCTCGGTGGGGGTGCAATCCATTGGATTTGTCACCCAGATGATGGGGGGTGGTGGGGAGTGCACAGGCAATCAAAGTGCACAGGTCAGTCTCAGGCTTTGTACTCCAAAACAGTCAGACATTGGATGCTCATGAGAGGTGAGGCGATAACTCCCTGCCTTTTTCGTGGCTGCCGGGAAGGATACATAGGGGGACACTGGGGAAAGGCACAATGCGTCGGGTCTAAAACAGACAGACACTCCAGGTGTTGCATCTAAACTTTCTGCCTCCCTAAAAAGAACAATAAGGTCATGTCTATTTGTTAGCTAAATCTGGTCTGCTGTTAGAGAGGTCCCAAAACAGTTGCTTTCGCCTTCTGAAGGCTGCATTTATACCCACAACTCCTGGCCGCCTCCTGTACCCATTTGTGCCCACACCTCCTGGCCTTTTCAGGCCCTTCTGATTTGCCTATAGCTCCCTATCTCTGGGGTTTCCTTCCAAATAGCCATGGTCTAAGCCACAGGATCTTTGTGGTGTTAAATGCCAAAAGAGGGACTTGGAATCCCACCATTAAACATCAAGGCTGAAAAAATGTTTAGCCCTCTAAATCCTTTAAATATTAAGTCAAAATTATAGTGGGTGAAAGAATCTCCATTTATATTGCACTATCGCCAGCTTTAATACTTACTTCTACTGTGGTAGGTGTTTTTTTTTTAGAACCTCACGTATCTAATTTAATTCATACTCTCAACATCTTGACAGTCTTATCGTCTTTTCCTCCTTTCACATTAGATTCAGATGGTGGGATTTATTATTCTGCCCTGTTTTTACATGGCAGGTGCCCTTTTATTCCCCTTTGTTATTTTCCTCACTCAAAGTTACTGCCTGAGCCTGCTGCCAGAGAAAGGGGCCATTATGCAGTCAATCCTGGTACTTAGGAGTTTACCAGAGAGGGCTCTACTTACAGCAGTGAGCCCCTTAAGACCTATTTCATTACTGCCGTTAAATGCATACGGTTATAGGTCACAGCCAGTCCCTTGGTTCTTCTCATATTTAAAGTTGTCGTCTTTTTATGTTGTTGGTAAAATTCCTGTTTTCTTTGCAGTTTTCTTTTGCTTCCACTGTAGTCATCTTGCTTCAAGTATTACATGCAGTCAGTCGCTTGCGAGCATCGCTTGGAATAAGTGAATTGAACTGATCTCTCTAAGGACCTTATTCTTTTACCCTAATAACTCTGCTGGCTTTGGTGCGCTGATTCCTGATATATCCTAGTTTACTGGAGCATTGGATTAGGTCCTGATATTTAAACGTCTCGCTGTATTTCTCTCACCACTCATAATGTGGAGGATCTTGTCTTGCTGAAATTAACTGTGATGCATTTTCCCCTAGTGTGCATGTTTTGAAATTAGCCTTTATTTTTATTTTTTACTACTTTTC
Source organism: Gavialis gangeticus (assembly GCF_001723915.1). NCBI lineage: Eukaryota > Metazoa > Chordata > Crocodylia > Gavialidae > Gavialis > Gavialis gangeticus. Next base: position 57,739,072 of record NW_017729029.1, read on the forward strand.
CAGGATTTAACTGAAATCCACACCCCAAGTTAGACTCTGTGGGGCCTGGCTTTCTGGTTATTAATTTTATATTACAGGAGTGGCGTCTTGCCTTATGTGCTAGGCACTATAAAACGCACACAATTGGAAAAATCCCCATGCCTAAACGGCTTGTGATCTGAATAGAGAAAGCAAAGGGCAGGAGGAGAGAAAGAAAGGTACAGAGAAGTGATGTGATGTAACCTAACCAAAAGTATGCGGTAGAATGAGAATAGAATTGGAAACTCAATCCAAGTATCCAGACTCCCAACTAGTGCCTGATCATGCTGCCTCCTATTCTGATATCAAAGGGAAGCGCAGGTGCTCAGTTGGGTATAAAATCTGCTGTTACTGGTTTGAACATTTACTTATATGTTGTGCGAGCAAGTAAACAGTCTTTAGACTTTGCAACCAACCATGTGCTGACCCAGGAAGGTATGGAGCTGTGTGCTAGACCTAAGTTGCCCCTTTATTTTCCAGTGGGTGGCCGGATCTGAATGTGGATGCAGACTTTAGGATCTTGAGGAAACTAGTGCTGGAAGAGACCTCATGAAGTCTTGCCCAGCCCCTTGCTCTATGCAGGATCCTCCGTGTTTAAATCGTCTCAGCCCAGTCTGTCTGACATCATCTTGAATATTTCCAGGGATGGAGAGTCCACAACTTCTCTAGGTCACCTGTTCCAATGCTTGGCCACCCTCATAGTCGGAAAAGTTCCTCCTTATTTCCAACCTAAATTTCCTCCACTGCAGCTTGAGGTCATTGCACCATGTCCTACAGCCACAGAGCAAAGCTCATCTCTATTCTCTTTAAGCACCCTTCAGGTACTTTGAAGACTATTATCAAATCCCTCCTCAGTCTTCTCTTCTCCAGACTCACTAAACTTAGCTCTTTCAGCCTTTCCTCATAAATCATGCATGCTAGGCCTCTGGTCATTTTTATCACTCTCTGATGGATTCTTTCCAATCTGTCCACATATTTCTTGAAGTATAGAGCTGAAAACTGGATGTGGTGCTGAATAGTGTTAAATAGAGTAGAAGAATAGTTTCCCGTAATTTGCAAGAGATGCTCAGGTAACAGTTTCTGAGCTGAAACCTTGCACGATCTTCCATTTCTTTATTGCTCTCTGTTTAGCTGTAGATCCCTGGTAACTATCAAACTCAAGGGTTCCTTAATCTGACCAGGTCCTTCATGGAGAACTGTCTCATTGCTTGTCTCATGGGTTATGGGAACAACGTCAAGTTAGGCTGCCGTTTTCCCAATCCAGCTAGGAGCTCCTTGGTGTGGTATGTTTTTTCTTAACTGATTGTTTCCTTTTTTGCCCTTGCTGCCAGGAAGACTAATGGCATCCTGGGCTACACTGGTAGGAGCATTGCCAGTAGGCTAAAGGAAGTGATTATTCCCTTCTATTCAGCACTGGGGTCCCATCTAGAGTCCTGTGTTCAGTTTTGGGGCCCCCGCTACAGGAAGGATGTGGACAAATTGGAGAAAGTCCAGTGGAGGGCAGCAGAAATGGTTCGGGGGCTGGGGGACATGACTAATGAGTAGAGCCTGGGGAAACCCAACTTACTTAGTCTAGGGAAGAGAAGACTGAGGAGGGATTTAATAGCAGCCTTCAACTCCCTGCAGGGGGGTTCAAAAGAGGATGGAGCTGGACTGTTCTCAGTGGTGGCAGATGACAGAAGAAGGAGCAATGGGCTCAAGTTGCGGCAAGGGAAGTTTAGGTTAGAAATTAGGAAGAATTTTCTCACTAGGAGGGTAGCAAAACACTGGAACAGGTTACCCAGAGAGGTGGTGGAAACTTCATCCTTGAAGATTTTCAAGACTGAGCTAGACCAAGCCTTGGCTTGGATGATCTAGTTGGGGCTGGTCCTGCTTTGAGTAAGGGGTTGGACTAGATGACCTCCTGAGGTCCCTTCCAACCCTAAATGTCTATTGTTTCTTTTGGAACTGGGGCATATGGGAATGGCTTTGTACCACCAGTACTTCCCCACATATCCGAATAATATGCTGCTCAAGAGTTGTTGGGTGGCTAAGGCTGTTGGTGCTTTTTTGCATGCATTTCCTGGAAACTTCTTACATAGTTTGGGGTGCAAGTATGCTATCTCTTCTAAATCCTAACACCATCCTGTGTGGAAGTGAAGTGTCCTGCTGGATGCACCAGGTATCTTGGTAAATGCATGTCTAATTCTATACCAGCGAGACTCAGGGTGTAAGCAGCTCAGCATCGATATCCAGACTAGCAATTGTGTGCTATTTTCATTCTAAGTTAAAACCCCCCCCCCAAAACAGCCAAGCAATGAATTAATACTTTAGACACATCTAATCAATTGCAAAGGAATCCAGCCTTTCTTGCCAAGATAGATTCTTTTGATATTTTATTTACTGACTATGAAATATGTGAAAATAGTGAACATGGATATACAGATAAACTTTAATTTAGAGGGCCTGAAATATTTTTAAATGATTTCTCTCTCTCTGAAGAAGTTTTCAGAGAAGAACTGTTTGACTTATAGCTTGGTTCTAAAGCAGGAAGATGACTCTAAATTGTCTGGTTTGTGAGAAGAATGATGATGTGTCATCAGATGTCCAAACTTATTTTTAATTTTGCTGATGGATGAATGCTGAGTAGCTGGTTGTTGTTAGACTCCTTTCAATTGATAATCTTTAGAGGTTTTATGGAACAAACTGATTATAAATTGTTGATATAATGTCATCTCAAGAACTGCTTTATCCAGATGAGACCATGCTGGTAGAGCTGGTCAGGAATTTTCTGGCAAACTGTCACAGGAAAATGCTGATCCAACAAAACTGGAACTTTGGGGAATGGTCCAGTTTGGATTAAATTTTCATTGGAAAAGGGTTGTTGTATCCAGCATGGAGTATGTGGTGAAAACGGAAGAATGTGTAAATGTATTTCAGAGTAAGGATTTCATCCTGACTATAGAAAATCCCATGTGAATGATCTATGTGCCAGGTTATTGGCCAGTCACAGGTGGTGTACATTTTCCTTTTTGAGAGAAAATCATGAAAGGCCTTAGGTTTATGTGGATGGAGAATAGGAGAATTAGGGTATTTCCAAGTAGAATTGCACAGGACACTGTTCTTTCCAGCAAAACTTATCAGCTTCTTCAAAGTATCTCTGGTACCCAAACACTGTTTATTTTCAAGTGGCTAACTTAAGCAGGAGATTTCATATAGTGATGCTTGCTAGTTGCTAAGGATGAATTTAGCAAACTAGATTGGAACCAGTTGCATAATTGCAAGGTCAGTATTGCACCTAATTAGCTGGGAAGACTCACCTCTTGGGTCCACAACCCACCTGATTCCTGAATATGCAAAACTAATCGCATCAGGGAGTAGTTGTCAGGACATCAGCCAACAAGCTGTGGTAGACTTTGGCTAACCTCCCTGTACCAAAAAAAAAAAAAAAAA
>NW_017729029.1:57742756-57754948 GCF_001723915.1 Gavialis gangeticus
AAAAAAAAAAAAAAAAAAGGTCTGCTAGCAGCTGGACTCCAGTCCCAGCTTTTATCCCATGACAGTTCGGAAGACGGTGAGAAACAAAATGATTTATAAATCCTCATTATCTTTAACATCTTATTTTTCTCTCTCATTTTACTTGGCTAAAAGACATCACAAGCTTTTCACGTTTTTGAATTTCAGTGCATGCATCTATACATCAGAGCACCATAAAGTCCATGTGAGGAAAGTATGAGGAAGAACGTTTGCCAGGTTTAGACAGTGTATCTGAACTGTAGGCCTGTGTATAGCAGCTAGTATTCACTTCGGATTCAGATTCAGCCAACTTGGGGGACAGTGATTCGATTCGGTGATTCGAATCACTGTCCCGAATCGATTTGGCTGAATCTGATTCAGAGAGTCAGCTGCTGCCGAATCTCCATATCAAACCAGCCTCATCCCCTGCCTGCTCTTCTAGCCCCATCAATGGCTGTCCCACCTGGCCCCAGCATCCTGGCTCTTAAAAAATAAAATAAAATTAAATTAAAAAAAAGCCCCACACTCACCAGTTCCTACCAGGCAGGAAGACAATCCCCAGTGCTCTCACTGCTCCATGCTGTGTGGGGGGGCTCTGCCATGAGCCTCCAGAATCCCCGATGGCTGCTGCAGTGGCCGATGAGTGTGGGTTGTTTTTAAGCACCAGGACACTGGGGCCAGGTGGGGCAGCCATTGACAGGGCTCGGGGATGAGGCCTAGAGAGGCTCCCCCATGGTCCCCTCCCCCTACTTACCAGTATGGAGCCTGGGTCCAGCTCCTGGCAGCAGCGAATGGGGACTGCCCGAATCTCCAAATCTTTCTCTGAATCTGTTCTGAATTGATTCAGAGGCTTTGAATCGATTCAGACCTTTTTATTGGTCTTCCGATTCACTTTGGATTTGGAAATTAGGTCGCTGAATCTCCACTGAATCGAATCAGCACCCAAAGCTTTGCACAGCCCTACTAAACTGTGGTATACAAGGGTTGTCAAAGCAAAATTTTGACCGCTCTTATTTACTACAATTTGCATATAGAAGTTTTAATTGTTTAGGACTTTAATATTATTAATATAGTGTAATGTATTGTATCATTTCCTTTGGTGAAAAGGCATTAGTATAAACCATCACATAGAAATTGATATCTAAATCATTGAAATATAGTGTCTTAGATGTTCAGTTGCAGTTTGAGATCTATATCAAATTATTTCACTAGCTCTAAATTACAGATTAGATGGATTTTGGTTTTAAAAAAATATATAAGCAAGGAGACTGTCACTTCATTAGATCTGTTCCTAGGATTTGTAAAGATGGGCCGTTTCTTTAGTATTAAGTTGATTTAACTCATAGAATGACTTGATTCTAATTCATAATAAATACAAATTTCTTGATTTGAGAGTTGTATTGCTTTTATTTTTAGTGCATTTTAATATCATTAATAGTATCTTAGGTTGGGTGATATATTTTCCAGATTTTGTTTATTTAATAAAGTTGAATAAAATGTATAAAACTGAGAGAGACTCTTTCTTTAAGCAACTGGAGTCCTTAACCTGCTCAAAATTGGGTTGGATATCAGATAGTCAACATAATGCTTAACTAGGACCCTTAATGCACCTTTTGGTTCTCATACATTGATGTCTGTTCATATTATTTACCTATGATTTTATTTTATTAGTCCTTCACAGACAATTTTAGGGAAATAGTGCTACCTACTTATACTGGACAAATTACCACAACAAGTGTTTTGTGTGGAACTCTGATTATGTTAAGTAAAGTTTAGGTGCATTTACTAGCACCTGATGTTTTGCAAGTGTATAAGTTTTACCAACCCAGGGGGGTTTTGAACTCACTGAGGGCACTGGTAGACATGCAGATTCCTGCTGCAGCTCCTGGTGCTTCACAGAAAGCCTCCTTCCCCAGGAGTGAAGGGGCTCCAATCCACATGCCCCCCACTCCAGCGCAGGCTGGGCAAACTCCATCTGCAGCTCCCTTCCCCTGCCTTCTCCCCCTCCCGTCCTTCAGATAGCACCAGGGCAGCCTGTTCCTGCTCATGCCCAGAACTGACAGAAGTTAATGAAGGTGCTCCACTTTGGAGCACCTTCATCTGAACCCTCATATAATGTGATTGGGCACTTCTAAAGCGCTATGTAGCCATGTACTTCCACCAGGGCATGGCTGTAGAGCACTTTCAGGGGGTTGATCATGCAACAAAAAATCACTTTTGTCAGTGCCCTAAGAGCAAATCTGACAACTTTTTTTCTGTATGGTATGTCATTCCCAAAGGGAAAGACAATACATCAGCACATCCTCATTGCTTTTTAGTGTTGTTCATGATGGCATCTCTATCCTTCACAATGGAGGAAAAAGAAAACCTTGCAGTATCTTCAAGCCCTGTGTTTTTGAGGGAGCCTTTGCACACTTCAGCAACCACTCTACAAAGTCAACTTCAGGCAGTGTAATCAAGTCACTTATATGGAGAAGTCATTGATGATGATTATGATGATTTAATCCTACACTTCATTTCTAATTGGAAAGTGACACGGATGAACATTTACCAAGCAATGCAGCCTTTTATCTATTAAAACCAAAGCATATTATCATAATGAGCTGTAATGAAGTAAAGGGACATCTTTTGATGTTTTTAGCTTTCAGGGACTTTGGTGTTTAGGTGAATTGGATATAATAAGCATTTCTTCACTGTACTCTTGAGTACCTGTTTGCTGTTCTCAAGGCCATTTTTCCTCATCTATCTGTCCCTTCTTTTTTCTTCCCTTTACTAATAATCCTATAGCACTTCATTTTATGTAAAGTGCAGCACTCTGGAGCCCTGGTTAATTTCTAATTGGGAATTTCATTTATTGCTGACCTAAAACCTTATTCAAACTAGGGAGGAATATTTTTCACTTTCTGTATGTCTTGGGCAGTGCTATACATGATTTAAAACTTTCCATCTCGCCACGGGTCTAGATTTCAGTGATGGATGAAGTGACTGTAGACAAAGCTAGGTATTTCAAAAGGACAGGAGAGAAATTTTCAAACTTGTCTGGAGAATGTAGCACACAGGGTTTTTCCAAGTGCATCTTCTTTTTTTAGTTCAGCTCACTCTATTTGATCAGCAATATGGCTGTTAGTGCATATATAATTGCTGTTCGTGTTTCCAATTCATTTTGGAGACTTTAATGGGTCTTCTGATTCAATTCAGATTCAGAGATTTGGCTACCAAATCGGACCGAATCTTCGAATCAAATCAGCAACTGAAGTTTTGCACAGCCCTAGTAGGTAATAAGGAAGGAGCTGTGTATCACTTGGCCAAGAGCGATTTATAGTTTTAGTGATGCATTAGGCAGAATACCTATCTTGACCTTCCATGACTGTACTGGTAAAAGCTGCAATAACATGGTACTTAATTAACCCTTCTAACAGAGAGAGAAAGGAAGTAGTAGTACAGCTTTATGAGGTTTTGGTGGTAGAATGCTATGAAACCCATGGGATAGGGGTTTTCCTAAGAGCAATAAAAAAGTTTTGGGCTGTTGGGTTAGTTCATCCTTGTAAATGTACGCATTCTCTTCCTTCCCAGGTTACTTTGCATTCCCAGTTGAATCTAAAACTGCACAGACTCTCAAACAGGGGGATTAATGACAAAAGCAAATTTAAATTTATAGTCTGTGGATGTAATGCTGTTTTGAGAACCAGAGCAGTATTTCTTTGTGGATGTTAATTCTTCTCCAAACACACACAAATCCTTCATGTTGAGGCTTTCAATCAAAAGTTCCATCTCCAGCTGAGGGGATATGAGACTCAAAGCCAGTTTGGTCCTTGTGTTTTATAATCCAATGAAAACTATTCATTTAAAAAATCGCATGTGAAAAGGATTTCTGCTTTTCAGACCAAAAGCAAGTCAGTGTCTTAAGAACTGGCTAAGCTCCCAATTCCAAACTCATGAGTTACTCTCTGAAACTCTTGGTGCAATGGGAAATTGACTGTGGATGCCTTCTTGTGGAAAGATTGGCATAACTCATATTTGATCTATTTCTGTGAATCGTAGAAAATTAGGGTTGGAAGGGATCTCAGCAGGTCATCTTGTCCAATCTACTGTTCAGAGCAGGACCATCCCCAGTTAGATGATTCCAGCTAGGGCTTTGTTGAGTTGAGCCTTAAAAACCTTGAAGGATGGAGTGGAGAGTCCACAACCTCTCTGCGTAACCCATTCCGGTGTTTTACTACCCTCCTAGTGAGAGAGGTTTTTCCTAATACCTAACCTAAACTTCCCTTGCTGCAACTAGAGCCCATTGCTCCTTGTTCTGCCATCTGCCACCACTGAGAACGGTCCAGCTCCATCCTCTTTTGAACGCCCCTTCAGGGAGTTGAAGGCTGCTATTAAATCCCCCTTCGGTCTTTTCTTTTCTGGATGAAATAATCTCAGTTCTCTTAGTCTCTCCTCAGAAGTCAAGTGCCTGAGGCCTTGAACCATTTTCATTGCTTTCATTGTAGAGCGCATTGATTCTACATCTGTACCACTCTTATCACAATAGCTTTCTATCGGTTTTCTTACTCAGAGCATGTTAACAAGTAAGGGATTTTTTTCCTTCTCGCCAAATCACCTTTCTGAAGTAAATGCTATCCTGTAGTGCAGGGGCGTTGCTCTCTATATTGCATGTGGGACTGTGACTCAAATATAAATACAATCTGTAAAGTGAATCTTCTTTTAAAAGGGGTTGAAAGGTTTAAGTGTTGCTAGTGAAACCAAGAAATTGCCAAGATAGATGTGGGGCAAATCAAGACCAGGACTTAATGATGCCTACAGAGCACACATCTGTTAAAAAAGATACTTTGTATCAATCCCGAGGAACTTCTTTCAGGTTGCACCAGTCACTTTTTTGCATATTTGGGGCGTATACAATCCATGCTGGCAGGGTTAATGAGAGCCTCCTTAGGCACAGTCAGTACTTTGTCTGCACCAGGAGGTGTCAGATAATTTATCTGCAAGGTGGTACCCTGGCAGTATGGAAGAACTAGGGGAGCTCAGGGTGGATTGGAAGCTCAGAAGTCGGTGGAAGTTATTTAAGTTTGGTTTGCCTGAGTTTTGTTGGGGACTGCAGGATGAAGCCCTGGGTCTTGCTACTCTGAGAAGGGGAGTGGTATCAAGGACCAATGTTATCCGGGAATTTCTCTGCTTCATATAGGGGTGTTTGACTTTGAAAACCTGCGAGGAGTGACCTGGCTGGCTGGCAAAGTAAGTTGGAAAAAGCAGAGATCTGGAGTGGCAGGTGGCAGGAAGTGCCAGATAAGAGCTGTAGTTGGTGATGAGATGCACAACCCTAAAGGATGTGGTGGGTAGTGAGTCAGCCTTCTTCAACACCCGACCGTCACTGGTGGCTAGGGTCAGTGGCCCAGACAGAATGAGAAGTGTGCATGATAGATGCCAGCATGGAGAGCCAGCAGCATCATCCCAGCATTGCTACACACAGATAAAATCTGCTGCTTTAAGAGAAAAATTGAGGGTTAAATAGCTGTCAGTTGACTTCCTGAGCTGTCTAAATATTGAGATTACCCTGGAATTACTGGAGCAATAAATAGCTCCAACTATTGAAGTCAATAAAAATCCTGGCCGTCCGCCTGAACACTAATTAGCATTTCCATCTTGTTATTGCTCTATGTTTTTGGGACCTGCAACGTACGTAGTTTTGACCTCATATATCTTAAAGAAGCTTCACTCTTGACCTTGAGATTGCTTTCTAAGAGCTGCTTTGTCTCTGGGAAGGTGGGGTAACATAATTTACTCCATTTGCATTTGTGGGTTGCTTTTTTAATAGTAAGTGGATTCCCAATGGAATCAGCTGTCTACATAGAAACAAGATTATATCACAGGAGGCAGTGACACTGCTACCATGGGCTGAGCTCAGGGCTCATTTTTCAAAGCCTTTGACCTTAGAATTTTCTCAGAGAAAAAGTTCTAGTTGAATATATTGCAGATGGGAAAGGAGGGGAAAATCCATGCTGCATTTATGGCTCCACTTTTCTTTAACTGTCTTTGCAAGCCACCAAAAGGCGTGTGCCATTTTATAATGTCTAAAGTGTAACGACCGTGATTTGTACATGTATCCCTCCTTGACCGCTGCCATCTTCAATAAGGAGCCTAATCAAGAACTGTTAAGTTTCTAACCTAATGCTGCTAGAAACGCCTAGAGAGATGATGTCGGCCCTGCATTCCCTGTGCCACGTCACTCCTAAGTATGAGCAAACTGGCTTGGATAAAACAAGGACATATCTGGGGAAATGACCTACTGCTGATGATGGGTATCAGCAATGGGTGCAGCAATATCGGCTTAGCAGCAAGATTAGACCAAAACAAACAGTCTGCCCTGTTACAGAAACAGAAGTTAAAAATGGTTCAAGCTTTAACACCTGAGCCAGCAAAGTGAATGAACGACCAGTGATCAGCCATCATTCAGGTTTTTTTACCCTTTTAAGTAAACACCTGTTTACTGTTCTTTTTTTCACTTGTGTTACAGTTGTATAAACTTAACTCCTTTGCTGCCCTGGATTCCTTGCCAAGTAGCTTTCTAAGAAGTCACTACTCAATTAAATGTTCTTATTAAATTTTGCCTTTGCTACAAAAGCTGTGATATTTTCACAGTATTGTTCAGACACTGTAGCAGCGTCCACTTTGCTGGAGGTCTGTGTTTGCTTTTCATAAAATAATGAAGACATTTCTGCAATCAGAAATGGTAGCTTTAATGGGGGTGTTGCCTAAAAAAGAATTAAGAACAAGGCTTCCATTCATCAGCAACTGTTGGAGATACTAGCATGTATCTCTTTTCCATGTTTGATTTTTGGCTAGGAAGGGTGCTTAGCAATAGGGAAATTTTGAAAAAACAATTTTGCGCGGGACAAAATGTGATTTGGTTATAGATGAAAACACATAGACATCGCATACTATACAATTTGTAACCCGTTTGGAGATGGACTATACTCTGCAGAGTATACAGCAAGAGAACTTACCTACTTGTGGTTTGCTTTATATGATGTACTAGAAAATCTGGAGCTGACTTGCAAAATGTTTTTTCTCTTCTATTTTTTCAGAGTGGGGAGAACTAGCCAACTAAGGGAAGGAAAAAAATAACCATCTCTCCACTCTGTGTCCTTTGAAGAAAGATAATTTTGATGGAAAGTAGTGGACTTCACCCATGCACTGACTCGTAAGGTATGAGAAAAATGTCCCACCTTAGAAACAGTAAGAGTGAGTGGGATGGCTTGTATCCAGTGTATGAGATGCACTGAAATAAAGAGATATGAAATATTGAATATCACTGTATGTTCTGTGATGCACAGCATTTTGGAATAGGAGGTTTAAAGGCAGAATGCAGAAAATGAATCCTCAGCAGCGTGAAATTCCCTATTTTAAGACCATCCAGCCTCTCCCCTCACCCACTCATTAAACTGGAAATTTCTATCTATGCATCTCAACGTGACTAATGGAAACTCAAACTGAAGCATGTACTGTGCTATTATTCACTTTTTAAGAAAGCTTGCAAAAAAATTGCAGGAACTGCACCTTCAGTGAAGTGGAAATAACTTCCCAAACAAGGAATACAATCTATTTTTGGGGGGAAATGAAACTATGGTTTTGTTTTATTGTTTTTCAATGAAAACTTGTCAAGTAAAAATGTTGAGGAAAATGGAACATTTATTTTTTGTGAAATGTTTTCAAGGAAGAAATCAAATTCTTTCAAGCCAGTTAAAGCATAATTTAAATTCTGTGCAAAGAGTTATCTTTGAGCCTTAGTTTGCCATTTGTCATCTAGGTGTTTATGACAATGATTTAACACAAACCGGCTACTTAATAAGAGCTCTGAGTCTTCATGTCTTGTATAACTAAAGTGCTGACTTGAAATCACTGAGATTGGAACATAAATTTGGAGGCTAATTTTTGTTTGTGTGTTTTGAAAATAAAAGTACGGCATGTGAGCTCCATAATGAAATGCTGTCTACGTTAACAGTGAAGTCTAAGGACTTTATTGATGGGTGATTAATTACAATCAGGAAATTTTAATGATGTTATAAATTATAGACTATTAGTTTGAGCACCTTGTGAAAAGTCATTAGATGCTTGAGATCTAAATTGAAATTTGGTAATGCAGTATTTTGTTTTTATTACCTTCTGTCAGATGGGTTGTAAAATGAAGACATCAAGAACAGCCTGATCAGCACAGGTAGTTTGGATAGATAACTGACTTCACTCCCCTCTGCCCAACTTCCCACCTCCTTCTGCTGTGATGGGGCTGTCATGGCAAGGTCTGTAATAAAATATCCTAATCTGGCTAGTATTCAGGTGAGAAGTTGGAAAAAAGTTTCAACTACTCGGTTGGTCTAATAAAAGATATCATATCTGCCCAAAGAAGTTTGCCTGCCTAGTTGGCAGGTGTTATAATGACATATAGGAAGAGAGAAAGCTATTCAGAGACTCTTGTGGGCTTGTGCCTGTGCTCTTTACTCAAGTTAAATATTCAGGAATTGGAAATTTAGCCTCAGCAGCCTCATACGAGATCTGGACCTAAAACTCAGCGTAAGAAAAATTGAAGTTGGGTTATAGACTGGCTGTACTTGTTTATATTGGATTTTGTGCATGGGGGAAACCGGGGGAATCCTGTTTGTACCATACCAGCTGAAAAGTCCCAAATGAAAACCAATTAAAGGAATTTTATGGCATCCAGTGGAAAGGAGACCATCACTAGTGTTGGCAGTTGATGCTGCAGTGGGGTAGGTCTAGTTTAAATTCAAGACTGAACTGTGGAAATGATGATTTTCATGGTTTCTAAAGAGCCACAGAGGCCATGAATCATTAGTGATACAAAGTAGTGTGGTCTTTTCTGTTTAATATTTCATTATTTCAGGCCAGATTCTTATATATTACTTGTGAGTCCTTTCATGGGTCCTCAATGGTTGTGCTCCAGATTTACCTTTGTAAGTGAGATCAGCTTTGCTCTTGGGTGCATGAAAGGGTACAGTTAACAGGAATACTCAAAGCTTGTTATTGTAACACAGCTCTTGTGTTTAGATGCTTGTCTGGTGGCATAGTTCTTTATAAGAAATGGAATAATGTTTTAGAAAAATTATTCAAGACCTGCTTAATGGAAGACATTATGGCAGCCAACCTGGGGCTAGTAAAATAGTCTCTCAGCTGTGAAAAAGCTGTAGGGGATGGTTAGCAGATCTTGGGAGTAATGCATGCCATTTAACACTGATTTGGGCCCCACTTATTCATCCGAGAAAGAAACCCAAAATAGTTGAGGTGCTCACAGCATAACGAGGAAAGGGTGTAAAATGTCAATACCTAAGAAATGTGGTGATCGATTCGGAGGATGCATATCTTTTAAAGGACAAATGGCTGGAAACCTGTAAGTACATGTTGCTGTGAGAATTGACTGCTCCACTGAACTTCTCCAAAGTGGCAAGAGTCTTGCAACAGCAGGCTTTTGTGGCGCTGCTGGGACTCTCCTTTTTTTTGCAACGAAAGTTAAGCGCCAGCTTACGACAACTGCTCAAAAGGCGGAGTGGAGCGAACATGACCAGTAATCTGTGCAGCTGCTGAATCCTCATTCTTCCATCCATCTTCACAAACTGAAAGATTGAGACAATGTGCAAAACAGTTCACTCGGAGGAACTCAATATCCGTAAGTGCTTTAAAAACATCAACTGCCTTTCAATCACGATGCCAGCAGCCTTCATATCCTGTGGAGAAAAGGACTCCTTTTAGTGTATTAGCTTAATTTCAAGAGACTTGATGAAATATGAGCTTTTCTGGCTGCTTTCAGGCACAGTGATACTTTGCAAGGACTCAAGCTACATTAGGAAAAAGAAAACCAATCCATGCTGATAGGCATCAAACCTGCTGCTGCTGTATGTGTCTAGTTGCATGTACCTTTGCTTCCTGTGTTCCAGGACTCGTATTCATAAAGCTCAGTCTATTTGAGATATTTAAATCCAACTTTCTGTTCTTGGTAAATGGCAATATTAAACTGTGGTACTGCATATTTATTAAATACCTGGAAATCAGAAAATAGAGAAAATGGAAGAAATCTTTAGCTGCAGCCTGTAATTTCAGTTGTGAGCTGACAGCTATTTGCAGAAAGGTATTTTGCATAGTAATTCCACCTTAAAAATACTTGCAGAAATGTTTATCTGTTTCAGGCCCTACAAAGATGTATAAAGTTGTATTTTATGGGGTGAATCTGAACTCATTGACACTCAAAGCAGAAATAACTATCCAAGGCAGATAGAAACAGATGATGCTTAAGAGACTATTATGTAAATGCCATTAGTGTGCCAAGTGGCATGTTAATATAAATACATGCTAAATGGTAAACTCTCTGGAAGCACCAGGGACTGAAAATTTGCAAGTGAAAGAGGTGATTTAAAGAACTCATCAAACCAGGAACTGGCTTGACCATTTTCCCTGAATAATGTTCACTCCCATCTTTTTTTCTCTGTATCTGATTCAGCCATGAAGACGCCTTCCATTTTCTTAGTACAAAGAACACCTTTGACTATGTTATTATGTTGCTATTGGTAGCAACGGTTTGCATGGGTGAGGAGATATGATAAGCAAGAAGGGAGGAGAAATTGGCACCCATTGCTTGTACAAAGAAGAAGTGAATAAAACCTATAATTTTCCTGCCGGTATTTATACTTTTTAAAAGTTTCAGTGCTTGTTTCCTTTGTACAATCAAATTTCACTCATATCCATAACTGCCATACAAAATAAAGGGGCTTTTTAAAATCATATATTTTATTTAAACTTCAGGAAACATTTTAACAACTTTCTTTCTGGGTCAGTTTCTGTACACAAGCACATGCCACAGGGCAGCTGGCACGTGGTAAAGCCTCTGTCTAGTGGTAAACTGATCACATGCCCATACCCTGCATTTTTCATTGTAAAGTATTTTATTCAATCCTTAGATAATTTTGCTGGCTCTTTTGTGCCCTCCCATTTAGAAACTTTCTTTTCATCATGCTAGAATACTGTGCTTAGTCTTGGACTTCCCAGTGCTTTATAATAGATAAAAATGATTCTTATTCACCCAAGGAATATATTAATCCTTTCTACAGTAGCATCATATTTGGGCAGTTGGAGTGACTTGCTTGCCCACTGCATCTCCTAGATTCTTTCCAAAATGCAGTTTCCATTTTATAAACATGGCTTGTGTTTCTTGTTCCTAAATGTATGTCTTTGCATTTAGCTGTATTAAAGCACCCCCCTTTTTTTTTTTTTTTGCAAACAAGCCTGTGTTACGAAATGAGTAATGCTCTATGGGCCCTGCTACATGTTCACATTGAAGCTGAATAAAAACCAGTTGTTACATATTTTCAAGCACTAACTTCATAGCTGGTTGGCTCTTTTTGTAGCTAGGTGGTCATTTTTATTGTGTGATAATTAATTTGCACTTGTTGCTGGTGTTACTTTGCATGTGTGGCCTGTCTAAATTTATTGTGCCATTAACCACTAAATTGCATAATATATGTAACATGTAGCAGGGGTCTTTAATGACAGCCCTGTCGTCTTTATTATTTACCACTCTTTCAGTGATTTGTCATCTGCAAAAATATCACCAGTGCTTTTATAGTTATTTATACATTATTAATAAAGATACTAAATGACATTAGGCATAGTGCTGATTTTTTTTAAGAACCCCACTGGAAATGTCCTATTTGATGATGATATTCATCTACTGCTTTGGGTATGTTGTCAGCCAGGTCTTAATTCATTTAATTATGTTTTGCTACTAAATAATACTGACGTGTTAAACAAAATATCAACCAGTACTAAGACAGCTTCCCTATAGTAGTCTAAATATATTGCATCTGGTTTGGGCTTCTTTAAAGGCAACTTTGAATTGTGGGTGTTTGCCACTTTCTATCATTTACCAATCTTAACTGGTTTGGGCCATAATTGTTTTATTCTTTTTAGTGTTCTGCACTAATTACATTTTTAAATTTGAAAGTGCTGTATGAAATTATATTAATAAATATTCAAGGCAGCCTTCTCAATTCCCTTTGAGAAGCTATGTTAATTTCCAGTGCCTAACAAATGATCAAATAATTTATGCATTGTAATATCTTAAAAAAAAAAAAAGGGAACAATACATAATTATCAGGAAATGTTTAACTGGCTGTAACA
>NW_017729029.1:57759948-57771800 GCF_001723915.1 Gavialis gangeticus
TCAATTCCCTTTGAGAAGCTATGTTAATTTCCAGTGCCTAACAAATGATCAAATAATTTATGCATTGTAATATCTTAAAAAAAAAAAAAGGGAACAATACATAATTATCAGGAAATGTTTAACTGGAGTAATACAAAATAAATGGCACCCTGGAGGAAGTATCTATACCCTATTGGCTTATTACCAAAATCACATTGTTAGTTTATCAACCTGTTTTATGTGAATGTACTTTTAGTGTTTTAATACAATACAGTGGTATTAAACTCTTTCTTTAATCTTCTTCAGCTATTCAAAACATTTCCCCTTATGTATGTTAACACAGTTTAGTACAAAAGATTCTACTGATGAAGTGTAATGAGGAATATAAAGTAAAATGGTTTGAAAATGAAATAGAAAAAGTTTTCCCATTAAATGATTCGCTTTTACAAAGACAAAAAAGTGTGATGAAATTTGAAACTAAATCTAAATCATAAATGCTAACGTTATTATTCCTTGCACTGTACTTTATCTATCATTTCTATTTCAGATGCTTGGTACTCGCCTTCCCAAACCCCCCTCCACTATCTTTCAGAGATTTTTCACCACTGTGAGGCATCTTACACTTTTCAATATTTTATTTACATGCTCAAATCCAACTACAACTCTAAACCATTTTTGGTGGCTGTTCGAAGTCGGGGGCTGAAAACCAAGATCAAACACCAGAGTCAGGGTTAGGCCTTCTAAGCCAGCCAGAAGCACAGGAGAGCAGCCTGTTGCTCAGACCCTTACTGCTGTCTGGTCTGACTTTATAAAAGCTTACCTGGGAGGGGTCTAGGTTTTGTAGGATGGCTCATCCCAGTCTCTGATCACTTCTAGCCTTTGCGGAAGGGCAGATTAGGAGGGGGTGCAGAGGCACAGATGCACCTTGTGCTTTTAGCTGACATTGCAGGGATAGGACTTCTTCCTAAATTTGTGAAGAAAAGAATTCCCATGTCCCTTTCCCCCCCCATGGCATGTCTCATCCCCTCCCATTCTCCTACTCCCTTGACCACCGCTGCTGCGGGGAGCGAGGGAGGGACTCCACAGCTTCTCCTGCCCTGCTCCACCTGCGCCCTGTTTGGAGCTGGACTCAGGTAGGGACAGCAACAGCAGTGGGTGGATTCCTCCTACTGGCTCCATTTCCTCCTGGGCGTTTCCTTACCAGCCTCGGAGCAGGAACTGGGGAAGGGAACCCACCTGCTGCCACCACCACTGCCACAGCTGTCACCACCCAATCCCAGCTCCCTGTGCAGCTTCGCTGGAGCAGTTCCCCCATGCATCCCAGGCCAGCAGCAGTGGGAGAGGGAAACAAAGAGGAGGTAAAATGTTGCTGAACACCAGGGATCCTAGTTTTCTCTGATTTAAACCCCCCCCCCCCCCCCCAATTTTTAGATGAAAAAAGGAACCCAAAATCCTCACTTTTCTGTGATTTAAAATGAAACACCACTACATACACGCACACACATATATAGTAGTGATGTTTCATTTTGATTATGGAAAAATGGGGATTTTTGAGTTACTTTTTTTTAATCGAAAAATTGGGGATTTTTTTTTTTTAAATCAGAGAAAACCAGGATCTCAGCTGAACACAAAGGGGAAGAGAGGGTGAAGAGGGGGATAAACTTCTTACCTAACTGGGGGACTTTAAGCCCCATGCTTCTGCTCTCACTGTGTGGAGTAAATGCCCATTGGGGAGGGCGGAAAGCTTGGGGCAGAGGTGAGCCCATCCCTGCAGCTCTTCTGCAGCCCCCTTTACACAGTCCTGGATCTGCTCATGCTGCCGTAGGATCATTTTCAGGCTCACTATATCGTTAGGCCTGCTTACACTGTGCATGAACCTTTTTTTTGTGAATATTTGTCCCTCTAATTGTGAGGCGGTGAATGTTCATGAAAATACTCATGTCTGCTTAAAAAAAATGCACAGAACATTTTGTTTATGCCAAACTTGCCAAAACTGGAGTTGGCTGGGAATTTTTTGGACTTACAGTACAAGCTGTAGTGCCACTTCCAGTTTGTTTGTGAAGTCTTCCAGGGTGGAGACCATCTTTAAAGGAAAGGATAGAGCAGAGGAAATACTTTTAAGAGCATTTGTACAAAAGGAAGGGATTAGATAAAGTGAGCACATTCAGAGGTCTCTATGCTTTCTAGCTGTTATTCTTTAGGATATACAATGGCCAAAGATGGCCTGCCAGTGACAAGTCAAGTGTGACACCTACCAATTTAAGTTTACATCCTACAATACAAGCTATATGGGAGGACTCCTTTTATTCTCCTGCATAGATCAAAATTGACTTCAGTGGAGAGCCCTACAAACACGGTGCCTACCTTGTGTCTGCATGACCCGGCCGTGGTTCTTTCTGTTCATATCAGGTACAAGTGCTGACATTTGAGACGTATGGTTAAGATTCAAATCCTGGCTGAAACAACGTACAGGACACAGAGAATGAATCCAGTCACTGGATGTCCTTTAAATGGTTACGCCAGGACTAGAGTTGGTGCCAGATATTTGGAAAACAACACTTGGCAATGTGTGCCTGCATGTGTGCGAGGGCAGGGAAGGTATCAGTTCAGAAACGAGTATCTTCAAAGTTATTCACAGCTTCTAACGGGGTTCCTATTAATGTCATATTTCCTGTCTAAATAAATAGGAATTACAGATACCCTTAAGAGCCTGAATGGAAAGTTAGATATTGGTATTTATGGAGTTGTTACTCTAAGTTAATAGCTTAGTGTATCCTCTTTAGAAAAGCTTTACTTTCATTGTTTTGATAACATTGTGCAGCACAGTGTAGAATCTCCCCTGGTAAGCATAAATGACATCAAAAGCACTTGCCTCTGATTGCCTGTCATACCTAGTAGTGAGAGTCAATAGGGAAAAAAAGCTGACATAGCTTGAATGCATTATAAATAAAGCTGTCTTAGAAGACTGTAAAACGTTTCATGGAAACAAACACATTAGTAGTCAGTATCATCAATCACTTCACTTAATCTTGGCTAAGCAAAGAATTGGTGCATTATATGAACATTTGTATCTGCGATATTAGAGGAAAACAGGGATTTTAAGCATCTTTAGGTTAAACCACAAACAATAGTGAAGTGCTTAGTGCAGGCAAATGATGTAGTTCAGTTCCAAACAGTGCGGATGAATTATTTTCTCTCATCCCTCTGGTTCTCTCTCTATTTGTGTCCATTGTGTGTTTTCTCTTTTGCTGCTTGACCAAGTGCATTGTGGTTCTAGCTCTATTGCTATTTGCCACTCACAAGTAAATGAAGAAGCACTGGCATGTTGGTTGACTAGGTATATACTATTTGGGATGCTTTTTGAGCATGTTTCCTAGGCAAAAAAATGATTTTGGTTAGGGATTTGCCTCAACCAAAACTTTGACTCTGAACACCGTGGAACCTAGGCTCAGATCTGGGTCAGGCCTAATTGCACACCCCCTATCTATAAGAGATAATCCTAAATCCTGTATGGGAACTTGCCTATACTCTGGCCAGTTGGGACCAGATTGTAATTTCTTAGAGAACATAGAGATGGAAGGGGCCTGCTGAGTCATCAAATCCCATCCCCTTGGGCATCCACATCACAAATTGCCACAAATCATTTATGCTTTGGACCCCATCTGTATTTTCAGTAATTACACAATGCATTTCCCCTGGCCACCAAATATTATTGCATATGCTGCCCTTGAGTGCTTTTTCTAGGCGTTCCACCTCTTTTCCCAAGGCATCCTTGCGTCATCCTCTTAATGAGCTGAACTCTGTTGTCTACACTTTCACTAGTGTAGATCCACAGCAATTCCTTTGAAGCCATCGGTTTGGAAACTGCTTGTGCTGACTGTTTCTGGAAAGCGCATGCACTTTCAGTTCCGTAAGTGTCACTACAAAAATGCCAACTGGTTGTTGTCATAACTCTAATTACTACCCTATTTCTAATTATGCCCTTTGGGAGCCCAACTTATACTGCACTGGAATAACTTAGCTTCTGTAAATTATCACATTCTGGCAGTTTCAAGATGCTAAAGAACTGTTTTTTCTATTCTGAAGAAGCCCAAGGTCTGATGGCTAAATACCGGCCAAGAAAATGATAAAAAAAATAAAATAGCTGATTTAACTTTTGAAAAGGCTATCTTTCTTTAAAAAAAAATTACCCTATAGCTCTAAGCATTTCCACCTTTGCTCTTCCTCTCCTTTGATCAAACATTATTAATGGAGATGCACGAAGTAAAAATAACTGTGGTTCTGAGTTTGCATTTCTTTTTTTGTTCACTGGGTATATGTTTTGTTCTGAAACCCTGACTAACTGTCAAATGGTGGGGCATAATGGATGATCAAACAGAACACTGCAATTTCTTTGATGATCCAGCAAATATTTCCCGCTTTGATTGAGAGAAACAAGAGATGAAAAGCTGTATATAATCCAACCCCTCTAGGACTTAAGCGCTGTTTGAAGATGGAAGAATATAGGGCCAGTAATATTGATAAAAAATATCCCTTTATTCATTTCCCTTAATGGTTGTGTAATGGTTTTTCATATGTGCATATCGTTAAACAAGGCAACAGAAGAGCATTCTGCTAGATAACCATGCTTTCTACACTAAATAATTGTGAAAAAAATGTTGAATATGCTTGCAGCTCTCTCAAGTCTAATCTGAAAAGGGCAAACATTCTCTATAGTCATGGTTATAAATACATTAATAAACACATGCATTTTTAATACTGCTTGTATTTGTTTTAGATTCTATATTTTATCATGAGAATTAAGGTATTCAAATCTTCATGTCTCATCCATTCTTTGAAACATAGAGTATATTGATTTACATTCTCTTTAACTCCAGATTTGTGTGTGTGTGTGTGTGTAAGAATAGACCAATAAACTAAATATTGTCTATATCGGGGTAGGCAACCCCTGGCACGTGTGCCAGTGTGTGGCATGCAGTCATTTTGCTTGGTACGCATGCCTCAGGGAGCTGCAAGGGGCCTCATCCTTGTTGTGGCAGCACATCCTGGCTCCTTCCCCGCCATCCATCCCAAAGTGCGCATGCACCTGCTGCCAGCAAAGTGCTGGGCCAGGGATCCATGGATTCCAGTACAGCTCCCTGCTTCCTTCCTTCTGCCTTCTGCAAGCCACCTGGGGTCCATGGTGGGCAGTGGGGGAATACCCAGAGCCTGGGCCAGCTGTGGCAGGTAGCCAGGAGGCTGCAAGCGGCTGTACCAGGGTCTGTGGAGCTCCGGCCTGGCTCATTGCTGGCAGCGGGTGCACATCCATCTTGGAGCAGATAGCAGGGAAGGGGCCAGGACCAACAACGATTGGACTTTCCCTCCCCAGACTATATGTTTGTCTTTCCTGGTATTTGTCTTGTTTTGATTACGCATTCTTTAGGGCCTTGCATAGAGGCATTCAAAAGTCCTTGGTGACCAGGTTTTACAACATTTCTTAATGAAACACGAGACCATCCTTCAAGTGCTTTTCAATAGGTTCAACTTTATTCAAGAATTAGGTCAAATAATCTGAACAGTTGCTTACAGGCATGAAAAAGAAAACCAAACAGTGCTGCCTGTCAAGCGCACATCTCTGCCCTGAACTCAGTGCACGCTCAGAACAGGTATTGCATTAGTTTGACCCCACTCGCCCAAGTCTGTATAGATAGATGCTTCAGTCGGGCTTTTTGGCACTTTTATCTAAAGCTGATTGAATCGGCTTTAGATAAAAGCCCCAAAAAGCCCCGTTGAATCACTGGGTCTAAAGAAATGCTGAGGATACAGGTCAAACTAACATGCTTCCTCATCTGGTAAAGTGCTGTTTTGGTTTTATTTTTCAAGTCTGTGAGCAGCCAACATGTTTTTCTCTCTCTAAATGGCTTTCTTGCCTTTTTTGCATTTTATGGGATGCTAAGGACTTAATTTGAGCCATCTACAATTATGTAAACTTCTGTGAATCAGCTGAATGTGAATGCACCTGAAGTGCACAGAACATAATTGACTTGGATTGTGCATGTACAAAATCGCAGCACACGAGCACTTGTGCATTACTTATTTTTTAATTTATTGCCACAATGGATGGTTTTTGTATCAGCGGAAATGTCATCTCGTTTTCTCAATTCTCCTTTCATTTTCCTCTGTCAAGACAATAGCTTTACTTCGTTTTCATTCGTATAATATTCTTTGTTTCACAGGAAGAGATATTTTATGACAATTATCAGTCTTGCTAAAAAGAAATGCAGTTTTAAGAAATGATAACTTTTCAAAATTTCCTCATTCCAGGAGTAATATTTGGTCTGGACCTAGATTGTTGAAGCAAAACTCAAATCACAGTCTTTATGATTAGAATATGACCATTGTACCATTTACACCAAGTACCTTGCAAACAGATTTTCTACTCCTCAGTGGACCCTGACCTACAGATGAATACTGCGAAATGATCAGAATATGGCCCTTAATTTCTTCCACACAGTGAGCACTTCATTTTCATTTACTAGCAGCTTTCTATCACAGATTTCAAGTCCATGCGTTTTATTTCTGACATCTCACTGGGCAAGTTTATATGAGATGCTTAATGCACAGTAGACGAATTCTACTGCACATTAGCGTGTCATGGCAAAAACTGTGCTAATGCGCAATAGATTTAGTCTACTGCACATTAAGTGTCACAGAAAGACCATGCACTGTTGCTACTGCACATTAGCACTGGCTACTGCACATTTATATAATACCTTATATCAGATAAGGTATTGTATATCATATATAAGTATGTAATACCTTATAATACTTATATTAGTATTATATAATACTTTAATTACTAAACGTAATGCGCAGTAGCAACGATGCATTAATGTATGTATAGGTGCTCCCACTCCTGTAAAATGCTTGTATATATACCTCAGAAAACAAACCAAAAGCCCCCCTAAATTTCCTACTAGCTGAAGTTGGAATAAAGTTGGAAGAAAGTGTTGGAACTGGTCCAATTTTAAAATAAGGTTGTGATTTTTTTTTTTTTTTAATTGTACTGACTAAATGGCACTTTTGTTTGCCTGCTTTGAACTTGAAAACAGGGAAAGACCCGCCCTTCTGAAATCAATGGCAGAACACCCACTCCACCTGTTAGGCTTCATTTGGGCCGGGGTTGTACCCATCATTCTAACGTGTAGTCAGAGTTCAACAAGGACAAATGCAAGGTGCTGCACCTAGGGAGAGGGAATCACCAGCACACCTATAGAGTTTTTTTTAATCCATCATAACCTGTCCTACCAGTCCACTTGAGCTTTGTTGGATTTGGACATACTGTCTTTGTGTCATGTGATGGTTTACCAATATCCGAAAAAATCTGTGCTCAGCTTGCTAGATCCAAAAGCCCCAGCTGCGATAGTCTTTGCTTTTCCATAGCAGTCATTGCTTTGGTGACTGAGCATTGAACCATACAGATTTGTGTGTTGCTGTCCATGATGGAGGACTGCACTCTTTCCCTTTCCAGGTTATAGGAAGGTGCTTGGTAGGGATTGTTTTGAATTATTCTGTGTTTTCTGTTGATTAGAATAAGAAAGCCTCATGCTTTGGCTTTGCCTAGCATCGTCTGCTCATTGTCAGCAGAACACCTTCAGCACAGTGAAAATGGAAACAGTTTGAGTAATGCAAAATAAAGCGTAACAGTCAAATAGCTGGACAATGTAAGGGATCCTATATTGAGTGGGTTAAGAGAACACCCCAGGGGTTGTGGGGAGTGCCCATGGGTCGGTCCTCAGGCCGCTTTTGTTTAATATCTTCAATAACAGTCTGGGAGATGGAATGGATTTCACCCTCAGCAAGTTTGCGAATGACACCAAGCTGCGGGGTGTAGTAGATATACTGGAGGGTAAGGATAGGATTCAGTGAGACCTAGATGAGTTGGGGGAAACATTTTGGGCCAAAAGACATCTCAAGAGGTTCAGCAAGGACAAATGCATAGTCTTGCACTGAGGACAGAACAATCTCATGCATCGGTACAGTCTGGAGACCAAGTGGCTAAGCAGCAGCTCTGCAGAAAAGGAGCTGGGGGGTACAGTGGACAATAAGATGAATATGAGCCAACAGTGTGCCCTTGTTGCCAAGAGGGCTAGCAGCATACTAGGCTGCATTAGTAGCAGCATTGCCAGCATATTGAGGGAAATAATTATTCTGCTCTGTTCTGCACTGGTGATGCCACATCTGCAGTACTGTGTCCAGCTTTGGGCCCACACTGTAGAAAGGATGTGGACAAGCTGGAGAGAGTCCAGTGGAGAGCAACAAAAATGATTCAGGGGCTGGGGCACATGACTTTTGAAGAGAGGCTGAGGGAACTGGGCTTATTTAGTCTGGCGAAGAGAAGACTGAGAGAGGATTGAATAGCAGCCCTTAACTGCCTGCAGGATGCTTCCGAAGAGGATGGAGCTGAACTGTTCTCAGTGGCAGCAGATGATAGAATAAGGAGCAACAGTCTCAAGCTGCAGTCAGGGAGGTTTAGATTGGATATTAGGAAGAGCTTTCTCAGTAGGAGGGAATCTCATCTGGACACTTCATGGAAACTGTGAACACCTGCTTCATAAATGGAGAATCAAAGAGATGCTGGGTTGCGACTGTGGTGCGATTTTCCAGATGGTACAACACATCGTGAACTATTGCCCAGTTAGACCATTTAATGGCGATCTAAAATCAATCCATGAAGCTACCCCTGAAGCAGTTGAATGGTTATCAAATTTAGACATTAATCTATGAATGTTGCAATCCTAAAATGGTATATATATGAAGGAAGAACTAGGAGGGTGCTGATGGACTGGAACAGGTTACCTATAGAGGTAGTATAATCTGCATCCTTAGAGATTTTTAAGGCCTGGCTTGACAAAGCCCTGGCTAGAATGATCTAGTTGGGGCTGCTCCTGCTTTGAGCAGGGGGTTGGGCTAGATGGCCTCCTGAGGTCCTTTCCAACCCTCATTTTCTGTGATTCTGTGAATAAGCCCAGCGTCTTTGTGGATGTGTCCCCATTGGCATTGCCCAAATGAAGTCAGTTGTATACCAGCTGAAGATTCCTGGACTAACAATAAATCTTACAACATCTCTCCCAAATATCTTTCTAAACAAATCCAGGTTCCTAGATTTGTCTAACAGTAATTTTTCCTTACATTTACAGTATCATTAGTATTTGATTATCATGGTATGAATAACCTTAATTTTCATATATTTGGAAGTGCAGGTAATGAGCAGAACCACTAAAGATGATGGTTCAGAAACTCTTTCAAGAGATATTAACCAAGGACGTTAGAGGGTAAGGAAACACCAACAATGTAATGTCTTAGCAAGTTAGGGGGAACCCTGCTTTTCCCCTTGTGTTGGATGATGATATTGACCTTCCCCTCCATAATGTACTGTTTGTTAGCAGAAGTGCAATGATGAGTATGAATATCATGGATTTCTCTGATGTGGTTGTGTGAGATCTCTGCAGCCAAGTTAATGTACTTGTAAGGCTCAAATCTATAAGGACGGTATGGTCTATTAAAATTGGTTCAAATGGCTGTACCACACGGGCTACTTTTAATAGCTTTAATGAGCTGAGTGAGTAATTTCTAATGACTGATTTATGTGCTGAATTTCACCTTTTTATGTTCATGAAAAAGTTCTCAAGTCCTTTCAGCCTAGTCTCCATTCAAAATGATGATCTGAATAGCGTCTGTAAAGGATTTCTGATCTGTAAATTGTGCGGTGCAGTGGGATAATGGCTATGTGAAATCCGACAAGTTTTGGTCGGACAAACGGGCAGGTGCACTTCCCCACTGGAGGCCTGTAACTTCGGACTTGAGCTGTGGTTTGGGATTAACCACGTTATGAATTCCAGATACTATTCAACAGAATCGGTAATGATTTTGCAGTTTCAACAAATATTTCCTCCATTTGGCTCATTTCTCAAGGAAAAGTATAAATAGACATGAATGTAGTCAAAGCTCATGAATGTAAATGCTAATTATATTCCTGGACACTTTATTTGCCTGATCTTATTGTAACCCAAAACAAAGTCCCAGTTGCAAGGTAGCTCCTCCATAGAGACTCTTTAGGCAATGAAAGCAGATACATTTGCCATATGGAAATGCTATTTTTTGCTGCACAAAACACTGCTGAAACTACTGAGGATTCCTTTTAACTATATTTTTAGAATATGAGGCTGATTGTTCCTGCACCCCTGAACCTGGGGCTGTTGGCCTTTTGCTGTGGGTTCAGTACAGCTCATGCTGAACCCATTGCCACAGGGTGTTGATGGAGCCAGCAGCTCAGTGGGCTATGAAGAGACACTGGGTGCTTATATCTATAACAAGAATATACAAATACATTTCAGTTAAAAAAAACAAAATAAAACAAAAAACAAAGTCTGGGCAGAGGTCTAAAATCTAGCTCTTACAGGTTTATATCAGTTTCCAGCTATAAAAGTTAGGAGATACCTTGCGGGGATGTACTAGGCCACATATGGCACACTTAGTCCTGAGCATCTAATATTGGCATCTGTTGAAGACAGGATCCCCAGTGGACCACAGAAACTTCTGCGTTACTCTGCAGAAAGAGGAATCAAGTACATTTTAAAGACTGAAATTGTGCCACATAAAACTAAAGTCTACAAGTCTCCATGAGCTGTGGCAGTCTTGCCCAGTGGTATTTGCAAGCCATTTGTGTTCATAGTTATTTTGGATTCTTCTTTAGCTCAAACACCTGCTATTATAGTCACTTGTCTTCAGTTCCTATCCCAATAAGAGCATCTCTCAGCAGTAAAATAAGCTTGTTGAAGGAGTTGTTATGATACTATTAGAAGACTCTGAGGTGGCCAAAAACGTGTTTCCAGAAGGATGCTTGTCACACTGCTGAAAACCTCCTCTTCAGGGCTGGACTCATGCTTTAGGAAGTGTAGTCACCTTGGAGATTGATTTAAAATAGAAACCAGAAGACAGGGATATGAAGGCAGGTTTCTATCAGCGTGTATGCTGTTTCATTCTGGACTCCCCAGAAGCTGTAATGCATTAGATATTACCCACTCGTGGAGACATTAGACCCAAATTCAATGGATGATGGTGCTGGCCTCAGTGCTAGGGTTGTATCTGAAGGTCTTCTATGGGGGAATTGAAAATCACTACTAATTTTAAAGAATTGCTCTTTGGTTAAGGAGATGTTAGCTTTCTTGCTCTCTCTCTTCATCCCCCTTCATTTAAACAGGTGAATATATTGGAACATTTCTCTTTGATGGCCAAGGGACTTTATCTGTACAATTGTATTAATTTTGATTATGGGGAACTTTTTGAAATGCGTGTTTGAAGCTCTTAAAAAACCAATTAAACTTTTGCAGTTAAATAAATAACGCCCGTTCTGGAGTCGCTCTGCAGTATTTAAATCTGCAGTCTTGGAGAATTTAGTGCTAATTAAATGGTATTTTCAGCAGAGCTGGTGACAGCTTGGATGAGTAAATATTGTAGGTTGCAGCTGGAAGAGCACCCTGCAAATTTCCAGGTCTCTCTGTTGGGGAGCATCTGAGTGCATAGCTGTTTTATTTGCAGGCTTTTCGGTAATGGTGAGTGCAAGAGTACTTAATATCTGGTGAATCATTGTGTTGTTTCCTTTTGATTATTTTCAGAGTTATTTATGGCTATGGAGAAGGAGTTCTAATGGCGGTGGAGTTAATAGTAAGGTCTGTATTTTAAGTATCTTGAAATAGGAACCTGGAGCCTAAGTGCTGTATATCATTCATATACATCAAAATGAATGCATTTTTCCCCCTTATCTAATACTAGCCCCATTCTTCTGTAAGGTATTGACCTTAAAACCTAGTAAAAGAATATGATGCTGGCTT
>NW_017729029.1:57771928-57787896 GCF_001723915.1 Gavialis gangeticus
TTTTTTTTTTTTTTTTTTAAGTAAGGTGAAAGTATAATGCCTAATAACAAGGTTATTTTGGTTAGTTTTGAGGTTTCTGGAGTGCAGGCCCTTACTATTTTCTGTAGATTTTTTCTCAGTTTTCATAACCAAGAGCTGCACTGTGGTATGTAGCTGGAGTGAAGATTGGACTCTGCTCTGTACCTAGTCTCTTTTATTGGTTAACTGTTCTGTTGTTTCCTATCTCGTATACGGAGATGCACACAGCCATTGAACGGCTGGATTTTGTAGTGACAGAACAACTTAGTTGATTAGTAGAGTCAAGATGTACGCTCTTGAGGCAAGTCCAACATTGTCTTTGGAGGCACGTCCTCATGGAAATGCTGTTCTATGAAAGTCCCACTTTTGCACACCCGGTCTGATGGATTTTGTCGTAGTGTTTCAAAACCTTCTTAACAAATTAAAGAAATATGTAATTGAGGCAAACCTAATTCCCCCCTCCCTGCAATTCCCCGGTGTTTTCTCTGCTCGTAACCAGTCTAGAACCTACATAAAATGCATTCCCCCTGCTGGAGGCTGAGAAGGCTTCACAAATACGTTTACATTGTACATCTGCTAATTGCGCACTTGTTTTATTTGAAATTTCACACTTGCAAATCCTCTTCCCTTTTTTTCTGCTTCGGAGAGATTTTCTTAAAAGGATAATCCAGTTTTCTAGAGCAGGCTCTCCAGAGCTTTGAGTTCTGTCCCCCTGCTTGGTGACTGCTCCTCTATGAATACATTGACAAAGTGACCTTGCTAGGTCCATGTTAATACGTAATCATAAGCTATAATAATAATGCTAGTTTAGATACTAATTACCAACAGAGTATCTAGCAGGAAGCATCAAGCTTCCTATTTTTAATTTCGAAAAGAATTTGCTTTGGCTGAGATGGAGACCTTAACAAATAGACTGCAAGACATGGTGTATCTTCCAGCACTTCAAAATGCTGTTTTTGATGTAACATTGGATCCCCCAGCATGGACATGAGACTCTGCAGAATAAGTCTTTCCCAGAATTATTTGATCGCATTTAAGGCGCTGAATTGTTCATGCCTAATGGTATTAATTCTTTTGGAACTGTTGTCTCAACCTTTCCACCCTATCGGCTCCTCCATTATTGTAAAAACCGTTATAGTGCACGAAGACAGTCTATCTGTCTGTCACTCTGCCATATTGGCTTAAAAGCCAATAGAGTTTAAACCAATCAAAAATCTGCCGTGAATCCTCAAGGTCGGAACTTGACAAGAACATTAACAAAGTGCTTAATGTATTGACAAACACCTGCATGGCTAAACGTTCATAAAGCTCAACACAATTTGTAATGGTTTTAAATTTGAATGTCTTACCTTTAACAAAGCAGAATGCTGAATGTAGCAGGGTCATAACCTGCGACCTGAAAATGAAAGTGCACAATCTCCTGTGTGTGCTCTCTTTCTTTTCCCTCTAACTGTTGTTCAAATGATGAACAATTCTAAATTGTGACTTCTGGAGTTCTTTTTCACAGGTCTGCATGCTCATAGGAAGAAGGAAACTGTGTATAATAGAATTCCTTCCTAGGAATCAATGAACAATAACTGTTCTTTCCAATTAGTTAATAGCTTTTCCAACTATCTACCCCCTGCCTACCTTAGCTATTTTTAGCCTGCCCATCACTGTTGTACATAAGCACTGTGAACAAATTCAGGTTGTTAAACTTAGTTGAGAGAGCCAAATACATTTGTTTGTCTAGTGGTGCTCTACAAGCAGGTAGAGCCTGGGCGTAGTTGCTGCTAGTACTTCCTAACAAATGAGTAGCATCGCATTCCAACTTCCCTCCATGGAAGAAAACAAATCTGTCTTGTTTTCAGCTATGCCTTCTGGTTCTGATTTGATCATTTAAGGTGAATTTATGGGTTAAATGCACATTAGCAGGACTGTCTGCTAGGGGTAGAGCCCAAGGGCTCTCACAGGCAGGGTAAACAGATCCCATTGTCATGAGACACTCTACCCTGCATATCTTCATGAAATTATTTGCATCCATCAAGCTAAGCTGAATTTAAATCTTTTGTGCGTTTTGGGAAATCAAGGAGATTTCCGTAGCTATGTGAAACTTCTGGGCTTTTATCAGAACTGTATCAAGTCTAATTGTTCACCTGAAACTCATGATGGGAACAAATGGCTTTGTGCTTAGCTTATGTTATGCCAGCCGGCACAGTGCTGCCCTCCACGTGACATATACAGTTCCTCTGTGCTATGGGGACTCCGCACAGCAGAAAGTGAATTTCTTTTGGTTGCTGCTCAGGATCTCTGTGGAGAGGCCCCTGACCTACCACATTTAGGGGTGGAGGATTTCTTTGGCGCAGAAGGCAATTGTTCATGTTACATTTGTGTGTGTGGCCCTGGATGGCGATTAGACTGAAAATTTGACGTCTGAAAATAATTTTTCCTTCTTCCTTTCCCTGGCGGTGCAAATAAAAACAGCTGGGTGTGCCAGTTTTACTTTACATGTAAATGTGTGCTTCAACCTCAATAAGCAAATATACACCCAGGGGTGATTGTGAACTTCTGATAAATGAACAGTGCTAAATAATGTATACAGAAAACCCAGGCTGGTCTGCCTCTTTTGGCTCCCAAGTGACTGCTTTCCCAAGAAGTTGGAGAAGAAATCTCATTAGTTTAAACCTGTAGGGACTCTGTTATACTTAACTGATGATCCTTCATGTTTTCCACCCATTTAAGCCACAGTTCGTTACTCTGAAGGTCAGGAGCAAAGGGTGAAAACTATGATGAGTGTTTAATATAAATATGCACAGCTGGAGGCTGGCACAAATTTGCCAGCTGAAATGCAATCTATTTTCTGCGTAAAGAAAGAAATAATTTCATTAATTCTACTTGTGCTGCACCTGCATATAGATATTCCTCCTTCAGGATTTTATTTCACACAAGAGAGACAGCAGGAAACAATTATATAGGCCAGTGACCACTGGGAGAAGGAACAAGGGAAAAGGTTTTTGCTATGCATTATGTATTAATTTGTACAGTCTTCCATGACACTTTTGTTTGATGAGAACCCCTTTGCTCTTCTCACCTCCTGAGACAGGTTGGGTTGAGCGAAGTGGCTGATAGAAACAACAGCACTCCATACTTTAGCCATTTGTGTTCTTGTCTTACAAATCTGGGGCTTTCATGGAGGGCTGGTGGTCCATCCTACTTATTCCCGTCCAGCTAAGTGAGCTCTACCTCTGAATGGGATTTCATGGACTAAAAATAGAGCACAGAGGATGCATCTACACATGCACTTTAAAGCACATTAGCCTCTTTTAATGCGCATTACAGCATCACTAAAAAAACCCATGCTATTTAGTTAATGCGCATTGAAATAGGCTGATGCACATTAAGCATCACTTAAAAACCATAAGGCATTTTTGCACATGCTCTGGAGGTGGAGGACAGCACTTTAATTAGAGGGGCTCCAAGAGCCGCTCTAATTAA
The DNA here is from genome assembly GCF_001723915.1 of Gavialis gangeticus. Taxonomy (NCBI): domain Eukaryota; kingdom Metazoa; phylum Chordata; order Crocodylia; family Gavialidae; genus Gavialis; species Gavialis gangeticus. Next base: position 57,775,421 of record NW_017729029.1, read on the forward strand.
AGCGCCACATCTTGTGCATCAGCATCCCTGAGCTTTAAAATGGTGGCGGGGGCGTTTGAACTAAAGCTCATTTGATGAGCTTTAGTGCAAGTACCCCTACCACCATTATTAAGTGGGGGGACACTGATACGTGAGACACAGGAGGCTGGTGGAGCGCGGCAATCGTCACACTCCAGCAGAGTTGATTAACTGAGTTTGCTCCGACACACTGGGATTTCAATGCATTGGAGCAGGCTTGGTGCTCATGTATAGGTGCCCATACTCTTTATTTAACGTTCGACAGGCTAATGTGCATTTTCCTAGTACCTCACAATGGAGGTACTAGATTTAATGAATGTTAACTAAAGTACATTAGTGCAAGTGTAGGTGTTCCCACAATGTCCTAGGATGAACCCTGCTGATGACCTGTATGGTGACTTGCTAAGCAAGCAGGAAAAGCTAAAGGTGAGAGGAGACTGTCACACTTTAACTGCTACCTTCTGCTCATCCTAAGTTTATGGCATTCAGAACCTATTCCTGGTAATAGTTTGGGATCTGGGGATGTGGTCTTTACATTTTGGTGCACATGCTCCCTATTCATTATTTGCCATTCTACACGAATGATTTTTGCTTTCTCCTGTAATTTGTGACTTGTATGGCAGGGGTATGTGTGTGGGGGAAGCTATGTCTTGAAGGGACTACAGATAGGTTGTTATAACACAGGCCTATCTGTGCTGCATACCTGCTTTCCCAACAAAAGGAATTGGACCTGCAGTTGATCCATCTAGAATTCGTAGTCTAATGAGAGGTCAACCTTATTAGAGAGAGGAATGGAAGCATGGCAGTGGTTCATCCTCCCTAATAGACTTGGCATCCTGTTTGGCATGTATTCCATCAAAGCACCCCAAGCATTCTTTGCATACATATTAACAGTAATATCCTGTGCAGCTGCTGAACATGAATGGCAAAGAAATATTGTTGAAGGGAAATTAAACTACATAGTGAGATTTTTAGAGGTGTGTAGGAATCGTGCACATAAAATCTTTCATCTACTGAAGGAATATTAATAGTGCGCTTTACCTTTCAGGAGGAAATTTAGTCATTATCAGGAGCAAATAAACCCAAACAAATCTATAAAGCCTTTCAATTATCTGTTTAAATCACCCTTTTCTGAGTTGGAGGCATTGAGAACCAGTCTTTTTTTTTTTTTATTAAAGTGAAAAAACCATGATGGATCACGTGGCCAATAGCCTCTTTCTTTTATTCAGATTATGCTTTTGTGCTGAATAAGTTGAATGATGTGTTTTGCCTATGTAGCTTATACTCTAATGACATGGAGAGAGAAAAAAGATGAAAGAGACATTAACAAAGGATTTTATCAGTGACAGATAGGTTTTATCTTAATGTGGGCATTTTGAAGGTTGTGGTATTACGGTACAATACCTTTTCTTTTCATAGTGTCCCGAATACCTACCAAATCCTCTACAGAGATAATCAATCATAAGCTAAAGAGAAAAGGAAGGTTTAAGACAAGGTTTAAAGTGAGGAAGTGGCTTATGGGAGAGAGAGAGGAAAGAGCTCCCTGTGTTAGACAATAAAATGAATAAAATATAAAAAATAAATGAAGCAGCAACAAAGTATGTCAAGGAAAAAAGTGTGAGAGGTAGGCCATCCAAAACTGAAGTAGAGAGGAGGTATGTGAATTGACCTTAATTGAGAGAAGGTGCTGTTCTACTCCATGGAGACATCTGAAAGTCATGATGGCAATTTGAAAATATTCAATAATGAATAGGAAGACTTGTAGGGCATAGTGGAGAGGAAAGGAGTTGGATCCAGGACTCAAGTTGAAAATTTCAGACAGTACATGTACATTAATTTATACTAAAGAAAGGAAGTGGTTAATTTTTAAGGGAAGCTGTAGGAGATTGAGAGCCAAGGGAAGTGCAGATCTTAGAGGAGATATGAAGCACAGCTGCAGACAAGAGAGATGTGAAAGGCAAAGGGAGGTCTGGGGTTGAGGTAAATACAGGGTATATTGGTAGCAGAGTTTAAAATCTGAACCAGAGGAAATGACTCTGGAATCGGAGATGTGCAACAAAGAGGACATTTTACCCCCAGGAAGGGCTTTTGATCATTCAGTCATACTCTGAAGTATCAGTGGAAGTTAAGGCGTAAGACAACAGAAAAATAAATGTGAGACAGAGCAGAGTGAGTGGAGAAAGAAGGGCTGGGGGATACCTAAGAGATGGAAGTGATCTTGCAAGCCTGAATCTAGCAATGAAGCGCTCCTGAGGGTTTGAATAGTCAGTGGTGGAGCTTTGTGATGCTCCGTCTAAGAGTTGATGTAAGGCAATTTAGAGCTGCAATATTCAAACCAGAAGAAATGGATGCTTAATAAAGTATTTGAGAAGGAAAGTCTAATAGGAGACAGATCCACAATGCATCTAAGGTGGGTATCAAGACGCAGATCCATGGTTAGAGCGGGAGAAGGACAATCCCAGCATTGTGTGCAATGAATGTTGCTAGCATGCACAAAGTTATCATCCTTCAAAATTTCTGCTAGGATTGAGTGTTCAGTTAAGGCAAATACAGTCACAAAGCTTGGAAATAAAAAGCAGGTGAGACCACTATAATATATGCAACATACTCTGGCAAGCCTGCTAAATTGATGCAACAGTGAAGAGAAAGCCAGTGGCTGGGGAAGTAGTAGAGAAGGACACATGAAAAAGTGACATGATTTCACTTTGCCAAGCCTCCCATGACTACTGTGGCTGTTCCTTTTCCAGAATTTCAGATTTTTCCTTTCAGCAGACCCTGATTTCCTATGGCTAACACTCTGTGTCAAAATTCAAGGTTGTCAGTGGATGTATGCCAGTTTACACCAGGGTGAAAACTGGCCCACTTGCAAAGTCTTTAGTTCCTTTAAAGGCTAAGGATTATCTGTCTCTTTCCTGTATAATTAAGTTTTATTAATTCTCACCTCTGTTTGTAGTAAGCGTAATCATTTATCAAACCGAGCAGTGAATTGTAGATGATCGTTCCATGCACTGATAAAGTGGTTGCATTGAGAGAGTGTTTGCATTGTCAGTCTCCTGGAAAAAGAAAATGCATTTATATGTGGAATCGATTTCACGTTGTTTGAATGGAATTGGCTAAATTTGTTAATGTAATTAATTGTGGATGTCAAAAAGTCTGGATGAAGATTTACTTAGTCCAGATCTGAAGCTGAAGCCTTGTAAGCCTAGGTCTGTAAATAGAAATCTTTATCAAACCAAAAGTAATTATAGAACAGCACTCATTCAGCTAATGTTGATGGGAACTCGTTCGGAGGTATTAAATCATTAGGAAGGTCTCTCTGAATCTTTAACGCTCACAAGCTCTCTCTAATGAATAACAATTGCACAAATGATTTTCTGCACCTATGTTTGTTATGATTAAATCTGGAAGAAGACAGATCTGCTGTAGGGTCCAGTGCAAACTCTTAATCACATGAATGCTACTGAAATCAATGGGATGGCTTGTATGACATTTCTTGGTACAGAATGCGATAACCCTACTCATGCCAAGTAGCGCTTTACTTCTGAAACCACCCCTTCTTTTTGTGTAAGTAGGTTCAGGAAGATTTTGAATATATGGGGTCAAGTTTTTTGCTACAGAGAAAATATGATACAATGGATGCATAATATTTGGACTGGATTCCTGGTATAGATTGAATTCCTGATCCAGCCATGTACTTCCTGTGTAACCACGGGCAAGTCTCTTAATCTATGTTCATACGCAGGCATAATATTTCTCTAATTTATGGGCATCGTGAATGATTATGGGATACAGGGGTACATCCATGTCAAGGATCACATTACTGCCCAGATAGGTATGAGGTCAGGCCAGGCAAAAAAAATGTATCTACAGGTTAATAAAGACCTCCATGGAAAAATGGTTAACAGTTAATTAACCATGTGCATGCCAAAATGGGGATTAGTGAGGTGCTTTTGTATCATCCAGGCTGGAGACACAAATGTAATTTATTTCATCTTTAATTTTGTCATTAATATATCCCTTAAAGAAGCTTAAATTTTGTCCTCCATCAAAATGAAATTCAGTACCTCAGCACCAGTAATGTACAGAGTATTAAATTAAAACATAGACTCTCCCAATGCTAGGAAATTTTACATCAGCTTGAGCTACCAGTGCATTACAACTTAATAAAAAACCAGCAAGATACTGCATTTTATATTGGCTTTTATTTCCTCATTTTCAGCAGTTGTGTTACTTTAATCAGATCATAAAGAACTGCACAGAATAATGTTGAATTCATCATCGTTAAAGCACTGGAGAGAGCACATGGAAAGCAAACATACATTTCTGGATTTGTTCTTTGTATTACAATACTTCTGTCAGAAGTGGAATATTCTTCCAAAGTTGCACTACACATCTGAACTGACTGCACCATCTGGCTGAATGAGACTTAAAAATTTGCCTAAATCCTCATGTTATAAAATTCCTTTATTTTTGGTGTCTTTTTACATTAAGTAACTGTTAAGTGCTCTGCAGCAAGAAGAGAGAGCTCTGTTACAGTTAGGTTATTAGGCAGTTAAAAAGAAGAGAAGGGAACAGCCTGCATTTCTACGAATATGGCTCTGCTGTTTCTTGTGTGTCCATGACACGTTGCTGACATTAAGTTATCCTTTCCATGGCGTAACTATGAGAGCTTCCTTAGCCAAATGGTGATAAAAGGACATGGGACCATTTTATATTTCTTTCTGCTACCAGTGTTTGTTCCATGTCCTGCTTTGATTCCCAGGGGACCCGAGTGGCTGTGTTCTGAAAGCTTGAGGTTTATTTTCTGCTTTGTGAGCCCTCTCTAAATCAGTCAGTGACTCAGCCCTCAGCAAGAAGCTCTGGTAATGTTGTTATATGGCGCAAAGAAAAGGGCCCACTTATAGTATGGTGGGGCACGGTTATGATTAAATGATGAATCAGAACAATTCCCTACTTACTTATTGATGAGGTCTCCCTGAATAGATGTGGCTTTCATCTCCTGTAAATGGGCTCTCACAAGAGACTTGAGCTCATTCATCCCACTAGAAGCTGCAATAATGTTTGCTATAAATGTTTCAGAGGATTTGTGTGTTTTCCGTGTTGTTATTCCACTGCGTTGTATTGCATTTAAATATCACGGTTAGTTTACATAATGTTTAGTGCACTCGTTCTTGTTATTGCCTGGCATAGAAACCTTGCTGAAATGTGGTCAGTTCTCTCCCATGTTTGAACTGTGAGCAGCATATTGCCCTCCTCTTCGTCCTCCTCTTTATTATTGGCAATGTAGCCATATCTAAGCGCCAGTCAAGCACAGTATCTGATTGTGTTAGGCACTGGAGTTAAAAGATGGGCCACCCACTGAAGAGTTCGCCGTCTAGGTTGGAGCAAGATAGATGCGACAAATAAATGGTGTGGGAGGAAAGATTGTATAACAATAGAGTACAGGCAGCTTGCTGGTCTTTGTGCATTCATCAGAGAGATCTTCTCAGACATTGTCAGTTGATCTTGCTCTAAGCATTTTGGCTGAGACAAGTCAGAACATTGGAAGAGGGAAACAAGGTCTTTACTTCCTGCCTTGAAATGAGAGCTTGGGAGTTGAAGGCCGAATACTGATTTTTGCGCTGGCTCAGGATAACAAAAAAGATGAGTCTGTTTATATACTTCTAGGTTTTAGCATGGTAAAAGGTTTATGGAACCAGCACTTCAATTTTCCATGCAAATGAAGTTCCTTTACCATTACAAAAACTGTTGTAATTGACACACGGTTTCCTTTACTGATAAGCAGACCTTCTGTACATCTTCTGCAATTGATGTTTTTACTGGCAACGGAAATCGATTAAGGTTATGATAATGCACGAGCATGTCACCTAGTAGCCAAATGTGTTTTGTTCCCTTCTAGTGGTTGGACATCATGGAGCTTTTTGAGAGTTGGCTCTTGCTAGTAAACTAGGTATTTTATTTCACAGAGGGAAGGTTAATGGTTTAAATCTAAAGGGCAGTCACTGTAGGCCATTTGAATGGGCGGTAATGTTACAAGTGGGCCTCAGAGGTATGACTGTGCTCCATCAGTTGACTGCCCATCTGCTGACTGAGAAATAAAGACCTTTAATAAAATTTGAAATCCGTGGCTAGCTACAGTGACATTAACTGCTGTTCCTTTTGTTGTTCTTTCTATGACTTCAAGTTAGAAATCTACCTCAATGTCTCTGGCATCTCTGTGCTATTCTTGGTGTATTCATTACCATCAATTTATGCTTTTAGAAAGAAAATATGGACATTGTCAGTCAAAGACACTGTAGCTGAGACGTGATTGCTGATGTATTTCATAAAACCGTTGTGCAAGCTAGATAAAGGAAACATTGCCCTCCCCTCCCCTCAACCCCAAACTGAGCAGTAAGAAGATGGAGTGAGTATTTCAAACACTCTCAAACCCTTGCTCTTTTTTGTTTGTTGGTGATAGCTTCTTTGCTGCCAGGTAGCTGAAGAATGGCTCAATGAACCTCTAAATGGGCACATCTACATGTTCATCAATGTGTCTTAATTACAGTGCATTAAGTTTAGTACCAGGTACTAAACTAATGAGCTGTAATTGGTTCTACTGAGCATAAGTGCCAGCGCATGCTTTTTTGTGATGCTAATGTGCAGTAGCCTAATTCTACCGTGCATTAGTGCATTATCCCGGGTTTTGCCCACCACCCTAATGCTCAGTAGAATTAGTCTGCTGAGCATCTTGTGTAGATGCTCCTAGTGTTTCCTTTCCAAAAATGAAAACTCCAGCTGTTGCCAAGATGACATAACAGCTCAAAAACGATTGCCTTCCATTCCTTAGCCTCCTCTAATTTGCATTGCGGTGCCTGGTTTGGTCAGAATCAGGAGAACATCAAGGTGGCTTTTTAAATCCAGCTGAACACTTTCTTGGGTCAGGTTTTGGCTCCTAAACCTTGGCTTGAGACAGACAAGTGCCTTACAAGTTTTCCCAGACAACATGATCAAAATATTTTGGTCCCGATTTAAACACCTCTGCTCCTCTCTTGAGCTGAGACTGACAACTGTCAGATTGTGGCAGTTTGGGGAATAGTGGTTAAAAAGAGACAGTAAAATGAGATGTGAATCCAGGACTCGCTAAGTGAAAGTTAACAAGAAACCCATTAAACCAATGAACCTCTTAGTTCCTTTCTTGGTAATTTAACCCATTTCTGATCAATCAGCTTTGTACAGAATAACAAGCAATTCTCCACCAGGAGCAAATGAAAAATTGTGTGTATAATGTGAAAGGCAACACAATTTTTTCTCAAAAGTTTGAGGAATATGGGAACTAATAAAGATTCCACTGTGAGAAGGCTCAGCTCTTCTGCTCTCGTTACCTTGTATAAAACAGTGTCTAGACATGAGACTCTAATAGCCATTAAAATATGGTATCAATGATGTTAAAATGAAAACATCAATGGTACATTGATATTGATTTATCAAGAGGTAGTTTTAACAGTATTTAGTGAGTACAAATTAGCGCCCCTGTTGCAGTTGTGATGATTAATTTGCAGTTTACTGAAGGATTCACATATTTGACTAGCAGGTGCTAATTTCTCACTAAAATGAAAGTGCAGAAGGTCCCTGTTAGCTGGCACCATTTATACAATAGCGAACATCAGTGTCTGCCATTGAGCATGTTCACAGGGCACAGAGGCAATTGGGTGCCCCTCACTCCTGCCCCAAGCACCCCAGTGTGTGAGGAAGGGGGTGGGTATATGGGGAATTTGCTGGGTGTGGCCACAGGCAATGCATTGGGGGAGGCAGGGGGCACAGGCAATGGGGTGGGGAGGGCACAGGCAGTGCATTGGGGGTGGGGGGCACGTGCTCCCCCAAACTTCTGCACCCACAGGGGGATGTGGGGCTGCAGTCAGGCCAAACCAGCTCTGGGCAGGTCCAGTGGGCAGGACCTGGCGCCAAAGGGAGGGAGCTCCACATTGTCATGGCTGTCAAGGTGAGGCATGGCAATGGCACGAAGCTGCACCCCCCACTGCTGCCAGATGGGCAGAGGGCACCTCACTTTGGTGGCCATTGCAGTGTGGCATCCAGAGCTGTTCCTGTCTGGATGCAGCCCTGCACATCCCACTGTGGGTGCAAAAATCTGGGGGGGCATGTGTCCCCCCAGCCCCACAACATGTCCCCTGTGCTCTTCTGCACCCCCCGACACATTGGTTGTGCCCCACCCCCAGAGACTTGCCTGGAGGAAGGTGTGGGAGCTGGTTTCCACTGGTGCCTGGCTGCCATGTGCATATGTGCATGTGCACACATGCACATGGCCCCCCCTGCATTGCACACCCCCCAGCACCAAGCAGCCCCTTGTAGGCTGGAACTCTGACAGTCTGTAAGAGGAAACCCATGATTTCTGGCTTTTTTTCTCCTTTAAAGAAGAAAATCCACTTTTTTTCTGCATTTTTCCGTGGCAAATAGAAAATCTGGATCCTTGGCGAGAACAGGCAGACAGTATCAGCACTGACTATATATACTGTTGGGTATTCAGTGGTAAATATCTGCCTGGCTCTATTGCATTATCTAATCTATATCAAGAAAAGACTGAAAGGTAAGATATCATAGTTACCACATTTTCCATTATATAGTCAAATGAGAAATCAAGATATAATACAAAACTGGAGAGAAGAAAAGACACAGTTGTGCAGAATGAAAATCCTGTTCTTCCCTTAAGTATCTGGCAGAGCTGTGAACGTCTTTGGGGGACAAATCCATTTGCAAAAGCTGTCAACAGCTGTTTGAATCAGAGGGATGAAGAGCTTAATTAGAGAAACATGTTGAAATTTGGAAGGTCAGAGCTGCACTGTGAAAACGATGCCCCTTTTAAAAATGCATCCTGGAACTCTTCTGTGCCAGGAACTCTTCTGTTTCAGTGCAATGCTGAAGAAGAAAGGTTTATCCCAGGCAGAGGCTTTCCTATGCTTTATCGGCAACATATAGTGTGTGGCTCATTCATAGCTCTCAGCAGACTCCGAATTAATGGACTCACATTCTCCAAGCACGAAAACTGGAGAACAACAGGGAACTCATAATGACCACGGACTGCCCTTGCTTCTCCACTGCCGCTTCCCCAGCTGTGACTGACTGACTCAGACCCCTGCTCTGTTTCTGCAGCCTTTCTCTTAATTTCGTCTTCCCCTTGCACTGCTCCTGAGCCAACGCCGTGGCAGTAAATTTTGTTGAGACAAGGGACTAGCATTTTACCATGGTGATGTTATCCATAATCAGACCAGCACTGGACAACAGGGCAGGAACATTCCCAATGATTCGCCACACTTTTTCTACATTGGTGTTACCGCTGCTCCTAATAATGGATTGGAAACTATTATGTGTTAGGAAGTCCTGGACAATGACCATCTCGTTATGGTGTTCTTGGCTTTCTGAAATCACACCTATGGAGTGATTGCTCATTTTCTTAAGTTTGCCTCTATGCCTTCCCATTCTTTAGACAGCACTGATACCATTGGCTTCAAGTGTGATGACTGCCTTTTGTGCTGACACAAGGGGAACCAAACCGGGGACCTCTAGACCAAAATGTGTTCCTGCAGCTTGACGCAAAGAACCATTGGCATAGTAGCTGGGGGCTGTAATAATGTGGCTCTTCACTAAATTGGCACAAAGGGGCACCTGCAGCACGCTCATAATTGAGTTACACAAGCAATGTAGAAATCCTAAGGAGGGCAGCAGAAGACTTGTCCTTTTTTGTGGAGATTGCTGCCCAGACATTCAACTGGCAGGGGAACTCGGAGAGATGTACCCGTCTCTGGAAGTGTCGAGGGTAGCGGTAGTGGAGGCAGCATGTGGGGGAGGTCGCAAGGCTCCTGTTCTGTGGAGCTCGAATGCTCCAGCACCTTTCATGAGGACTGTATTCTCTGTCTGGGTGAAAAACAGCAAAGTGAGAACAATATATAATAATCAAATGAAAAAGGAAGTAAATACAGACTCTCTTCTCATCTTTGCTTGCTTGCTTCCTCCTTCTGGCTAAGTTATGTACTTTCTGCCCTTTTCCGCCAGAAAACCTGCTTATAGTGAGAGAGCATGTTTAGTGTTTGGATTATGCATGAGCTAAGTATTTTTTTAAGAAAGCAGAGATCATATTCTGACCAGGATTTGTAAATCCCCAGATGGTGAGGCTAAGGAGAAGCTGGATGTGTGTGACACCTGGGAGCTTATGGTATAGGCCACAATATCCGAATTGATGTCTTGGTATGTAAATGTGTAGCTTTTGGACAAAAGCTAGTTAACAGTGTCTGCGAGTGTGGAATTTCTGCCCTCCAAAATAAGGGAATCAATGAAGGGAGGGGGAATCCTGTTCATGAAACACCAGTCATTACCTTTGCGTTTCTGGACTAGAGGTAAACAAATCCTGTATTTCTGTCTGCAGTAGCCCAGCTGAAAAAAATCAGAAGAAAACTGCAGGTTGAATAGAAGCAAAATAGAAGACAAAATGAAGAAAACAGGAAATCAGTTTTTTGTCGGTCAGCCTGAAACGCAGAGTCAAAGCTGCATTTGGAAATGCAGAAAGTAAACACCCCCTGTCTAAAGTGTAACGTTTTAGTTAAAATGTGTTGAAATTATTAAATATTTTCCATTCTTTCCACCAATTTTTTTCACAAATAGATTCCTGTCCACTCCCCACAAAACTCTTATTTTTCAACGAATGGCTCACTTGCCTAAACATCTTGCTTCACTGCATCCCATGCGCTTGCAAAATTTTCCCTCTAGCACGAATGCACCGTTCAGTATGTAATCGCTTTCTGAAATAATGCAGTCCTCTTCCCTGAAAAAAGCCCTTTAATCTTATTTCCCTTTCTCAGAACATACTGAGAAACCTCTTGTTAGCTTAACTTGCAGTCAGTTTGCTAGTGCAGGTCATATTTTTCGAAGGAACGTGTTGTGTAGGACTTTGAGAAAGCCAGAGCGGACTTTCTTGTGAGAGAACTTGCATATGATATCCCAGTAATAATACAATCTTTGGATTGTTATTAGGACTAATATCAATAATATTAATGTTTGTTTTTGGCCCCAGCATACTTGTGCTTTGCTGATATTCAGGGCAGTCCTTGCTGAGAGGAGCTTACAGGTTATGGAGAGCTGGAAAAGGAGAGAATAAAGAAAGCTAAGTACCATGTAAGGGGGCCAGCCAGGCCTCACTCCTGTATCTATTTTTAAGAATTCGCTGCCTCTTGTTATTCCTTTATTTTACCTACATAAATTAATAAGAATGAGGGCCCTGCTCACAGTATGTCTCTGTCCCTGTCCCAGATTCTTTCTGCTGCTTCAAAACAGAATCAGATGCCTGTTCATTTGAAGTCTCAGTCTGAAACCATCATGGGCATAAAATGAGCATAGGGAGTTGACCGCTTTGAAGTGTCCACAGCTGTTGCCCCCATAAAAAGTATCAGGTAGGGCTGGGGGCAGGAGAGCTTGTAATTCAAGACATTGTGTGTTTTGTCTCTGTTTATACCAGTGGCTCTTTTGGAAGCTGGTGTTGAAGAATCCCTCGGGGAAACCATTCCTAGATTTCAGCGGCTGGAGTTCCTCAGCTGCAGAAAGGCCTTGCTGCCTTTTCTGCATCGGGGGACTTTGTCTCTGCTTTTGGGAAGTTGAGTTCTGGTAGAAGAAGCTCATTCCTCCAACCTCACTCCATCCTGCACCTTCCACGTGTTGCTCTGTCCATGTGGCAGCTGCCAGGGAAAACACCAGGCCCAAAAATTACTGATGCACAGTACAAAAGATGCAAGCTGCTGTGATTTGGAAAGCTCAGCACTCTTTCCGAAGAGTTTGTACTGTTTAACTAGTCCCAGTTTTGCTTTTGCTAATGACATATTGTATGGTTTGTTTGGCAGTGGAGAGTTTATCATAAATATCTCCTTTGTTTAGCTCTGAAGTCAGGTTAACAAATGTAATTACAGTTACTTGTCATCAGAGGTCACATCCTTCGATATAGAAAGAGACACAAAGCCTTTTAAATAGTTCCTTGATGAAAATGCATATCAGCTGTCCAAAAGCAGTACCAGTGTGATCACGCTGTCTCAAAAAAGCCTTTCATCCGAGGTTGGAAATAATTTTTGGCATTGAAGAGACGGCAGATTTTGTACAGAAGCCAAACAGGCGACATTATCTTACAGTTTGTTTTTCGTGCATTCCTGATGCTAACTTCAGCTCCCGAACAGCCGCACCGGTTTCTGGAGGGGCTGTGAGTGGGGAAGAGTCCGGTGTCAGGGAATCCTTTGTAAATGGTCTGAAAGGATGATACATGTGGTGCTTAGTTTAAATGTGGCCAACTTTTCCAACAGGGATGCTTAATGTTAGCCATCCAGACCCATCATTAGGCCCTGAATAAAGGTGCCCTTAGTTTTTTAAAGGGACTGAACACTCACCTCTCCCATTCTGTATTCAGCACTGAGCTGTGCGGCCATATG
>NW_017729029.1:57792896-57794852 GCF_001723915.1 Gavialis gangeticus
CCAACTTTTCCAACAGGGATGCTTAATGTTAGCCATCCAGACCCATCATTAGGCCCTGAATAAAGGTGCCCTTAGTTTTTTAAAGGGACTGAACACTCACCTCTCCCATTCTGTATTCAGCACTGAGCTGTGCGGCCATATGGCACCTTTCTGAAACGTAATGTCTACCTCTGCTCCCCGTAGGATGGGGCAGGTTTGAATCTCCCCTTAACTAGACTACCGTGGCTGTTGCCTTCGCTGGACTTTGCGTCAGGCTCTTAAGTGCTGTTTTTCAGCGTAGAAAATAGCACTCTTGCATGTCCCACACACCTTTCTCGTGGAATTATGCTTGTTTTACCATATTACGTGGTAAATTGTATGGAGTAGGCTGGGAAAATGACAGGGCTCCCGTTATCTACATCTTGCAGAGCAGCAAATGTGAGGGCTTGGGAAAACTTCACTTAGTCACCTAGGAAAGGGTCACTAAACAATGCTTTATTTTTAAAATGGGACAGAAAAGAAGGTTCAGGCCTTATTTTCCTCCCTCCCAGGTACACAGGCCTTCCCTGTTTCAACTCCAGGATCAGGTCTTCCCTATTTCAACTCCAGGTTCTCTGCTTTTTGCGTGTGTAGATACTGAGTGAAGCTGTATGTGAGCTACAATCCTACTGCAGCGGGCCGAGGAGGCTATGGGCTCATAAACAGGCAATAAAATGTTCCTGTGTAAAGTTGTGTCTTCCCAGAAGAGCGGGCACATCTACATGAGGCACTAATTGCACAGTAGGCTAATTCTACTGCGCGTTAGCATGTCACGGCAAAAGCTGTGCTAGTGTGCTAAGACTAGAATTAGTCTAGTGCGCATTAGCGTCACTAATAAACCGTGCGCTGGCTGCAGGTACTAAACTTATTACAGCTACTAAACTTTAATGTGCACTAACAACAGCACATTAATGAATGTGTAGATGAGCCCAGCATGTGTGCGTTTGTGTATGCGCATGCACATATGTGTGCATCTATGCATATGTGTACAAGCAAGCACCCAAACCAAGCATGTATTTCCCATCTCCCCTGTCGCCACCCTGCTCCACCCCCACCAAATTTTCTGTTTGCCAGCATGTGTCCACAGGGCTTTGAAAAGGAGGCATCTTTCCCGGGTTCACAGAAGAGTTATGCGCCTACAGATATCAGTGTGCATATTCAATCAATGCTTTGAAAATGTACCCCTGAAGGCTTTCTTGCTTATCGACTGGTCCTGTGTGAATGAAAGCAGCAGGAGACTGAGGGAACTGAAAAAGAGAAACATCAGGGCCAGATGATCATCTGGTGGAAATGGCTTTAGATCCATAAACTTTATTGGTTTTACACCACCTAAAATCTGATCTGTAAGCATTAAAACAATCATAGAAATATGGCTTGTGTTGTTTCTATATGTTTCTAGACTTTCAGATATTTTTCAACTGCCTCAGCAGTAAGTTAATGGCAATCTATGCTATATAGGCTAGACAGCCTTGACTGAACCTTTCAAGACTTCTGAATTCTTTTATTGTATTTTCCTTTCAGGTGCATTGTTCTTGTGCTGCTGTTTGTTTAAAGTTTTGCTCCCTGTGCGACTTTATTTGCAAGTTTCTGAAGTTTGCTGCTTGTGAATAAAGTAACTTAAGAACAGATGCAAAAAATAGAAAAGAGTTGCAGGCCAAGAGAGGGAGAGAAATTCATCATGCTTCTTTATCCCATCACATCGTATGGCCAGGTAAATGGGCTCTGATTCTGAAGATTTAATGTATTAAGTCTGTAAGTGCCACTGAGAGATGTTCACATAGCACGATGCATTGCCATTCAAAAATGCTTGAGCTAGCTCAGGTCCTGAAAGCAGTAGAAAGGTATTAGCACAGTGCTCTCCAGGGCCTCATTAGCATGGTGCTCTGCTCAGACTAATGTGGCTGTATGGTGCTCCCAGTATCCAGGCTAGCTCATTCA
>NW_017729029.1:57799852-57802504 GCF_001723915.1 Gavialis gangeticus
AGCACGATGCATTGCCATTCAAAAATGCTTGAGCTAGCTCAGGTCCTGAAAGCAGTAGAAAGGTATTAGCACAGTGCTCTCCAGGGCCTCATTAGCATGGTGCTCTGCTCAGACTAATGTGGCTGTATGGTGCTCCCAGTATCCAGGCTAGCTCATTCACTGCCAGTTTATGTATCTCTGTATTGTGCTGTGTAGACATAACCTGCCCTTGGTGCATCTACTCTGCTTATAAAGTTAGCACATGTGGAAATCTCTGCAGGATTTACTGTGTTGTACAGTGTTGCCTCAATACCCCAGAAGAGATCTGTTAGCAACCGTGCTCTATCTCTGGCAAAGACTGTGCATTTCATTATTCAGAAGGGTTCCCAAAGCAGGCATTTAACCTAAAAATACATTTGGAGACTATAAGCTAGCAAATGGTTCCAAACCTGGATGATTTATAGATATTCTTAGCTTGCTCTTCCTTTGCAGTGTTTTATGCAAGCCATGCCACACAGTTCAGAAGCAGAGGTTTATTTTGTCAGCAGTCTTAAAAAACAAAACAAAACAAAACACATCCCGATTGAGTAAATAATCTCCCGTGCCATGAGGATGTTTCATAATTTCTAATGAAGAAGTTTACGTGCAGTTGGAAGTTGAGTTTGTTGGTGTTTTACTTTAGAAAGAAACAAATAAACAGCACAGTTTTGCAGTCAAATGGATGTGCCAAACCTTCAGCATGATAGCCCTCCGCACCCGGGGAAGGAAGAGCTGATTTAGCTGTCTGGTGATTCCGAGGAAATTTTGTATGAAATAGTGACAAGCCCTAAGCCTCTGGATGCTGGCATGTGTTTAAAAATTTGAAATGTTTTTGGAAGAGCACAACTTGAGAGGAACCGAATGATTAAATCTAATTTCTCCTGACAAAAGGGAAATTGAGTGAAACTTGCTTGTGTGAAATTGCTGAAAACTGAGTGCATTAGAGTCTTAGGTCCTAGTAGAATGAATTTTAAGGGTTGGGCAATGTCCTTTAAAGGACAAAAGGTCATTGTTTCCCTATTGACCTGAGAGAGGGAAGAAATAGTTCTGAAAAAGAAACAGCTGGTGAGATCTTTTTCTTCAAGTAGTTTGAATCAATGTAGCGCTAATTAAATCCATAGAGATTTTCTGATTTGCATCACTTAAGAATTTGGGCCTATATTTAAAAAGGGCTGTTTTATGCTCTTTTCCTTTTGTGCGGTATCCTTTCATTTTTCATATTTGCAACTGTTGCAATAGGGCAAGAGAGTGACTGACTCCATCTGAATATTTCATTCTGTCTGACATGCCTACAGGAGATGCTACCTGAGTTAATTTTGTCTGGCTATGAGATTTTATCATTTTGTGTCTGGAGTACAGGAGGAAAAGGAGGGAAGAAGTTTCAGAACTAATCTTCCTGTCCCCTAAAGCGACGAGTCAGATCCTGGGATGGAGTCTAAGCCTGTTTCAACAATTGGGGTTTTTGCCATTAACTTCAGCAGCCATGCCTCTACTGCCTCCCAGTTGAGCCTCATCCTTTCTATCCTGCTCCTTGGATTTCCAAGCCTGGCATTTTGGTAGCATAGAAGGGTCTTGAGCATAAGATCCATGTCTGCTCTCAGGCTCTTCCCAGTGGTCACATCACACTGTTGTGCGCCATTGAGTATAGATACTGGCATATTTTAACCAGACCAGCTATGCAAAAACATTTGTGCAGTGAAAGTCACTGGGTCCGATGGGGATGCACCCCCAAATATAATCTATACCTTGTTTTTGAAGGGCAGAATAAGGAAAAAGCATTTTTTCCAGAGCTATGGGTGCATAGACGAGAGACAGAGCCCAATCTTCAGATGACTCAACCTCCCTTTTCTTCGTAACTAAAGCTGAATCCCTAGCTGCTGCTGAAGACTGGGCTCCACAGGCTGATCTATGATTTTAAAAAAAGCTAAAGCGAGCTCTGAGCTAAAGACCTATGAAATAAATTAGAAACAGCTAGCAGACAGCGAAATTGCCCTAAGAAAGGTTAGTTTGATTAGTGGAACATCAGAACAATTATAAAAGATGTTTCATAGATTTCATAGACATTAGGGCTGGACGGGACCTTGGAAGGTCATCGAGTCCAGCCCCCTGCCCAAAGGGCAGGAAGTCAGCTGGGGTCATAGGTTCCCGGCAAGATAAGCATCTAATTTGCTCTTGAAGGTGTTCAGTGTAGGTGCTTGAACCACCTCTGATGGCAGGCTGTTCCAGACCTTGGGGGCTCGGACAGTAAAGAAATTCTTCCTTATGTCCAGCCTGAAATGGTCTTGTAGTAGTTTTTGACCATTCGACCTTGTCATCACTTGGGGCGCTCTGGTGAACCAACATTACCCCAGAAACTGGTGATCACCCCTGATAAACCTATAGGTGGCCATCAGATCACCCCTGAGCCTGTGCTTTTCCAGGCTAAAGAGCCCCATGGCTGTCAGCCTGTCATCATAAGGTCTGCTTTTCTGACCTCTGATCATGCGCGTGGCTCTTCTCTGAACTCTCTCAAGCTTCTCCACATCCTTTTTGAATTGTGGAGCCCAAAACTGGACGCAGTACTCCAGCTGTGGCCTCACCAAAGCCGAGTACAAGGGGAGAACGACGTCTCGGGATTTGCTTGAGAAGCATCTA
>NW_017729029.1:57807504-57851042 GCF_001723915.1 Gavialis gangeticus
CTGAGCTTGTCCAGGTCAGCCTGGATCACTTGCCTGTCTTGTGGTGTGGATGCTTTGCCCCAAAGTTTAGGGTCATCGGCAAACTTGGCCAGTCCGCTCCTGACTCCAATGTCTGCATCATTAATGAAGATGTTGAACCATATGGGTCCAAGGACAGCGCGCTGGGGGACCCCACTGGTCACAGGACACTGTGATGAGTAACTTCCATCAATTACTACCCTCTGGGTCTGACTACAGAGCCAATTTCCCAACCAATAGATTGTGGTGGACCCAAGGCCACAATTGGCCAGTTTCACCAAGAGCTGATCATGGGATACCAGATCAAAGGCTTTTTTGAAGTCAAGATATATGACATTAATCTCTTCTGCCTTGTCCAGGTGATAGGTCACCTGGTCGTAGAAGGAAATGAGATTGGTCAAGCAAGACCTATCCGCAACAAACTCGTACTGGCTGTCCCTTAGGGTGTTGGCGTCGGCCAGTCATTAACCCCTGTAGAGTGAAGAATGAGGCATTAAGTCAATTGGCTCCCTCAGTTGCCTGAACAGTAACACCACAGCTGCTGCACTGTAGAGCAGGAAGCAAACCACGGCACTTCTATTCTGGGCAGAAAATTAGCTTCTCTGCTTACTACATGCACCCCAATTTTGGGGGGGCTTTTTTTTTTTTTTTGGTAAAAGGTATGTATAGAAATAATCGTAATTGGAGCTGGTGTTTTAGTTTGCGAGCCCACTCCAATGTAGTTATTGAATTACAACTAAGTCATTTATCCTAGCTAGGTCCTCTGGTAAGTGGGGGTGAGTGGGAAGTGTGATGAAAACACTACTCCATTGAAAGAACTGAATGCATTGCAAGAGGTATTGTAAAGAATTAGCTAAACAGATCACAAACTTACCAACTGCTCAGCTGTTTGCCAGAGGCTTTCTGTGGTGAACATATGGTGAACACCTCCTTTAGTCTTGTGGACTTCTGAAGCAGGTAGATCTGAGTTCTAACCCAATGGTTGTGGGGAAATGTTTCATGGCCGAATGGTGCAACGTGGCCGTACCAGTACCTCTTTCTGGAAGACAGTTACTTAATAACATAAAATAAGAAACTTGAAAGGAAAATCTACTGTCACCAGCTTTCTCTTCTTCAGCTGATTCTTTCACCTTGTCACAGCAACTCAATAGCCTCTAGTGTCTTTGCCGTATCTCCACCTGTGTCAGTGAGATAACATGGATGATATCTGAATTAGCAGCAAAATAATGGCAGATGTCAGGAACAGTCTGTTGTCTAAGTTTATAGGTGAAAAGAAATATGCCCCTCAAGTAATTAGATTTGCATATGTTTTCAGGAGATCTGAATGTGTCTAGGTTGTGGCTGCCTCTTAGAATATGACATTTTTTCTCCTTGTCAACCTGCATTTTTTGTAGTGCTTTTTGTGTCTGAACTATTGGGCATTATCTTGGGTTGCAGGAACTTTACCTGCCTTCTGCACTCTTGCAGTATTGAGTGCACTAGCGGGGCTTAGCATCTCTAATCAAATCGTGGGTCTAATTTGGGAATTACTTCTGCATATTTTGCTGAGCACTGTGAGCTTTCTGGAAAACAATGAATGGGAAAGTGCAGCTATTTTGTGTGCCAGAGATTGGGAACGAACCAGGCATAAGGGACAGCACTGAAGTATGCATGAAGACAAGAGTGAGATCAAAGTATGGTATCCAGATTGAGGACATTTCATCTCTGTCTCCCTGTTATGACCAGTCAGGCCCCAACTACCTCCAGGTTGCATCCTTCTGACAGCTACTTTCATCCTCACAAAGCATTCAATGACTAGCTGTGGTGTATAATAGATGAAACTCTAGTTTCAACAATTTCCCTGGACCAAATCACAGAGCAGTGCTCATTTTCTTCTGACTAATTCATGCTGTCATCTTCCTCAATTCAGCTGCACAGGCACTGACAGAGCAGGGAACTGGCTAAGCAGCAGGGTGTCTCCACATAAAGCAATAACCATTGACTGGCAATGATATGAAGTGCTCATGCTGTTAGTTTTATCTCGTCTTGGTTCAGCATGCAATGCATTTACTAGATCCAATAGGGTTTTCCATTATTAAGATAAATTAGGCCTATCAATAGAAACGGTGGTGTTGCAAATATTTATTGTTGAAATATGACTGATAATGTGACAAAGAAGCTGGAAAAATTGAACAGTAAGAATAATTGACAATTAAACGAAAGTATGCTAAGGGAAATACCAATGTACTTTGAAAACAAGAAGAAACTATCCTGCACTATGGAACTTATTTACTAATGTGCATAAAAATGTTGAGTACTTTGCCAATTCCCTTTTTCCTGAGAAGGAGAAATACTCAGGGTCAAGATAGAGTGCAAAGTTTAAAAAATCTATTTAGAAATGAACAGTGAACCATTTGTAAAACAAGTTTTGCTGTGTGACAAAGCAAGTGCCATCAGTCATTTCCACCAGGAAAAAGCTGGTTTCTGAGAAACCACTTGCAGGACGTATGGCGATGTGGAAAACCTAGAATTCAGCTTTCTTCATACAAAATAGAGGCCAGCAGGTAAAGAGAAACAAAAGCCCTCTTTTGCCACATGGTTACACCTAGATCTGACTGCAAATAAGTCACAAAGGCTGCCTGCCTATACACGTGCTTGGGAGTGTGGGTGCATTTTAATTAGAGTGGTTTCTGGACAGCCACTCTAATTAAAACAGTTCACCATCATGTGTATTAAGCCTCTGTGTGTTTCAAAATGGCTGCAGACACTTCATCTAAAGCTCATTCTAAGAGGTTTAGCTAAAGCCCCCCCACGGACATCTTGAAATGTGTGGGGGCTTTATATGATGGTGAGGTGATGCTAGCAACCATACATGTGATGGTGTGATGACGCTGAAGCGTTTTAACATGAACGCAAATGAGCGTGTCTTTAGGCACCCAAAGCTCTTACTGAGGAGGTACTAATAGAGCAGGGGTGGGCAATTATTTTGGGTGGAGGGCTGAGTTTTGGCAAGCCAGAGGGCCGCATGACAGGAAGCCAGGGGCAGATGACTATTAATTTTCTAGATTTTTTAGGGGCCCCATGGGCCAGATAGAATGGCCTGGCGGGCCACATGTGGCCCGTGAGCTGCATTTTGCCCCCCCCCCGTAATAGAGCCATTAGCACTCCCACCAGGTGTGGAGATGCTGTCGAAGCATTGCCACATTTTACCATGTTTCATCATATCCCTTAACAGAAGCATTTCTACTTTCCAAGAGCTGTAGCTGTCTAGGATTAGTAGCTGCTTTCTTTACAATGTACAGATTTTAATCATCTGCTAAATAGTTTCTTCTCCTTTAAACTGTGGGAACTTTCTCTGAACCTGGTTTTTCACTCTGTGCCATCAAAGATGGGTCCTCATTGTTTTTCTCAGAATATTGTTTCTACAACACAGAAGCAGACAGAAAATTGTGGTTCAGGATTCAGCACATGCCATGGACATGGCTTGTCTTCCCTTTAGCAGGTGGTAAGCGAGTCGTGAGAGTTTGGTACCTGAGGGTCTTCTGTGTCACCGCTGGATCTTGACTGGGTTATTGAATGCCAGAGGTCAGCTTGTTGGACTCATTCCCCCATGTTGAGTTGTCAGATTAATATTTCAGTATGTGGTTTGCCGATGAATTTAGCTGGACAAGCAAAGCCATCGTCGTTAACTACATTTTCCCTGTAATGAAGCTAAGCATGTTCCCATCTGCCAATTTTAGTTACTGTACTGTCTTTTAACCTTCAGTGTGCATTCAGTAATTGTATCCCACTGTTTTTGTTTTTTGTGCATTGCTGTGACCAACGTCCTTTTAATCTGTTTCTGAGGGGTTTTTTGTTTTTCTCTCTCTCTCTCTTCTACCAATGAGCTCTTGCTATTTATCTTCAAAAATATATTGGATGATAATAGTGAGCAATGTTGGTAAAGCTGCCTTTTCACTAATTTTATTTTGATTTCTTAAGCAAGCATCCTTTTTTCTCTGGTGCATGGACTCCTTTTCTTTTCTTTTCTTTCTCTTTTTTGTTACTGTCCATGGGACACAAAGCAAACTTCTGAAAAAATTAATTTTTTGGATGGCGAGTTCCTTGGTCAATGGTTCTCATCTCTCTGTGAGACTGATAAATTCTGAATGATTTATGGAAGGGTTAAATCTTTTATGATGTTTTTGATGAGCTCCAGGCTGCAAATATGATGCAGGGCACACTGTTTGAGTGAGAGCTAATCTATTTACAAGAATGTGATTAGAGGAAATGTTATACACTAGACCAGAGAACTTCAAATAGCATGGCCTTGAAACATATTTTAATTGGAACATACTGGTTCCCTCTAGGCCTCTTCCATTTTATATGGAAGAAACAATATTGTCCCTAAGCTGACATGCCAAAGCATTCTCCATACAGGCTGGGGTCAATCTTATTACTGAGGCAATAGTGAAAAGGGATCCCCACTGAGGATCACACATCCAGACTGATCCCATGCCACTCATCCAGCTCATGGGGCCAGATGGTTGGGTACATTTGCCTTAGGGCTGTAGATTACATACTACCTCTTGTCCAAAAATGGAAATAAAGACAAAATCCTGTTTTTTAAACTTCCGAGGGATATTGCATCAGAGGTTGGATAATTTGAGTAGGCTGGGCCAGTGTGGAAATAGTTGGATGATCAGGTGTATTGGTTCATCATTCCAGTATGTGGTGCATACAAAATGGATTACTTACTTTAGATTATTCCATCCCTATTATTGAGAAGATAATTCTTAGGGTCAGTATAGATTGTAATTGGGATGTATTAATTGGGAATTACTGTACATAATTTACAAGTTATTCATATACATCTCAAAATGATGAAGATTGTTTCCTGCATCATGAAACACACATCCTGCAAGAAATGTGTATGTACACAAGTGTCTTTAATAATAAATAAATTAGTTAAATTATACAGGAGAGAGAAATGTAGACAGATTTTATAAGACGGATGTTTTTCTAAGTTTGGCACAAAAAAAACCAACCCGACCCTTTAAAATAATAAACATTTTGGTATGTTATTAAATTATGAACTATGAAAATTATGAATGATTAAAGTATCTCTAATTTCTTTTCTGAGTTTCATGTCAGTTATGCTTAATATTTTAGAGTCCTGATGAAAAATAAATATAATGTAACACTTTTATCTTGGCTTACAATAATTTAAAAAACTCAATCTGTTTACAATCTTGTAAACACTTATTACAACTGATAAAAAACATTCTGATGTTTTCTCTAAGGAACATTTTATCTGGCTATATCTTTTACAATCTTTGCAGTGAACACAGTTGTTTTTTTTTTTTTTAAGAGAAGAGATGGATCTAGACCAATAGTGATAGGTATGGCTCTAGAGGCACCAGCCGTCTTAAATAAAACATGCCAAGTATAACTTTGCTTGCATTGTTTTGAAGAGTTGTTCCAAGTTGGCCCTTTCTTTTTCATTATACCTTTTACATTAAAACACATTGCTTAAAAATAACAAAACAAAGCAACAGCAGCAACCACCAGATGCTTCAAAAATATAAAGGATAAGAAGTAGGTAATTAGTTTAGCAAACAGGAAAATTTGACATTCTTGTAAGTGCTTGCTGGAAAGCTCGGGGGGAAAAGATCAATAAGGAAATGAGCGTTGCAATTTCTAGTATTCCATTAACCCCTGTGTAATGAGGTCTCATCATCAGGTAGATCTTATCAGCACAGCAAGGTGCATTAAAACCTGCAAATTTCACAAATTGCTAGAGCCCCTATGTATTGGTAGTTTACTGCAGGTGAATATATTTATGGCCTGAGTGAGCCCGGTGGATGTTTCTTTGGACTTCACTGGGATTTAGATGGGCCTTAAGTAGCTCATAAGATCAGAACTGGAATTGGCCCCTTGAAAATGATAGCTTGAGTTTGTCACAATGCCTTAACATTAGCTTCAGTACCATACATGGAAGGTGAAAGAACCCCTGGAAGAGGATTGATGAGAATAAGAGAGTGCAGTGGTTCTTTAAAAAAAAACAAACAGAAAACCTGTAGTATGTAGTACCCTGTACTTGTCTGGTATCTATAGACATAGAAAGGTTTATCCTATTTATCCGGTACTGTTTGCATTTATTAGGGAAATAAAACAGGTGTGTGGGTGTCCCTTCCTGAGAGGAGAAGGGAGAGCATTAATGGATTACGTCAGTAATATGTTTGTACCGTTTAACCATTAGCTGTAGAGTGGGGGAATTGAACCTGGGTAGTTAGCAGTCAACTTCTGATTTCTGTCTGTACATGGAGAGTTGTGGACTGGAACAGGAGGGCATCAAATGCCATTAATGATTTCTAGGCTTTCCAGATGATCATCATCAGAAGGAAGGAAGGAATTTATAAAACCTATCAATTCCTTTATCTTCATAAGTGGTATAGGCGGTATTGTCCTCTTTTGGTTTTTTTTAAAGGTACCAATCTAGAGATGTTTACAACTGCTTTCATATTACTTGGTTACTCATGTCTCTTCCTGCCTTTCAGCAAAGGTTAGGTGGTGGGCTAAGACCATGTTGGCAACCCCTGTTAATTTCTGGGGATGTGAATCTAAGAGAGTTCATGGTACTAGCTCCTAATTTTTAGATCAGGCCTCCCATTTTGCATTTACAAATGAATTATTTAGTTACCCATCTCAGTCAGGTAGACCAGCATCTGATAGCCTTGGCATTTGCAAGCAATTTTATCCACAGCATTACGGGCATTAAATGGGTGACTGGTTTTCAAAATCATGGCCTTCATAGATATCAACCGTGTGTGTGTATGTTTGCATTTTCAGATGCTTCTGGTTTGAGAAGCACCTTGATTTAAAGAGATTATACTTGTCTGGCATATCTGGCATATCTTTGATGAGACAACAGGTATATGACAACAAGAAGACAGAAGCAGGAAAGAGTAGCAGTGCAAGAGATTGATTAATATTGTAAGTTGTGGCCCACATTACAATGGACTGATCATTGTCAAGCGGTTTGCCACAGATGGTTTTATTTGTGGTTTTATTTTCTATGTTTTATCAACAGACTCCTTTATAGTCTTTCATAAGCTTTCAAAAGCTGGTGCATGTCTTTTCAGGAAGGATGTGGAAAGTTGCATCTATACATCTACAAGGCTAATTGCATCCTGGTTTTAACAGGGCGTAACCTTTATGTTCAATTGAAGTGTAACATTGTCTTCCTACACAGGATTTGTCTATTGTTTCTAGATGTCTATGACTAATGGAAGGGTCTGTTATACCTGTGTTGGGTTTGAAGAATGATGGGCCTGATAGAGTTAGAGTTTGAGAGACATCATTTCTTTATTAAGTCTTATTTCCATGTTGAAAGGGAACGGATCTTTCCTTTAATTTGTCTTTCAGTACAGTGCTCTATTGACTGCTCTGTATGGCTAACCACAGAATAAATACTGTCACGTGCTATAGACAGTGATATAGCAAGCTTCTTCATACTCCTTCCTCAGTTGACTTCAAGGCTGTCTAGAGGGACTTCAGAGGTAAGAGATTTCCTTGGTTTCTTTCCAGCCATCAGATAGCATTGATCAGGACTAAATAGGAAATTGCGTCCTTGAGGTAAACGGCTCCATGTACTGAGTTGCATTTCCTGAGAACATCGAGTCTCTCCCACCGATCCTCTTCCACTGCTTAGAGGTGTGCTCCTGTTCCCTGAAAACCTGCCAACGCATCTAGTTGTGCTAGGTGCCATCATTTAAGCCTTAAAGCAGTCGCACAAAGCAATGAGGAAAAGAAAGACCAACCCACTTTTTGTAGTAACGTTTCTTTGAAATAGTCATACTTACCCCATATAGGTACTTAATGGGTAGAATAGGGTTTAATCTCTCAGCTTTCATTTTTCTCCAGCCAGAATTACCATTCTTTTGGCAAATTAACCCTTCTCATAAAAAACAGCACCTACGTTTACAAAATAGCATTTTGTGTACTGTTTCACTCTGCTGAGTATCAGCCAGAATTAGATTTGGGGGCCATGAGGGGGCCGGCAGTGTGCCTAGCTGGGTTCAAGCCAACTTCTTGGACCCCAGTGTCATGCACAGCCTTAGTCCTGGGCTTGGCCTAAGACCTGCCTTAACTAGCAGAGGTGAGGGAGCGGGTGGTCTAGCATTTCCATCCCACCCAAGACTCCTTGAGCAAAGGCCAACTAAGCCACACGGATGGCTTCCATTGCCTGCCCAGAGGCAAGCATCTGAGGCTGGAAGTGCAGCTCGCCAGTGGAAGAGAGAGGCTGGCTGTGCACTAAGTGCTTCCCAATTTATAAAACAAATAACGTGGAAAATAGAGGGGTTTTTTTCTTTTGATTTTTCTGTTACTGCAGTCTCAGAAGTTATTTTTAACCACAACAGAAATAAATCTCTGACTCCCCCTAGCATTTGCAGAAGCTCATGGCATATTTTTATCTTTTTCTTATTTAGCTAAAACACCAGTGTTGCTATTGCTTCCCAAATCATCCGACCCATTCTTCTAGTGAATGGAATTGCTTTGTGAGCCCAGGACAAACTCAGTATGTCCAAACCATTTTGGGAGGGTATCATTGACTTGACTTGAACTCTCCCAACCTTTCAAATATCTATGTAAGAAACCCAAATTGGTTTGGAGTGTTCAGAAAGTTTTCCCACCCCAACTCTACATGGCTATGTAGCTTGGATTTTAAAATTGCTAGCAAGATATCGCTCATGTCTCTGTAATTGCCTTAATATTCCAACCAGACCTTTTATTCAGATCATTAATACAGATATTCAACTTTTTTTTGTTTCTTCCAAACTGAAGCTTTTTGAAATAAGCTCTGCTCATACTCCTTTGTTCCCATATTCTCTTTTGTTTGGGGAATATACTTTATTGAGAAATGAAAGATTGAAGTTAAAAAAAAAATTTTTTTGCAAGCAAACCTGTAGTTTGCTGTGCTAATTAGAACATCTGGCTTTCACAGGTTGCCTTAAATCCCAAGAGAAATCATGAAAAGAGGCCAGCTTTAAGTATTTCTTCTGACTGTCTCTAAGGTTTCCAGTGAGAACCCCTTTTTCTTAATGAGAATGCTACTGGTTTGTTTTTATTGAGGTGAGAGCTGAAACTCTTCTGTTCATGTTTCATTTAGTGTATGACCTTTCAATTTAGAAAACCTAACAGTGACTAATAGTTTAGTTTTATGTTGATTAGGGAAATCGAGGGTCTGGGATAAGGATCCTTGAATGAAACTGAAGGGCAAAGTGTAGCTCACTAGCAGGTTGGTGGTATGTGGGGCACCTGGATGAGAGCTTTCAGGGTAGTGCTGAATTCTCCCAGGTGGATGAGATCCCTGTCACCCAAGACCACCACAGTGCTGTGAGATGCATGGAAATACCCTCTTAAATATGATGGTAAGTGCATCAGGCCTGATTCTCTACTGATTTGTCCCCCTGTTGTAAGTGCAGAATGCACCAATTCTCCTTTAGCACAGTTTTGCACCTGTGTAAATGGTGTGTGCTTTGCTGCATCTGTAAAGATTGTGAGTGTAGTTTTATTTTTGAATGTGTCTACTCTGTATGTTGTAATAAAACGCACAGCGTTTCCTTCATTCCCTGTCAGGGCACATTAGAATAAAATGTCCGTGAGTTGCCTTTATACCAATTCAAACATTTTTCAGGTGGCTTTTCTTCAATAATATTCTCAGCGTTTAATTCCCCCCCCCCCGCTTTTTTTTTTTTTAGATCTGTCTAAAAATCATAGCGACAGATTAGCTAAACTTGCTACAGGGGTTAAACAGGCATAACTGACTTGAGGCAGCCCACTTATCTCATTGTATACTAGACATTTGGTCTGAGTCTCAGTTCAGGGTAACTTTTTTTTTTTGCAATAGAAGAAGTTGTAGCAATATTGAGATTGAAGTTGGGAATCTCTACTGCTTGAGTGAAAAGAGGTAGGCAGATTTATGTAAAAATAACATATGTGCACCTAAATCTTGTCCTTTGTATCAGTTGCAAAGGAAGGCATGTGCCGAATGGTGCCATTATCAAGAACCAGAGGTGAAACATTTCTCCAAGTGTATCCTGGAGCTGCATTACACTTTCCTGGGAAGCCCCGTAGCATGCCACGGGAAGATGAGCCCCTGGCCCTACCCACTCTCCACTCCTAGCATGTGTGAATGTTGTATGTGGCTAGAGTTGGTTGAAACCCAGACTTCCCATTGCATCAGCAATATCACTCCTTCGTTTCTGACATGGAAGACCTTTTTACATGCATCAAGCTGTGCCTCTACCATATAAATAGCAGATTTGTTGATCTCAAAAAGAGGATAAGATGTTCCAACCAAAATAATATAGCCACTCCCTTCAGTGATTTGAGGGGGAAGTATATATATCTATAGATAGCTATATAGAGATCTCTGTATCTATATAGAGATCTAGATATATAGAATATTTCAGATTAATTATGCCATTCCCTGATATGCCAATGGTAGCTATGCATCCTATGCACTGTGAATTGCAAATATGAATAACATGGGAGAAAAAAAATAAAACTCTGAAGGATTTTTCAATTTTAAAGGAATTTTTTTGCAGTTTTTTTGTTTTAAACAAAAATGTTTAGTTTGATTCTTTTCCATGAGAATTTTTTTTTTCAACATCTGGGTGCTTTTATGACCATTTCAGATTTTTCTGATAAAAGTAAAACAAAGCAAAACTATTTCCATTGCCTTTTTTTGCTTGACTTTTCCCGTAGCCTCACCCTGTGATATTTAATCCCTGATCTTTTCCCTGCGTGGGTTCTCCTGATGTTGAGGGGGATGACAAGAAGAAGAACGGTGTCTCGGAGGCAGCTGATGGTCCTCCATCCCACGTAAGGGGCATGAGATGGATAAACAGAAAGCTTCCTCCGTGGAGGGATTAGGCGAGGTTTAATTAACGTATTCATGATGCTCACTGTTACTATTGGGAAACAGATGCTTTTGCTTCTTCCTCACTTCTTGGTGATTTTGCCTCTAGAACATGTCACCCACATCCTGGGCAATCCAGGAAATGTCCTGAAATTACAGTGAGTACAATGAAAATATTCTGTGTATTTCATTCCACTGTTTCTGGATACTATTTTAAGCTTTAAATTACAGAAACTACTAAATTGCAGAAGTTAGCTCCGTCCCGAACACTTACGAAGTGTTAAGAATCTGGTCTGCAAGGACTCAATAGAAGTCATTCATATATAAAAAGAAAAGAAAAGAAAGCAGAGAGAATTACAAAGGGGATTGGGAGGGGTGGGGACCATGGGATACATTTATCTGAATCATCAGGTGAAGATGAGTTGAACTAAAATCTAACTGTCTTCAAGTGGAATTTAGACTTCTCAATAGCTTTCCATTATTACGTTGTGTAAGAGTAAGACTGAAGAAGGCTGGGAACCCTCATGAAGATTAAATGTTTGTAAGTCCTGTGTTAAATTACAGGTTTTCTTCGACATTAAGTGTACCTTAACTGCAGGAAACCACAAAAATATATCCCCTTTCAAACCTGCATTTTCATTGCATGATATCTTATTTGACGTTTTTCCTGTGGCTTTCCATGTGGTTTGACCATTAAAGGGTCAAAATGTCAATCAAACGTTCCCCTCCTTTAAACATTCTCCACAAGTGTTTTTGCATTGATTTGAATAATTTATTCTGCTCATTATCATTAAAAATGTTCCCCAGGCCTTGATTTCCATTTGTATAAGTTCAGCCCGGTGATAAAATTATACTGTTATTGCCTCTGAGTTTTTATTTCAGCCTTTTATTATGAATACCTCGACTGCAATGTAAACGATCTGGGTACTCATACTTGTCAACCTCAAACATTGCAAAATCTTTAATGTGCTGACAAAAAAAAAAGAGTCTAAGAACAGCCTGTGAAATGCTGTAGAAGAATTTTTTTTTTAACTGGTGAGGGGGGAAAAAAAGTCAGTTGTAAGACTCGAGTCACTAAACTGAAAATGAGTAAGGGTTGCTACATATGTAAATGCATAGCTTCAGAGGACTGTGGGAGAGAATATCTACACTCTTCATCTCTAGTAGAGAGAGAAAAGCAAATAGGGAATTTGTTTTAGAGACTCATTGGGGAAACATATCTGGTGAATGGAAATGAAATGCTTTGTTATTAATGGCGGCATTTATTATGGGTTGTGGCCAAATGCACCCTAGCAGGTGGTGAGTTCCAAAACCACGGGCTTCTGCTGCCCGAGTAAAGTGTGAGCTCCATTGGGTGGCCATCACAGCTGCCATCTCCTCCACCAGCTACTAGAGGGATCACACAACCGGTAGGTATATCCCATTAGGATTGATTTCAGTGCACTTTTTTATTCCTAATAAATGAAGGGGTCTCTGATGGCTTGTTTGGAAAGCTTGTCTGAAGAGCACAACCGTGTGTACTTGTAGCCCATGTGCTTTGTACCTCTGTAACTGCTTATAATTTTGTGACCCTCTTAACTGCAGTTGAGAGATCTCCCAGGCATTTTTAGATGATGATACTGATCTCATTTGCACCGATTGCTGTGTAAGAAGTGGAGTAATATTATCTGTAGACCCAAGGTTTTCATCTGTCTGCTTTCTATAATTCAGTAAATAAAAAAAGACCAAATCACATGACCCCCACAGTCCCACACACCTGACCGTGGCTCCTGCCTACCCCAGGGAACCCCATGTCTCGAGGCCTTTTTGTGCTTTCAGAAGTCCTTTGTCACATTTCTTAATGAGGCCAAGAACAAAACTGAAGCCCAGATCTTAACTACCCTGAATGCTGGATGCATCTGAAATCTTTTAAATAGGAGCAGGAGAGTCCGAGTTTATTATGGATGTCATCATCATTATATATGTGATGATGACATCCATAATGCACTTGAACTCTTCCCCAATGTGTGTATATTGGACATATACACACATACCAGAAGTGTTGTGCTGGTGTTCAAATGGGCAGAAACAATAGTTAATTGACTGCCTTAACCCTAGCCCTGTTCTTCATTTGTTCAATATTTCAGTGGGATCCTGGGCAGAGCTTACATACATTTTTACCAGTTTCTCTTACACTCTGAACTGTGACCCGCCCAACGTAATGTCACTAGCAACCAAATCACTGTTATGTCCTTCTGCACATCACTGGCATGTATATTGAATAATATTTCAAGAAAGATTAATTCACTGTTAACTTTTCTGCTCCTGCCACTTGCTGTAGCACTATATTTCCCATATTTTCACTAGATTTTAATCTGTGCTATGATTTTGCTTCTTATCCCATAGTTATTTATTTCCTTGAATAATTTCTTCTGAAGGGACCTTATCAAAGCCTTTTGAATACTTAAGTAAATTATGCCCACCAGGTTGCCTTTATCTATTCTTTTATTAAAATTTTCTAAGAATCCTACCCGTTGCTTAGGGCAGTCTATCACTGTTAGTCACTTGTTTCAACCCAAGCAGTAGAAATGATTTTATTTTTCTGTTACAAACAAATGTCAACTTCACTCATGCCCCACACGTGTCTTGGAGTAGTTCACGCAAAATGGATACAAACCCTTTTTTCTTATTCAATAGCCATTCTGTAGTTAAAGTAATTGATGTTTTATAGCCCAGGTATAGATGTTACACACAAACCAGTCTAAGTGATGGGGAATTGATCTAAACCTGTAACCGTACAAAAATTCAGCATGCACAGGCTGATTTAAAAATGATGGATCCCTAAGACAGATCTGGTTCAATGTGCACTTAAATATAATTGATTTAGGTTAGATCGGTGAATTAAACTGCTATACCAGATCCACTATTGATTCAAATTAGACCTCTGTCCTTCAGCATCCCAGTCTCCTTTGCGACTCCCCCCAATCTCCTACCCCTTGGGGTGTGCTAGTGCTCAGCCTGTACTTGGCTGCTCTGGCCAAGCGCCCAGTGGGCCCTGCCCCTGTGTATTCCCTGGGCCAAGCCAGCATGCACCATCTTGCCCCTCTCCACTACTCCTCCCATTTCTGGCCTTTTGTCAGCCGCAGACAGGCGGCAGGGGCAGGGGCAATGTCTGCATGTTTCCTGCACAAGTCCTAGGACCGGGGCACCCACATTCCTGGGTTCTGCCCCCACACCCCGTCACAAAGCGTCCAATGATGTACACACATGCCTGCCACTGACCCCCAAATCCCCCGCACTTGGGAACGGCCCCACAGAGCCTGACCCTAGCTTCAGCCTACCCAGTCAGGGAACCCCATGTCTCCAGACCTTTTTGTACTTTCAAAAACCCTTTATTACATTTCTTAATGAGGCAGTAGAGCCAAGAACAAAACAGAAACCCAGATCTTAACTACCCTGAATGTTGCACGTATCCAAAATCTTTTAAATTAAAACATATCCTTACTGTGTGATTTCAAAATGGAATAACTGATGCTACTGATGCTTTAGGTTTGTGATGCTGTATGTTCAGATGCTACCAGAGTGTTCATTTCCAAGCTGGTAGTGTTCATGGAAGTTATTTGTCTGACCATCCTTGTCTGAGAGAACAGGTATCATATAGGCAGCAGCGGAGGAAGAACCTCCATCAGTCTATTCCTGTGTGTCACTCTGAGCCATAAGCTCTCTGATTTGTTGTTAATGCTACTGCCATTCATCTCTGGGTGGATGAATTCAATCCACCAGCATCAACTGAGAACAAAGAAAATGAAGGTGCTATAGAGAATAATTGTCACAGGATAAAGATGTGATACTAACTAATCATTGGGACTGGTTGGCAATGCTATGGATAGACTTATGTTGGCATGACATTGAAAATGTACGTATCCATCTTTTAAGATGTACATGTCCATGAACAAGTCTATCAGTAAAGACAAAGTAGTGAATGTAACAGATTGCCCCAGTATGCAAACACAGGAAACTTTTATCAAGTTAAAAACAACAGATGTAAAATGGATTACAGTAAACACTTAAAAATTACAGTGTATACTTAACCTTTCAAACTCACTGGCACTTGATGTTATTGGGCTAATGGCTTAGGTAAATTCAAAAGGGGTTGTGAATATATTGGAATAAAAATAGCATTGACCTTTAAAATAAATGAAAAATTGCAAGGATTATTACATCTCATCCTATAGGGCATAATCCATGAGTCTGTCATGATTGAGTTTCAAATTTACTTCCTAGTATCGGATGGTGTGAATGACTATGTGGAGTTAGACATTATGACCTATCTTTCTGTGAAATGTTAAATATTGGCCATTGTTAGTGTTCAGTATCAGGACTAGAGATGTCATCAGTCTAATCTGGAATGATGGTTGCTATGTGCATAATAGGCAAAAATGTGTATGTGCATGTAGAGATGAGAGGAACATTGATTGCCTCTTTCTGCAAGTGTGAATGTAAGGACCCTGACTCACCATTCATTGCCAAAATGGTCATTCCTACAACCACTTTGCACAGTTGCAAAGGAATACATAAAATGGATGTCAGTGGTGAAACTGAACCTGAGATATGATGAAGTTCAGCTTTCAGCCATCTAAATGAGTTTGATGTGTCATTAACATTAATTGATCATTCAAGTTCACCAGCAGATCAAAGGCAAAGCATTAAAGACATTTAGCACTAATCAGCCTTGTTTGGAGACGTTCAAGCTTTTCTTAGTCATAAAAGCTAAGAGAAGTTTAGCAGGACTTGCTGGAGAACTTTTTATTGGGCATATTTGCATTTCTTTCAACCAAAACTAGATGATTCTGAATTTGATTGCAGGAAGGTAATGTCCGGAGGTAAAAATAACCCATTGTGTGTGGAATCCCCCTGCAATTTGCTAGCTCTCCTTATCTTTCCTAATATCATGGCCGCAAAAAAAGTACTTTGTGTTTCTTGGATTGAAGACACTATAAAAGTGTATTGTGTTATTATGCATTTACCATTGCACTCTAGGGCAAAAACCTTTCAGCTCAGTCCACCAAGCCCTAATGACCTACAGAAGATAAAGGATGGGTTTGAATATTATCCTCTGTGTAAAGATAAAGACTTTTCATTGGCTGCGCAAATAACTGACCTTTTGTAGGATGGCTGGAGCGTTGTAGCAGTGATAGTCCAGGAAACGGATGCGAGATAAAGGAATTTTGGTGATAACTTTTTACTGGACCAGTTGTAGGCATCAGAAAAGACTTCATTCATGCTTTCACATGGTCCTCTACTTCAGGGATGCATGCTATCAGTAGTCCCTATTCCAAGACTATTGCAGATTCATGATCAATTATTTCAAACCATTTTTTGTTTATAGAAAAGTTTGGGTTTTTTTAATGCAAAAGCAAAGAGAAGTTCTCTGGTAAATGTACAATACAGAAAATGAGAGCCAGCTGGTTTTAAAAGGGTTTCTATTTCTGTGTCTGTGACAGTATCTGTTGGCATGTTTATGATCACATTATTGTGCACACGTCTAAATCTAGCTAACCAATTTATACAGGCAAAGTGGGCATGATTGCAAGTTGAGAGAAACTAAAACAGGTGGGTATGGTGACAGAGACAAAGAATGAGAGTTAAGGATAAAGCTAAGAGAGTGGTGTGTACTATGGATAAGGGACTGTGATGGGATCAGTGGGGAAAGTATGTCTGGGAAGAAATAGGCTACCCTGACGTAGCCACAATCTTAGTAAAGCTAATAAGTTCTGGCAGAGGACTGTTGTAATGTGGTTATATAGTTTTTGGTACTTAAATGGTGGCATCTGTGCACAGGATTGCACTGAACCATGTAGACAGACTGGGAGGGACAGGAGTCCTCAGTAGAGATCAGTTAAAAATGCTGTACCTTCTTGCGGCACCCTAAGTGCAAAAACTTCATGGTCGTTATATGCATGTTCTGTTTAGGAACAGGAAACCTGTACTTCTGCAGCACATGTTTTCTTTATCCAAGACCACAGCCAAAGTTCACAGAGAGTATTGTCTACTGGCATGGGAGGAAAGTTGACGTCTTTGCAAATTCTATTAGGCCTACGGGTGTCTGCTCTTTCCTCTGTGATTATAAATACGTATGTCCTATGGTTTGGCAGTTGAAATGTACCAAAGGAAAAGCAAGCTAGGTGTTAATCTCATGTAATTCACTTTATTGTCATGCTGCTCTGTTTAAATTTTTAGCCTAGTGTTTGCTAGACATGCTGCAAAACTGAAAGAAGAGAAAACAAAACAAAAAAAAAAAAGACTCCAGAAACCACCTGGAGTTAATTAAGTTAACTAGCAAAGCTATGAATGACCAACAGAAAGCAGGATCCAAATGTCTTAGGTGGCTGAAGCAAATGTGACCTATAAGATTTTTATTTGCTCTGAATTATGTTATAGGTGAGCATTTTACATAGCAGTCCAGACAAAACACAAGAAATTACAGTACAAACAATCAGGCCAGATGCTGCAGTGAGAACTGCTGGTTGTACAGTCCCGTGAGTACAGTTTTCTAAAAACCAAAGGTTCATAGACTCCAGGAATTGCATTATGGCTAGCTGTCAGATCTCACATTGATGAGGAGCCCTAGATAGGCAGAGATGGCTAAAATGCTGGATCTGAACCTTACAAAAATCCAGATCCAATTCCCAAAACAACTTGGAAACTCTGAACTCTTCAACCAGTAAGGCTAAGAATGGGAAGTGTATTCCAGCTTTACCTTTACAACAACTAAAACCAGTGGAAGAACTCTCTTTCTCATGAGCTTGTGGAAGTCATTCTTAGTTAGTGATGTGTCCCCAGGTAGGGGCTATATTTGACCAGGAGGAGGAACCTGGGTGGGTTCTTAGCCTGATAGAGGGGAAAAAGCGGTGTTGAAATCTAAGATCCTTCTCTTGGAAAAGAAGGCTGGTTCCTCCCATTCCAAACTGAAGGAGAGGACATGAAATACAAGCCACTTGTCCACAATTTCTCATTTGGAAAGCATTATCCTCTTTTGAAGTGCAGGGGATTATATTTGCCATTTTGGGGTTTTCCTTTCAGAAGCCCTTTCCTCCCTTCACATTTAAGTCTTCTGAAATCAATAAGAATGCTATATCCTGGCCAAGTCTGTCTGAGATAGGAATGAGTATGGACATAATGCATGCATCCTTTTGCTTGGCTAGCTGTAGTCCTGCTCAGTGGAGACATGCACATTTTTCAAACACATTGCTTCTCTCCTTTCCCCATTATCCCTCCTTTTTCTGTATCCCCATCACTGAAGGCTAATGCTGCACCTAATTGTCCTGTCACACTGAATGACAGCTCAGAGTGTGACCCTTAAACCATTGCTGCTTAGAGCGGCTGAACTTTATAATATGTGGGGTTTATCGTTGTAAACGCATACTTCTTTCTCCCTTTTTTTAGTGTTCTTACTCAGAAAGTACCTGACCACTATTTTTCATCTTTCTTGTCTTTGTGTCTTGATTTACCCAGTCTGTCCAGTCACAGAAGTAACACTGAGGCCAGCTGAAGGCCTGAAAGGGAGCAATCTGTGGCTATAATGAAGAAAGAAAAGTTGTAAAAGACAAAATCAAGCATAGGGCTGTGTACTGTAATGGTGCTATAAATATTATCCATGTCTGCTAATTATGAAATGTGGCAATTAATCCCTGTATTATGGGAACATAATTTTTAACAGCTGGAAGAAAATAAAAATTTTAAGGGCAAAAAAGAGTCAGCAATACAAAATATACTTAATTGCTTTTGTCCTAGGTACAAAATGATCAGTTATGGAATGATAGCCATTTATTTAAATTCATACACTTTGTATATGTTTTTACATCTTTTTCTCTTTGGTGGCTCCCATAAAAATATTAAAACTTTTAAAGACGTATTGCAGATATGATGATACTGCAGTGACATATAAAAGAATAATGGGTTTTGAATTGAGTAGCATCATAGAATGATTGAAACATAGAAAATGGAGGTTGGAAGGGCCCTCAGGAGGTCACATCTAGTCCAACCCCCTGCTCAAAGCAGGACCAGCCCCAACTAGATCATCCCAGCTAAAGCTTTGTCTAGCTGGGTCTTGAAAACCTCTAAGAATGGTGCTTCCACCACCTCTTTGGGAAAACTTTTCCAGTGTTTTACTACCCTCCTAATGAGAAATTTCTTCCTAATATGTAACCTAAACTTCCCTTCCTGCAACTTGTGCCTATTGCTCTGTGGTGGCAGATGACTTGTTGTCATTTGCCACCACTGAGAAAAGTCCAGCTCCACCCTCTTGGGAACCAAATATCAGGAAGTTATCCCCTCTATCTTCTCTTCTGCAGAGCAAATAAGCCCAGTTCCCTCAGCCTCTCCTCATAAATTATGTGCTCAACCTCCTAATTATGTCCTTTGCCCTCCATTGGACTCTATCCAATTTGTCCATATCCTTTCTGTAGTGGGGGGCCCACAGCTGGAAGCAGGACTCCAGATGTGGCCTTACCAGTGCCTAATCCCTCAATCTGCTGGCAATGCTTCTACCAATGTAGCCCAATATGCCATTCACTTTCTTGGCAAGAAGGGCACATTGTTGGCTTATATTCAGCTTATTGTCCACTGTACCCGCCCCAGGTCCTTTTCTGCAGAGCTGCTGCCCAGGCAGTGAGCCCCCAGCCTGTATTGGTGCACGGGATTGTTCTGCCATAAGTACAGGACTTTGCACTTATCCTTGTTGAACCTCATGAGATTTCATTTGGTCCAATCCTCCAATTTGTCTAGGACTCTCTGAATCCTAATCCTACCCTCCAGTGTATCTACTACTCCCCCCAGCTTGGTGTCATTTACAGATGTGCTGAGGGTGCGCTCTATGCCATCTTCCAGGTCATTGATGAAGATATTGAACAAAACCAGCCCCAGAACGGACTCCTGGGGCACTCCACTTGATACCGGCTGCCAACTAGACACTCAGTCATTGAGTACTACCCTCTAAGCCTGATGATACAGTGAGTTTTCTATCCACCTTACAGTCCATTCATACAACCCATACTTCCTCAGCTTGCCTGTGAGAATGTTGTGGGAGACCGTATCAACAGCCTTGCTAAAATCAAGGTATACCACATCCACCGGTCTTCCTGCATCCCCAGAGCCAGTCATCTCCTTATAGAAGGCAATCAGGTTGGTCAGGCATGACTTGCCCCTGGTGAATCCATGCTGACTGTTTCTAATCACCTTCTTCTCCAAGTGCTTAGAAATGAATTCCTTGAAGACCTGCTTCATGATTTTTCCAGCAACTGAGGTGAGACTGGTTGGTCTGTAGTTCCCTGGATCTTCCTTTTCCCTTTCTTAAATATGGGCACTATATTTGCCCTTTTCCAATCATCTGGGACCTCTCCCAGTCACCATGAGTATTCAAAGATGATGGCCAGTGGTTCTACAATCATATCAGCCAACTCCCTCAGCACCCTCAGATGCACCCCTTCCAGCCTCATGGACTTGTGTATGTCCAGCCTTTCTAAGCAGTCCATGACCTGTTCTTTCACCACTGTTGGCTGCTCATCTCCTCCCCAAACTGTGCTGCCAGGTGCAGTAGTCGTGGAGCTGACCTTGCCTGTGAAGACTAAGGTGAAAAAGGCATTGAGCACTTCATCCTTTTCTGTATCCTATGTCAGTAGGTTGCCTTCCCCATTCAAGAAGGGACCCACACTTTCCCTGATGTCTCTCTTGTTACTAACATACTTGTAGAAACCCTTCTTGTTACCCTTCACATCCCACTTCAATTGCATTTTGGCTTTCTGGACTTCATCACTGGATGCCAGAGCAATACTCTCATACTCCTCCCTAGTTGTTTGTCCAAGTTTCCACTTCTTATAAGCTTCCTTTTTGTGATTTAGCTTTTTGAGGAGTTCCCTGCTAAGCTAAGCCAGTCTTCTGCCAGACTTGCTAGTCTTTCTGCGCATCTAGATGGTTTATTCCTGCACTCTCAGTAAGGCTTCTTTAAATTACAGTCAGTTCTCCTGGACTCCTTTGCCCCCCAGACTGGCTTCTCAGGGGATCCTTCCCATGGGTTCCCTGAGCGAGCTGAAGTCTGCTTTTCTGAAGTCCAGGGGCCTTACTCTGCTGCTCTCCATCCTTCCTTTCTTCAGGATCCTGAACTCAATCCTCTCATGGTCACTGCTGCCCACGTTGCCATCCACTACTACATTCCCCACCAATTCTTCCCTGTTTGTGAGCAGCAAGTCAAGAAGAGCATGTTCCCTTCTTGGTCTCTCCAGTGCTTGCACCAGGAAGTTGTTTCCAATACTCTCCAAAAACTTCCTGGATTGTCTCTGCACTGCTGTATTGCCCTCCCAGTAGATGTTAGGGTGATTGAAGTCCCCCATGAGATCCAGGGCCTGTGATCAGGAAACATCTGCCAGCTGTTTGAAGAAAGCCTCATTTACCACTTTCTCCTGGTCTGGTGGTCTATATCAGACCCCACCAGGACATCACCCTTGTTGCGCTCTCCTCTGACACTAACCTAGAGCCTCTCAACAGGCTTATCTCCTTCAACTTCAAACTGGAGCTCTGAGCAATCATATGGCTCTTTTACATAAAGTGCAGCTTCTCCCCTGCCTGTCCCTTGCAAACAGTTTGCACCCATCCATGACACTGCTCCAGTCATGAATCTCTTGAGGACTCTCAGCCACTAAGGATTAATTTCCTATAGGAATTGAGGTACAGCCCACCCCCACCCAAAGGCTCAATAAACCAAGATTAACTCAGTCACCAGTTAGGTTAAACAACTTGTATTGAGAAAAAGACTAAAGAACAGCTTGTAACAGAGATGTCAAACAAACAGAAACCATTAAAGAACATATATGTACAAAACCACATAAACTCAGTTCATCAGAGGTGGCCACTTGTCCTGGCACAGCTGTCCGGAGCTGGTGAGGATTTCCAAGCCTTTCCTCCTTGCCTTGGGTAATCAGCACCTCACTTGTTCAGGGTAAGGTGGCACCTTATCAAACCCTCAATAGTAGGATAGGTGATTGATCATCTCTTCCTAAGGGAAGTCTCCTCGATAACCGAATCCACCCACCAATCACTCCACAGTACTGATAATCCACCACTCCCTCAGACTCATGACATTCTACAGACAAGGCCACACGAATCATGCTGTCTCGCCCAGATGCACAATTTCCTGAAGACTATCTGTACCCATCTCTCATGTACCTTTTACACCACACCAATCATTGTCACTCAAAACATACACCAATCACAGTGCAGTGTACACATCTCATTTGCTTCTGCACTCATTACTCTCATTTTGCACATGGCATTTCATCTATCAGATAATGCCGTCTGAGGCAGTTTTCCCACCAAGAATTATATGCATTGCAAAAGTCCCACAGGCATTAGTAGGTCAATGATGTTATTGAGGTGGAAAGTGCAGATGTTTTGAAATCCTTTTGTCAAAGTGCATATGCTCGGGAGGGGGTTAAGGCCAGAAGTCTCTTCAACAGCTCCTGCCCGGGCCCTTTCCCTTGACTGGAAGGATTGAGGAGAATATCACCTGAACCCCCATCCCTGTTACCCTTGCACTCAGAGCCCTGTATTTACTTTTGATCTGCTTTGATCCTTTTGATCAGTACATTGCTTCCTATCTTTTGGAAGCATTTTTCACTAAGAGTTGGTTAATTTCTTTGCTTTCCCCCCCCCTCTTCTGATCAGTAACAAACTTACCAAAAATGCAGCTTGAATACAGAAAGTCCCAAACAACTAATCTGTATGCATGTGGAATCAAACAATTTTCAATAATTCAGATATAAGTGAGGAACAATATATCCCTACAGGAAAGGCTATACTTGGAAAACTGTTCATCCAATTTAACAAAAACTGTCCGCAAGATTCATGCAATTATGACCAAACCTCCTTTGTTGTACACCAAACTCAATTGTACACCAAGTTGAATTGATGTTAGAAACTTAAATTAATATTTAAGCAGTAATATCTACCCTGACTTGCATCCCATTTGTTGCAGTTTTGTTAAACAAGTTTGTCAGAGTAATTTTGCTCAATATTTTCATACTTGGAAACTTATCATTCATTAAAATTATTATATGCGTATGACAAGAACATTAGCATTGATGCATTTTGTCTGCTTGACATAATTTGAGAACTAAACTTTGAACACACGAGTGAAATTTATATGGTGTTGGCTTCTTGTCAACCTATGTGACAACATAGCTTAAATAAAGTTCATTGTTACCATACTACTTCAAAGCTTTCAATAACGTGTTCACTATATTGCAATAATCTGAATAGCAATATACTAACACTTCTTAAAGAAGGTGGTCTGGAGACAATAAATAAGAAATGCTCAGTTTGAACAGATAACTTGTGTTTTTAAGGTTCCCTCTGAGGTCAAAGTTGGACCTAAACTAGAATATCATTATGTGAACTCCCTTTAACTTTGACTTTACTTCTTGATCACAAGTCCAATTATTCATACACAGTACTTCCAACCCAAGCAGGATAATTTTAATCGTATGTTAAGGTCTTTACTGCTAAGAAGTTATTTTACTTTAGCTGAATTCTTCTCTCACGTCTCAGCATTGCAGGTCTCAGAAGCAGACATTTGGGAGAATGACAGCAGAGTCCCTGCTTAACCAGATCCAGCGGTCTTCTGCTGTCTGTCAGAAATTTCATATCCTCAGCTTTGCATGAGCTCAATGCGTAATATGGCAAATCTTCAGTAAGACGAGTGCTGC
This sequence comes from Gavialis gangeticus, assembly GCF_001723915.1. Lineage (NCBI taxonomy): Eukaryota > Metazoa > Chordata > Crocodylia > Gavialidae > Gavialis > Gavialis gangeticus. The sequence goes on from NW_017729029.1 coordinate 57,831,145, forward strand.
AGATGGTAATTGGCATTTCGGTGACTGAGTTTGCTACAGCGCAGGCATGGGTTTTTTGATCTTTCAGTTGTTGGGCAGGATTGGTAGTGAATAAAATGTTAGGGTTTTGATTCCCTTTTTAGGGAGGGAGGCTTCTCTTCTAAGACCCCAGTTCAACATCTGCCTTAGAGGAATGTCTGTCCAGTGAAGTCTTTGTTTGGTCCGTGGTCCCGAGAAAGAGGATCTGGGGAGAACTATCCCATCTCCCCGCATGATCTTATTTGTCCTTGCCACTGTCTTGCTTTGCCATGTGACATGTGTCCTGTTTTAAGCCCTATACTCACCCACCGCCTCAGCTCTGCCTCTACCCTATTATAGTCGTGCTTCCTCCCAGGCTGTCCCCAGGAATCTGCAGTAGATCCCCAGTCTACAACCTGGCCATCTGCCACAATCCTGCTTCCTTCATATCACCTCTATGATAGAGCCTGACTTGGTTGTCCCTTCCAAAGCCCTGGTCCTACCCTACATTTTCCTGGCAGAGGCCTGCATCTCCCCGCCAGCTCAGAATCCTACATGCAAAGACATAGCTTTAACCCTGGAAATTGAACCTTAGATTTAACAGCAGCACAACTTCGGTCTTAGAAATCTGTAATCTGTTGCCATCACCTAAAATTTTCTGCATTAGGACTGACTCTGGAGAGAAGAATAGTTTCACTGTGTATTGCTGTACGTTGGAAACATACTGGTTACAGATGGGAAGTGTCCTAGTGCATTTAAGTAATGTGACGGGCAGATTTTGAGGCATGTGATTTGAAGCCGATCTGCTAATCAGAGTGTCATAACTGGTAGTTTTCCTGACTTTTGGTGATTGTGTTAGGAAATGTGTTCTAGTAACCTTACTTTGGAGGTTAATGAAGTTTTCTTGTGTGTAAACTGCATCACGGCAATGATTACATGAGGTCAGAGGGGAACGCAGCTTTATCATCTGTTTGCTACCATGCTGTCCCATGCTATGTGTGGGCTGGAGAGCTAGCAGGTGTGCTGATTCTTCAAACTGAAGCTGTCCCTCTCAGCAGATAAAGTGAGTCCAAGCAGCAGTGCACTATTAGATTTGATTTCCAAGGCTGTCATGTAATGGTAATGGGAATGATGGCCAATGATACATTCATACATTAAAATCCATGAGATAAAAAAAAAAAGACAGAGGGAGGAGCCTGTCCCAGTTCCGTGAAAAGGAAACTCTAAGGAAAATCAAAAGGAAATCTAAGAAACATCTAACTTCTGTATCCAACATGGATGTGCTTCCTTCAATGACCTAAGTGAGAAAACATTGCATACGTTTCTATCTTTTGCATCTGCTTAGTAGGTTGTAGGTTTATAGAATAATATATGGTGAATAGAAGGTAAATAGGGATTTATTATACTGTCTCTCGCGTACTAGAACCAGGGAACCTAACATGCATTTGTTAGAAGATGGGTTTACAACCGACAAGAGGAAGTTCTTTTTCCCTTTGCATGTAATGAACTTGGGAGACTCATTGCCACAGGGTATTGTGGAGGCTGGTAGGTTAGCTTGGTCCAAAAAGGGGCTGGATAAATTCATGGGGGGAAAAGTCCATCAGTAGGTATTGAAGATGATAGGTAGAGGTGCAGTCTCTGAAACAGGACCCACCGAACCTGTGAATTCTTGAAGACAGAGTGGGAAGAGGGGTAAAGGGTAGAAAACTCTGACATGGCCCATTTATGCTCCCTATCACATCCACTCTCTGCCACTGAGAGACAAGATACTGAGCTACATGGACCTATGGTCTGACCCAGTAAGTGGCAGCTCTTATATTCTTTCCAGCAGGTGCTTCCTGAACAGGTCTGTCTCCATTTTATAAATGCAATTTAAATCTGACTGCAACTTGCCTTGGTTCCAGATGTAGACCCTTAGTCTTGAACTCTTAGTTCCCAAGTGATTGGGTCCTTCTGATATTCCCATTATCACAAATAAGGTCTTTAATAGACTGGGATTATACTAAAATAGGTTCTGCATGCTAATATTAATGTAAGTGGCAGTGTGGCTAAGATAAGGCTTATCGGTAGTTAGAGTTGACATACTGCTTCAAAACTCTCAGTCAGGTTTTTCCCTTGGTGTGGTTATCTATACTAATAGAAAGAGTTCGCAGTTTGGGGTTGATAAGTTAGATTTTGTTTTCCATGAGCTGTAATGTTTCCCACTATGAATTGACACAACAATTGCCACCTCCAGTGGAGTTATTGGCTCAGAAAAATGATGCCATGTCGGCACTTCCTTTTCTGTCTGTTTGGACTCTTAACCAGGCTAATCCGTTCGATAATGGAACGGTAAATACTGCAGTCCCTCTTTGGGCCAGATTCTTAGCAGAAGAGTTGCACTGAAGTATATCTACTAAGGATCTTACCCACTATACAAAATGAGTCTCTTATGCTTTGTTAAAACACTTCAGTACTGCTACCATGTGCTGTAATGAGAAAGAAGTAGGGAATATACTATTCAAAAGGGAAGGAGAAACTGTCTACCATTTGTAATATAACACAAAATATATGGTGCTGATATTTAATGGAGAAAGCTTTACTCTTAGCCATTCTACTACTATCTTGGAAGTATTTAACAGATTTATGATTAAATAAAAAAAAACAACCCAAACCACACAGCCCTTGTTTATGTGCCCCATCGTATTCCTTCATTATCTGATGATTGCTACACAAAAAAGCAATAACTGGATGAAGTGCTCTGAACATTGTTATGGTTGTTTGTTAGTTGGGACGATATTTGACTATGTGCTGCTTATAATGCACAACATGAAGCCTGTTCTTTGAAGGATTTTTTTTTTCCTACCAAAATGTCATCAGGTAGTAGAGAAGGAAAAAAATACTGAACTTTTGAAATAGGGCATAGCATTTGAAAAGTGCATATTTTTAATATCCCTAAATTTAACAGGTTTCAGGGGATTTGTTTGGTGACAGATTTTGCTTTATGGGCACTTAATATGCACAGAAGGCTGCTAAATTAACATTTATCAGATTCTTGCATCATTACTCTGATAAGAAATTGAAAAATACTAAGGCAAGTAAGTCCCTTTAGCAGGAGGGGAAAAAAAAATCAGAATTGAAAAATAATTGCATGGCACCAGAGTGGTGGCAGATTTTAGCTTTGTGCCATGCCTTAGGATATGAAATGAGGTACCTGAGCTAAACAGCGGTAATTAAAGATAAGTGGGGGAATAATTTGTCATTTTGATTGCAGTATTGATCTGGGTTCATCTGTTTTCTAAAGTGTTGTTATCAAGTTATTTCTTTTCTCCAACCAGGGTGCATTCATATGATGCTTAATGAGTGTGTGTTAAAGTTATGAAAACATGAAATGAGAACTGAAGACAGGAGTTGTGGCAGTGCTGTAGTGTTAAGTACATGGGAGTGGGGACAAGCCAATCTTACTCTTTCATTATATGCTCACCACCACTTTAGAGCGTTTGGCTTGTGTCTCTTGTTTCTCATTTGGCACGTCTACATGTTCATTAGTGCGCAGTAGTTACATGCATTTAGTTTAGTACTTGCTTTATAAAGTACTAACTAAATGCACAGGAACTACAGTTACTGCACAGTAGCACCAGTGCACAGTTTTTTAGTAATACTTACTGCACAGTAGCCTAATACTATTGTGCAGTAGCATGTTAGCATGATTTTTGCCCGGCACACTGCTGAGCACTGTTATTAGGCTACTGTGCATTAAGTGTCTGGTGTAGACGTGCCCATCCAGTACTAAACCTGTTTACAATTCTATTTACCACTTACCAACTGTTCTGCAGCCCTTTGATTAGAATCAGCAGGTAGGAAGTAATTTTCTTAACAAAGAAAACTTAAGTGCCAAACCTTTTATTTTTATTTTTTAATTATTCAGCATTTAAGGAAGGCAAAGGGAAAGGGGAGAAATAAAATTGTTCCTAATGCTTTCTTTTCAGCCCTGTTGACAATGGAAATAGGAAACCTTGGAAAGAGAAAAGCAATTTTATGGCAATTTCTTCTGATAGGAGCCACAACTAAATAACAGTTACCTGCTTGATCTTGAAACTGAGGCTAGTGACGGGAACTATAGGTTTTCAGACTGGATAATTCACTTAACCTCTCTATTTGTTTTCATCAATAAAAGGAAGACAACTATAGCAGCCTCTCAAATGTTGTGAGGCTGAATTAACATTCACTGGTGCTGTGGGCCTTTAAATGAAGCATTTAATGGAAATCTGAAGTATTGTTAGGAAGGAAAGGATGAGGTACTGTTTAAGGCATAAAATCTATTTTTCTTTCCTGACTTTTATCCACAGAATCTGAAAAATCCAATAAAATCTAAGTTATAATTAGGATTACAAAAAAGTCTCCATTCCTTAGCGCCCCACTCCCCCTCAGTCACTTTTAACTTAAAAATGAACTTGTATTTTAGGCTGAAATATTCCATGCAGACCGACTTTTTTTTTTCCCCCCCTCCCACCCCCCAGAGGTTTCAAATAACTTTTTACCTTAACTCAAAAAGATGCACGTTGGGGTTTGTGGCGAGGGACAGAATTGCACATAAACCAGTATAACTGATTGGAAATGGGTTCAAATCTGTAACACAACAGATGATCAGTGTGCACAAACTGCTTTCAAAATGGCCAAAACTGGTTTAAGATAAACCTGGATGGATGTAGTACCAAACTTACTTAAAACTGATTTAAGTTAAATCAGTTTATTGCACTTCTGTCCCAGATCCCCTCCAGATCCAAGTCAACTCACAGTCCCCCAGCATCCCAGAATGCTTTACACCTCCCCTGCAAACCCCCTCCACTCCTGAGGGTGGGCAGGCTAGCCTTGGCTCAAGCTGTCTGCTCCATCCCAGAAGGGAGGCATGCTCAACACCCCCAGCTTCTGGCCTGGGCTACTGCAGGCATATGGATGCATTTCCAGAATCAAAATGAATGTGTTCACTTGCTTATCGATCCAATCTACAGTTTCAACTAACTTGCAAAGATTGAATGGATTCAGCCTTGGGCTTTTTGATCGTCTGTACTTAGCCTGAATGTAAAGGTAAGAAATGAATTCAGAAGACTCATTGCTTCACAGCTGGTGCGTCTATACAGGGTGCTAAAGGCGCAGTAGACTAATTGTACTGCACGTTGGTGCAGCAGGCAAAAACCATGCTAATGTGCCATAGAATTAGTTTACCATGCATTAGTGTCATAAAAAGTGTGCACCAGTGCTATTCCGCAGTAGCGCCATTTACAGCGCATTAAGTAATTCCATGTACTAAAACTGAATGTGCTGTAATTATGGTGCATTAATGAACATGTAGATATGCCCAATATGAAATAAATACTTGATATAGGATTTTTACATGACTTCAGAGTCAACGGGACTTTGGTTTAATAGATCCTATTGCCTTTTAAAGCATTAGGTACTTTTGACTGCACAGTTACAATTTAACGCGAGAGTTATCTAGATAATGTGTGGTTCCTTGCTTTTGTATGCTGACATACTCTTCTTCATATGAATGACAGCCTATCAGTATAAAATGCTTTCAATATAATTTTAAAAGTTAATTGGAAAAATAATAACATATGTTTAAAAAAAATTCCAAATGTTAATATTAACCTTTACCAGGATGAGTAGTGACTCACAAAGCCATCTGTTAAAAATTTAAGCAATAATATATATTTTGGATCATGACTATTAACTTCATTTTACAGATTTTTTCCCCCTGTTTTTTCAGAGGCCTGTTACTAGCTTAGGTGAGAACTCCTCCTTCTTCTTTCCTTCAAATGGCAGCTTTTTCCTCAGAATAACTTGAAAATCGATTGTTAATTATATTTATTATTATTCATTTTTGCTCCAGATCTGTCCACAGGATGGCTTAGATGTGAGAAGGGCAGGGGAGTCTGTTGGAGGAGGGCCTCGACTCTTGCTTTGGATTTCTATTTGCTATTAAACAGGGATGGACACATTTAAACAGGGATGGACACATTTTTGGAGAATTAACCATTTTGAAAGATACTCAAATAATATAATAGGAATACGGCTGGAATGAGTACTAGCTTTCTTTCAAAGTTACCTTCACATGATACATCCCTTTTTTCCTCTCCAGAAAAATAGGTTGCCAGTTAAATGGTTGTTGAAGGTATGAAGTGGGTATTTTTCTACTTTCTGCCCTCATGGACTGATGCAAGACTGTAATAACTCTACTTAATGTTATGAAGTCTTTCTAAACGTGTACCAGTGAGAGCAGAATTCAGGTCATAGACTTTATTGTAAGTCATGGGCGCTTGAGAGCAGAATTTCACCTCTGAAGCTGTTTTTATGTTTTCTGGGCAGTGTATAGTTAAAAAGTACCTTATTGTCCTTCCTTGGTTCTGTGAATTTGAAACTGAGATGTTTGTAATCGGGGGGAAATCTACAATGTAAAATAGAGCACACTGCTTTCCACACCCGGATGTCAGGCATGCTGGGATAAATATCAAGTGACTTTGCTGAAATCAATGGAGGTACTCCAGTCGTATTCCAATGGAAATGAGAATTGAGTTTAGCCAATAGCCCATGAAGGTACATTGGCAATTTTAGAAAATAGCATGAGATGGAAAGTCCCCATTAGTGAATACACATTTCTAACCCCCTGCACTCACTCAATTTAGAAAAAATGAAAGCCCTTGTAAAATTTGAAGAGCCTTTCCTTGGAAACACCTGTGGCTTAATTAACTAAGGCAGCCAATTGTCCGATTAGATAAAATATTGTCAGCACTGTACTTCTAGGGTGATAAGATATACACTGACAGCGTATTTTATGAGTTGTTCCAGAGTGTCAGCTTCAGATGGATTAAGTTGACTTGTAAAGGACAGGACTGTTATATTTATTCTTCTTGAACAAAGCACTGTAAATCCATCCCTTGCATGTTGGAGGAAAGATTACCATAAATGAGAGAACTTGTTGAAAGTACTCAATAGAAAGCTAAAAAGATGAGCTTTATCATCAGAACATTCAAATATATTAAAAAAAAAATAAAAACCTGTTCCTGTTAATGAGTCCTGTTTAAATGGAATTAGAACTGATCATATTATCCAACCCAGGAATGTCCTCTGTGATATTGTTTGAATTTTGTCTAGAATACTGCAATAAAAATAATCTCTTAGAAGTTCATAAGAGGTAAAAATTTATATCTGGTAAGAGCTCACAATATAATTATACTGCCAGCCAAGTGGTTAGTATATTATAAATTCTGTATAAAACTAAATATGCATGAGTCTCCTAATGAAATGCAGCCACTGAGACCCATTCTGAGGAGATGGACGGAGGAAAGACATTAATACTCTGTTTGGGTCAGATTTACAGAAGACTTTGCCTTCAAGTGAGTTGCCTAACTTGCTTTTTTTTTTTTTAAATCCCAGTAGGCACTTAACTGCATCATTAGGTGCTTAAATACCTTAGTGAATCTAACTATTTATCTTCTCAACAGCACAGTGTATATACAGGGCCAGATTCAATTCTGTCTGTTTGGTGTCTCAGCTTCAGGCCTGGGCATATGTATGGCTGCATTTCTGGAATCAAAAGTGAAACTGTTCCCTTGCTTATCAGTTCAATCTGTGCAGCTTAGACTAACCTGCAAAGGTTGAATCATTTCAGCCTTGGGCTTTTTGGCCCTCTGTATTTCGCCTAACGATGTGTTAATTGCATTTAAAATGTGAGTGTCTATACATGCAAGCAGTAAAGCATATGTCAAGTGTGATTGTATTGTAGCAAAATAACAACTTTTTGTGGGAGGAATATTTCCAGATCATGTTAAGTAACACATGCTTAGCTCTCATTGATCTCCTTCCTGGAGATGATATGAGCAATTTGACTTTCCCAAGGCATCCATTTAATTGTAAGTGACAATAGCACCAAGAAGCACTGATTCTCCCAGGTCCCCACTTCTCTCTTGGCTTACAGTCAGTGTACCCTGATAGGGTCACAGCACCAGGGCACTCGGGATCCTGCTTTTTCTTCTTGCTGAATTTTAAACCCTCAAGCTCTCAACTAGGGATCCCCCTCCCCTTCTCCTGCTCTGGTTTCCTGCCCCTTTCCCATGGAGTGGTGTGGCATGGTGCTGGGGGAGCCTAGGCCTGGGGAGCGGAGGGTGGAGACTGACACAGCACAGTACAGTAGGGGGAGCATTGAGGAGAGCCCATGCATACAGTGCAGTAGGGCATACTTGTAGCCCCTGACGGCATTGTCTGCACAGCTTCCATCCCCCAGCAGCTTCAAAGTCAGACAGCCTTGGTCTAGCAGTCTATTTAAATTCTTGTTCTGCAGGTGTTACCACGTAAAACCATGAGAGTGACTTTCTAGTGGTTAGAAAGTATACCTTATATATAGTAAGTATGGTATGGTACTTGTATGTCTCCTCCTATTCTGTACTTTTAAACTCACAACCTTCCTTTTTCAATGCTAGCTAAATTTGTGAATTGGAGGACTGTCACACGATGTAAAGCTTTGAAAATAAAGGTAGGCATGGAATAAATAACCTATCAACAGTTTAAGTAACTGCTCATGCTGCATAACCTGTTGGTTTAACAACCATTTACAAGTTTTTCCAAAGCAAAATTGTTTTATACTGGATGCAATATGTGTGAAAAATGTAAAATTGCATTTAATACCTTATTCTGCCAAGAGCTAAATATTGTAAATATAACTAAAAAATGAATTTGTGTTGGAATCCGCTCCATCGATGCTAGGAAATCTATCAGATGGAAAGTTATATCTGAAATTGACTCAACAGATAATAAATCATGATTTCAGAATGGGATTAAGGAGGTTGGAGAAGTTTTGACTGAAAAAAACTAATTATGTTGGTGGTTTCATAATGCTGCATTGAGAGGCATTAAGAATGGATAAGAGTGGCACCTTTAGGAAGGATTAGCAAGAAAGGGCACTGTATACATGTCTCACGAATATTATAGTTTGGAATGCAAAATTATATTGAAAACATGGCAAAATTTAAGATCAGTTTACAAGCTCCTTCAATCCATGAGCTTGATCCTGCTTTTTTTACAACAGAGTAAACCCAGGAGTACCATATTTACTCAAATCTAAGATGAGGGTGTTTTCCCATTCAACAAGGGAAGGGAAAAAACATTCATCTTGGTTTCTAGCACTGACCCAGAGTAAGTGGCTGCTGTGGGCTCTGGCCAGAGCCAGAGCTGCATCTGGAGCTGGCACTGTAGTTGTTACCTGCCCTGGGCTGGGGCCAGGGGGGCTTGTGTGGCAGTGTAGTGGTCACATGGTGGAGCAGCATGTGATTTGAGAACATTTTATAATTTTCTGTGTCTAGAATCTAATAATTGTAGGATCATCTTAAATTCTAAACCATCTTGGACTTGGGTAAATATGGTAAATTCATTGGACTTCTAAGATTGGGATTCTGAATAGCAACTTTTTCCTCATAGGCCTAAATATCATTTTAAAAATAGGCAATCTAATCTGGATACAGCAGCAGTAAAGACATGACATGCAAACAAGGTTATGTGCATCTATGTGGCAAGAACTGGACTATATGAGTATAAAAGAAATGGTGGTGGGATCGGAGAAGTGTCATATTTTTACAATACCCATAGGTAGGTGGGGCATATTGAAGGTCCCACTGACCTGCCCATTCTAAGTCACATCATTTACCATGGTAATGATGGCCGTGTTACCAATGTATGATAAAGAAGTAATAATAAAAAAAGGATAAGAACAGGTGTTTTTTTTTTAAACCTTGAATTACGTTTCATTTGTTGGTTATGTTAGATGCACATGTGTCTTGACTTATGGTTTTTCTTTGTTTTATTTTATGCTTAGAGGAAAAGGGCAAGATGGAGAAAGGAAACCTCTCAGAAAAGTGTGATAGCTGCTGTGAGAGACTGTCATTGGTCCTGTGGAGTGAGAGTTGATTTTCTTTGCCCACTGGACCAAAACAGCTCCTTTTCAGCTATTTCACCTCATTGGCAAAAATTGTATTTAGGTCCTTCAAAAACGAATTGATGACATTACAAACCAGTGCCATCTATTGTTTAAATACATATTTTGACAAGTGATGCTGCTAACTGCATTGCGTTCACAGGGAGTGCATTATTGGTAAAGTACCGGTCTTGATTCATTTGCACAGTAGCAATTTTTCAGAGTTACAGAGGCAATAGCTGATTCCAAATAGATTTGTTAAAAAGTCTTCCATCCAGAATTATTATCACCAGCAGTGAGAAGTACACTGTTTTTGACAATGAAATGAGTTCTTAATTCATTCAAATAACTCAATGCATGTAGCATACTGACCTTGCAGATGAGTGTTAAAGGCTTTGCTATAGTCCAGGTAAATTAAACCTGGCAGGCTTCGCATACATATCTCTTGTTTAGACTGGGTGTGTCTACGTGTGCATTAGATCCAGGAGCAGTTTAATCATGAGTAAAGACTCCAGGGCAGGTGTCTACATGTGCAGGGAAGCAGGAACAGATTTGCTGCTAATGGCAGCAAGCTGTGCCCACTTCCTGGGGCCCTGGAGTGGGCCCCTACTACTCTCAGGGGGAGCTCTAGGCTACCCTTGGGTGGTAGCCCAGGGGCTGGCAAGGAGCACTGGGCCAAGTGGTAGCTGTCTTCTGGCTAGGGCTGGGACAGTACTCCCTGCTCTCGGGGACTAAATGTCACCTCCTGAGGTCCCTTCCAACCTACTTTTCTAGGATTCTGTGGTTTTTGTGTGGGGCCCAAACCAAAATTTGGTGTGACAACATCCTGAACCTTGGGGAAATTCTGATTTGAGTCCAGATGAGACTCAAAGCCAAGTTTGAAGCTTTGCCCCATTTCAGACATTGTTTAAACACACCATCATTTAGCACTCCTACTCCAGCATATCTGGCTGTCCTTCAGAATTGTTTGTGGAGCCTCTGGCTACTCTGTTAATTTCTGGCTACTAAAATGGTGAATTGAATTTAGTGGTTTCAGATTTTCCTCAAGGGCTCGTGAACTCTTCTTTCAGTGCATGGCAAGTGTGTGGTCCTGCTCTTAAAACCTCCTTTCTGAAGGACTTAGGTGAAACATGTATTTGTTGAGGTTTGGCAAAAATTTGCCTGTTTAACAGGGTGTCTATACACATGCTCCAGGGTCAGGAGGGCAGGGGAGGGGCACTGTAATTAGAGTGGCTTCAAGAACCCCTTTAATTAAAATGCCTACGGCATCACATGTATTCAGTGTCGTGTGCTTCAAAATAGTGGTGGGGGTGCTTTATCTAAAGCTCGTTCAATAAGCTTTAGTTAAAGCGCCCCCACTGCTATTTTGAAGTGCAGGGACACTGACTACATGTGATGACAAGACTGCCAGAGCGCGATATTTAGCATGCTCCAGCAGACTCGATTAATCAAATCTGCTTTGATGTGTACTAATTAGCATGTGTTGGAGCAGATGTCCAGCCCATGAATAGGTGCCCAGAGATCCTAAGAGCAGACATTGCTCTGTCTAAATAGCTCTTGGCATAAGTACTTAGCATGACATTTTCATGACCAACTTCTAATACTGATGCTATAGGTGCAGTGTGTCCAAGTCTGAATATGTGAGGCAATCTCGTTAGACCCATTGCTAAAACAAGATATTTAGGGCATGTCTGTAGTCTTGACTACTAAGAAGCACAGTCCCCACCTACGTTCTCTCACTGTACATGAACTAAACCTGCAAAGGAGGTGTGAAAGCCACCCTAAGGGCATCTGTCTGCCAGGTTTTCTCAATCTCAGTAGCATTTGTCATTAGTTGGGAGGGGAGAAAGGGACCAAGCAGATTTAAACCTGAGAAAATTTTTCAGGAGCAGTAATGTGAAGCTGCCTATATATTTGCTCTTGTGTCGGAGTCCATGCCTCTCAGAACTGTGGGGAGTTTTCATGTAATGTGTGGGCTCCTTTCTTCCTCTTGGCTGCATACACTCCCTTTGTGTTCCAGTAGCCATTTTCATGCCATGTCAAAAACAAGCCATGTCATGACCGAACATTTAATTGCATACGTTTTACCCATTTGGAAGATGTGTACACTTTTTGGATGTTTATAGATGTGCTCTTGAAGGCAGGGGAGGGCGTTTTAATTAGCGCAGCTCTGAGACCTGCACTAATTAAAGTGCCCAGTGTCACGTGCATCAGTGCCTCTGCACTGAAAGATGGTGGCAGGGGCACGTGAACTAAAGCCTTCTAAACGACCTGCAGTTTACAGCACCCTGCTGCCATTTTTCAGCATGGGGATGCTGATGCACATGATGCTGGAGCCTACTGGAGTGTGGTAATTACCATACTCTAGCAGACTCAGTTAATCGAGTCTGCTCTGACGCGCTGTAATTACAGTGTGTCGGACCAGCCTCCTTGCATGTGTATAGGAGCCCCCAGTGTTTTAGGCATAGCTACTTGAATGCAAAAAGCATAAACCAGCTGAGACTGTAGGAAGTGTTGGATTCACCTCTCATTCTCCTTTCTCTAAGTTTTTTTAATACAGTCATATTTTCATTCTCTAATCTTTTTAGTGTCCCATATTCATGACCTTCTTACACTTGAATACTTGTATTTTGTCCACACAGGCCATTTAACAGCCACTGCATTTGTAGTTGGATGCTACTGTTGACCGTTAGGCAATGGTTATTTTTATTTCTGAGCACTTTCATATTTCTCTCTGTCCTTTTTGCCTGTGTTGCTTTATGCTGCTTTGCTTCAGGCAGCATTTTAAGACCATTCTAAAATGTTCACTGATGAAGTCTAGCATTATTGTTTTCAATTAGGCCTTACCTAATTAGGTTATAGCTACTATTCCTTAAATGATATTTTTTATCTGTTTAGTGCTGATCATGTCTCTTGTGTTGCATAAAATGACAGTCTCGGGTAATTAACTCTTTAATATATAGTGAAGGGAAACAGCATGTAAATATTTCCCCCAGCGTGTAGGTCACTTAATTCCTCCCACTTACAAGTTAAAACCCTCATTGGGACTGACTTGTTCTTTTCACAAATCTTTTATGATTTCTATGATCATTTCATCCTCAAGCTTCCCTTTGAGCAAGTAGCCTACAGCAAATTCATACTCCATTTCTTACCATTAATTTTATTTTAGACAATAATTCTACTTGGAGTTCCTTGAATGTCCTCTATGAAAGTGCTTCAAATCCACATCTTCCAGTGTAGCCCAACTTTACTGTCTTCTCCATTTCTTTTATCTTCTGTAAACAGCCCATAAATGTGTTTCATATCTAGCTCTTATCAGTTGTCCCATGTAGTACATCAACTAACCATTTGTCCATTGTGCTATCCTCCTCTTGTCACTGCGCTTCTGTTTCTCATTTATATGGAGACACTCTGGAACTGTGTTATAGGAACCCTCTTATTTTAAATCAAATGTCTAAAACACTTCTGTTTAGATGTTTGTCCTTTTTCTACCTGGCCACATGTCACTGAACTAATTAGATTTCTCCTTGCCCCACTATATTAGGTTAATATTCTGCATGTATTCAAGGGAATTGCTTGATTACTAACTCACTAGTACTGATGTAAATTGTTAATAACACCATTGAAGTCTGGGAGATTCATAGATGTTAGGGTCGGAAGGGACCTCAACAGATCATCAAGTCCGACCCCCTGCCTTAGGCTGGAAAGAGCTCTGCAGTCAGATGACCCCAGCTAGATGCCTTCTCTTAAAGACACCCTGGGTAGGGGAGAGCACCACCTCCCTTGGAAGCCCATTCCAGATTTTGGCCAGCCTTACTGTGAGGAAGTTTTTCCTGATATCTAGCCTAAATCTGCTCCGTCAGTTTGTGACCATTGTTCCTTGTTACCCCAAGAGGCGCCCTGGTGAACAGAGCATCTCCGTTCCCTTGCTGCATCCCCCTAATGAATTTGTAGGCAGCCACAAGATCGCCTCTTAGCCTTTTCTTGTGGAGGCAGAAGAGGTCCAGGTCCCTCAGCCTCTCCTCATAGGGCTTGTCCTGTAAGCCCCTAAAGTGGCCCTTGTCTGGACCCTCTCGAGTCTATCAACATCCTTCTGGAAGTACGGCGCCCAAAACTGGATGCCGTACTCCAACTGCAGTCTGACCAATGCCGCACAGAGGGGAAGCATCACCTTCTTGGCTCTATTTGTCATGCAACTGCTGATGCACGATAAAGTGCAGTTAGCTTTGCTGATGATTTTGTCACGCTGATGACTCACGTTCATCTTGGAGTCCACTATGACTCCAAGATCTCTTTCCACTTCTGTGCTGCTGAGAGGCTCACTTCCCAGCTGGTAGGTGTGCTGGATATTTTTGTGCCCTAGGTGCAGCACTCTGCACTTGTCCTTGATGTACTGCACCCTGTTGTGTACTGTCCACTTCTCTAACCTGTCCAGGTCTGCCTCCAATCGTTCCCTGCCCTCTGGAGGGTGCACTTCACCCCACAATTTAGTATCGTCTGCAAACTTGGACAGAGTACACTTCACACCCACATCCAAGATGTACATAGAAAGGTAAAATTAGTGAGAAGGCACTGGGAAATGTAAATTATTTGCTACTGGTCAGAAGGCTCAGGTATTGGGAAGTTTTTTTTTTGCCATTCTAAGTGTAAGGGCAAGTGACTTCAGGCCATTTTATTTTGCAAGATCCTGTTGTATAGAAGATAATGAGCCATGGGCTATAACTTAACAAGACTCTGCTTTAACTTTTTCCACTTCATGCGATCACAGTTCTAACAGGCATGGAGAAAACATCCTTTAATTCCTTCAGGACCTTATCAGAGTCGAGTTGTCCTTGGGTTCCCAACTGATTTCTGAGCTCTTTCACTTGATGTACAAATCATATACACGCCAGTAATGAAGGGAGAGAGCCATGACCAGCAGGGAATGCAAAGTAAGTAGCTCTAGTAAGCTGCGAGGTTTACTAACATGCGTAGTGTTACTATAATGGTGCGTAATTTCTTTTCTTATAAGCAGTGCCAGATTGAGTCGTGGAAGAGAGCTTCACTCTAGCCACAGAGTTGAGGCAGGAGTATTTCCCACTGCCCCACCATCATGCTCATGGCTTTTCCAGTAAATGGTGTAGCATGGAAAAACCTTTTGAACTGCAGTGCTTTTATCCATTATCAGTCTGGTAAGTTCTTCCTGCTGGTAACATTGTTTCCCTCTAAGACTCTCAAAAACGACAGTGAGTGGGGTGTAGAGATATTTTTTGGGGTGGTGGGAGTGGCAGGACAATTGTCTGACTTTCATGTAGGCTACTAACCAACTCTATAATGGTAATAGTTTTTAATTGCTGTGTAAAAAGGAAAAATTGAACTGCAGCATGGAAGGCTGACATATGCCATTGCTAATGTACGGAAACAACTGATCAAGGTCGTTGTAACCCGGACTTAGAAATCTAAGGCTTGGGCATATTCACCTCCAAGTCTGAAACTTTTTTTTTCCTCCCATCAACTCATTTTTATATCGGCAACAGCTTTTTTCTTTTCTTAATGACTGTGTAATCAGTGCTGCAAAGTAAGTCTAAACACAGGAGTACAGGAAAGTAGGACTGGAAGAGACTTCACAAGGTCATCTAGTCCAGCCACCCACTGAAGGCAGGATCATCCCTGACTAAACCATCCTGGTCAAATGTCTGTCTAACCTGCTTTTGAAAGTTTCCAAGCATGGAGAATTCACAACTTCTCTAGGGACCCTATTGCATAGTCAGAAAGTTCCTTCTGCTCTCCACCCTAAATTTCTCCTGATAAAGCTTGAGGCCATTGCTTCTAGCCCTGTTCCCTACAGCCACATGGAAATGCCTGTTATCTCCATCCTTTCTATAATCACCCTTAAGGTATCTGAAGACTGTTACCACAGCCCCCTTCAGTCTTCTCTTCTACAGACTGAATAACTAGTTCTTTCAGCCTGTCCTCATAAGTCTTGCCTTCCAGGCTCCTAGTTATTTCTGTTGCCCGTCTCTCGACTCTTTCCAAACCGTCCACATTTTTCTTGAAGTGGGGGGCCCAAAACCAGGCACAGGACTCCA
Organism: Gavialis gangeticus; assembly: GCF_001723915.1. NCBI lineage: Eukaryota > Metazoa > Chordata > Crocodylia > Gavialidae > Gavialis > Gavialis gangeticus. The sequence continues at coordinate 57,847,156 of NW_017729029.1, forward strand.
GGAGAGGCCTCACCAGTGCCGAATAGAGCAGAAGAAACCTTTCCTTTGATATGCAAATTACACTCCTGTTAACACCACCAACCCCAGTATGCTGTTGGCTTTTTTGTGACCAGAGTGCATAGTTGGCTCATATTCAGTTTATGTTCTACTGAAACCCCCGGGTTCTTCTTTGTAGTCCTGGAGCCTAACCAACCATTTTCTAGTCTCTATTTGTGCATGCAGGACTTTGCACTTGACCTTGGTGAATCTCACCTGGCTGATTGTGGACCCCTTTCTCCAGTCTATCCAGGTCATTCTGGATCTTAGCGCTGCCCTCTGGAGTGTCCCGCAGTTCTACCAAATAGGGAGTCATCTGCAAATCTGCTCAGTGTGCACTCAATCCCATTATCCAGATCATTAATGATGATGTTGAACAATACCGGAGCCAGGTCAGATGACTGGAGAACCCCGCTTGATGCTTCCTCCCAACTAGACATTGAGTCATTGAGGACTACTGAGTACCGCTAAAGGGCTGTTTATGGTATATTATGAAAGTGAATTTAAACTTTACCATTTACAGAATTTCTCTCTAATTGTGTAGCACAATGTGAGTTCTTTTCTACTTGCGTTGTAGTCGGTCACTGTATTTCCCTATAGACCAACATCTCCAAACCATCCTAGCTCTAACACCATACTGGTTCAACACCTGGAAGAGCTTATCAGTCTAATAATAAATAAGAGTACTACAGACTGAAAGCTCTTTTGCTGCCACAGCATAGACTGAAAAATCACTCTCTCAGTCTAAAATCTATACACTTTATTTCAAAATTTCCTAATTGGGGCTAGAAGTCTGAGAGTCATGATAGACATGGCTCATGATAAAAAAAAGATAGAACAATGTCAGAATGCACACAAAACTAATTTTCCGACATGGTTAAATGACAGTTATTTAATAACTTTTACTTTCTTTCATTAATTCAATTAGAAAATAAATATGCTAAGCTTCTTGCTAAAACCATACTAATCAGGAATGTAAGTTTCTAAAATGGTCTAAGTTATGCTCTCCTATTTTTCCATTAACCAGCTTTCTATAGTCTGTTATGAAGTAGAAGAAGAAATGTTATGATAGAAAAGGAAGGTGTTTAGGGCCATGGGCATTATGCAAATAGTTTGAAGGAGCTGTAGGGCAGAAAGCTCATTAAAAACACCCCACAAAAAAGTAAAACAAAAACTGCCAAAAATACTGCATGAGGTTTGTGTGTTTCAGGTCAAGCAGATTTAAACCTGAGCTGTGATCATCTTTTCTAGAGCTAGATATGAAGGACACAGAGAGTATGTCTATATTGGAGGCTGCAGTGCACTACAGAGGTATCCGGGCTATTTTTAAGTGCACTATTTTTGGCACCTGTAGCAGGATAGCTGCAAAAGCACAGGGCTCGGCATGGGGAGAGGAGATGGGCTAATTGACTCTGCAGAGCAAATCAGCATATGCTGAGTTCTGTGGGGGGATGTCTGGGACTGCTTCCACACCTGAGCCCAAATAGGCTTTTTATGCAGGGAAGGAATATTTCCCTTCAAAGTGGGAGGACAAATACAGGGAGCATATCTGTTAGCTAGAGGATCTTCACCAAGGTATTCTCTTTCAAAGCTGCCTCTCGTGGGGTTTTTCTGTAGGAGGAGCTGGCCTAGGCTATTAATATTTATCTTTTTAATTGAAGCACCATAATGACTGTCACATTTGCTATAACATAACATATATTCTCTTTCCCCTCTAGTAGAGTCATTTACTTTGCACTTAATATGCAGAGAACAAGAATTAGTAATAGTCATAAAAATACCCGTCTCCTCTAAAAACCTGGCCATAGTGTTTAGCATTCTCAAACTGCGCTCCTACCATGTGCAAGGAATATTTTATTCTTCCCTTCTGCAACAAGGTCCTGAGGCAGAGACCACTGAAGTTGATCTGTTGACTTCAGTGCATTTTGGATCAGGTGACAAGTCTATTTTTCATAAAGCAAATGCTGTGTTTATTCAGGAATAGTTGTTGTACTGACATATTCTCATGTCATACCTTTCAGTTGTTCATGCGCTGGTTGTACAGGCCAGCTTGTAGCAGGCCAGGATGTAAACTCTTACTTGGGATGAATAATTCCCACTAGTTGGGCCTGTTCTTCTATTTACAGTTCCCAAATACAGTAAACCTTCTTGATGATAATTCTGGCAGTGAAGTTGTTAATGCAAATTAAATGCCTTTCTCCCTGGTTTTTCACTGAGATTCTTTCACTTAATCATAATTGCCAACATGAGTGTCCCCAGAAACCTTTCTAACTTATATGAGACTGACAAAAGAATTGCGAATCAGATAGAGATTGAATTAACAGGAAGTAACGAAGCATGCTCACCAAAGTAAGGGTTAGAAAGGCAGATAGTTATTTCTCCTAAGAAGTTCTTTGACATGTATTGTGTAGATAAAAGAAATCTAATTAAGGAAGAATACTTTATTATAGATCAATATCTTGCTTTGATTGAAAATTTGTCTCTGGAGAGTGTAAGTGTCAACAGAAATGTTGTCTTCCTTTGCTAAGTAACATTGCTTTCCTTAGTTGCTTTTAAATACTGGTACTTTTATCCATCTAAGATTTCATAATATAAATGTAAGTTCGTGTTAAATGTCTTTTTTATAATATTCATCGGACACCAGAAAAACTCAGAACCGTGAAAACGATGGAGAAAATTATCCATTTCTTCCTGCTTCAATTCTCAAAAATAATTGGCAAAGAGCAGTTCTTTTGAGTGATGCGTTAGCTTTGCAAATGATTTTGTTTTTCTTTTTAATTTTTAATGCATCATATGCAATCATGATGTAACACATGAAAAATTAAAATAAAATAACTGCTTTTCCACTCAACAGCTTGCTAATTGTTCATACAGCCCTGAATGTTGAGAGGTAAAGTAGACACGAGGAAGCCATTTTAATTTGATTTGCAGGGACTGTTTTTTCTTGCATGTGAATTATATCATACTACCTGTATTCTAACCGAATATTTAATGAAGAACTAACCCCTGCAGGCTCCTTCTTTTTCCAGTACTCAAAATGCAGTGCCAAGACCGGAAAGGAAAAGAGTCGATAACCAAATCGATAATGAAAACATATTATGTGGTGGAACACATGTCTTTTGGGCCAATAATAACGACACATAATCGGTAATAATGCTACTGAGCTTACCTTGAACCAGATTTCATCAATGAGATCTTGTGTCAGGGGAAGGTTAGTTGTTAGAGGACCAATGCTTCCCACTAAACAAAGTGTGTGTTGAAGTGTAATAGTTTAGATTAACTACAGGATTATTCCACCTTGTTGTTTCCATGGGCAAATTTGCCCTGATACAGTGATCAGCATCAAGCCCATGCATGGCTTTGCTCCTGTTTGGAGAACAGGAATAATTTCACCCTCTGTAGTTTTGACCCTTTACCTAATTCACTCTTATCTTTCCAGTGATGATATTCCTGGGCCTCTATCGTTGCACAGAGCATCTTGTTGTATTAGTGAATAAAAATGATTGACAACATCTTAATCTTATAGAATCATAGAAGTGGGGTCAAAGGGACCTTGTAGATCTTCAAGTCTGACCCCTCGCCTGGGCAGGAGAAAAGACTGGACTCAAATGAGTCCAGCCAGGTAGTCATCAAGCCTCTTCTTAAAGATCCCCAGGGTAGGAGCCAGCACCACTTCCCTAGGAAGTTGGTTCCAGCTCCTAGCCGCCCTAACTGTGAAGTAGTTCTTGCGGATGTCTAATCTAAATCTACTCTCTAATAATTTGTGGCCGTTATTCCTTGTCATGCCAGGGGGCGCTCGGGGAAACAGTGTCCCCCCTAAACCCTTCTGGTCCCCCCTGGTGAGTTTATTG
>NW_017729029.1:57851428-57851820 GCF_001723915.1 Gavialis gangeticus
TTTTTAATGAGGATGGGGTGGGAGACAGTGTCAAAGGCCTTGCTGAAGTCTAGAAAGACTACGTTCACTTGTCTCAACCATCCCTGCTATCTTAAGACCCATGTGACCAGTAACTTTGTCTTAGAGATTTTTACCAGGCGACCTCATCTTTATATCTGGATCAGCATTGAAAGCACCTGCTTTCTAGTTAAGCAAAAAAAGGAGTTTTCTAGTTTTGGCAAGAGTTGGCTAAGCTTGAACAATTTGTCATGGGGAACCTCTGCCTAATGCATAAGCTACTGGTAGGGGGTACACGGCGGTGCACGTGCCCTCCGATGGCCAACACTGATGCTGTTGGTAGGGCTGGTGCCCCCTGACAGGGTCAGTGACTTCTGCGGGTGCCTCCCCCCCCC
>NW_017729029.1:57851963-57853544 GCF_001723915.1 Gavialis gangeticus
TGACTTCTGCGGGTGCCCCCCCCCCCCCAGATTCAGGAGGCACCAGTCACTCGTGGCCTAATGACAACTCTGGAGATCTGAAACCTGCACAGAGATACATGCATGCATTGCAAGATATTTAATTTCTCCCCCGATTCTGCCTTGAAGGTCTGCTGCCTTCATGCTTGTGACAATATTGCACGAGTTTCAGCCTAGAGTGCTTCCTTCCAAATATGCTTTTTTGGATGGAGAGGAACTTTTTGTTCAGAGAGCTAATGCTCTTCCTGAGTGCTGAAAAAAGAGCAGTGCTGAAATTAGCACACACTTAATGAAACTTTTCAACACAGTTCAGAATGATGCACTTGAATGGTAATGAGGCTGCTTTTTGTTGGATTTAATATTGTAACAGGACAGACAGGCAAGTCTAGAGTCAGATTCTTAGCCCCGTGATACTCAGCCAGCCACAACTGAGTGGAGGCTGTTTGCATCTGCCCAGCCAGAAATTTCCCTGGAATGTGGACATCTGACGTGAGTGAGCTTCAGATGCTGATAGCTTCTAACCCAGCCTCAATGCTGGCAGCTGTAAAATGGGGAGGCTGAGAATTGAGCAATATTACTGGAACACTGTGTGCTGTAGCTCCCCCTCGGTAGTAGGTTGTTGCGCACAAGCCACTGATTGTTGGTATACGTTAGAGCATCCCTTCAGCTTCTCTAGTCTGTCCTGTAACTTTGGAGTTGGGCTAAGGAATTACAGACCTATAATTGGCTGTATGGTGGCCCCTTCCTGAAAGTGCCTCAAGTAAATCTCAGCTGCAGGAGAGAATCTGGCCCCGATCCTGCATGTGTGATACTGCAGTTTCACCAAACAGGGGCCAGCATCCTTTGCAACATACAGATTTCCATTAGTTTCACTGCAGCCCTTGGGAACAGACAGTTACTGAAAGGCGTGGAAGCATTCTCTTGCTATGTGGCTTTCCCAAAACCAGCCTCATACGGTCTGGTTTTTTTGTGTGTGGTCAAGTCAAACCCAAACCCTAAATAAGAAGCTAAAGGTGAAAAATATTTTCCTGTACAAAAATAACAATGTAAAATAAATAAATAAATAAAAAGTGTGTGTGTGTGTGTGTGTGTGTGTGTGTGTGTGTGTGTGTGTGTGTGTGTGTCCCTGCCAACCCAGCTCCTCCCCTCTGGCTGGTGTCTTTGTGCATGACCCTTCGCATGACAGATTTGCAGTAAACAGGGAGACTTCAGTGCATTTGAAATAAAAATGGATCTAAGAGTAGCTGCTTTGGCTCAAGGGAGGCACATGGTAGCATCGATTTAGTTTGAAATGGATTCCCTCACACTAACTGCCACACCTGCAGGGAATAAAGAGCTTTTTAATTTTTTTTTTGTTTAAGACAAATTTTAAATACTTAATGTGCTTTGAGCAAATGTGTTCTCTCTCTAAGGATGCTTATTTCTTAATGCAAGAAAAACAAGCTATATTTTCTGCATTTATAAACTGGATAAATAGGCATACAAATAGCATCCTATGAAAGTAGGTGAATTTCAATACAATAAAGAATAAGGCACTTAAAACATCCCTTTCCCCCCCCCCCC
>NW_017729029.1:57853558-57895222 GCF_001723915.1 Gavialis gangeticus
CCTTAAAACCTCCCCTTCCCCCCCCCCCCCAAAAGGCGTAAAGTCATTTTGCAGGTATACCTGTTTTCATAAATGCATGTCCTTTCTTCAAAATCGATTATGAGCTTAATATTGAGTTGTTTAAATGTGTATGATTGTTCTGTTTTAGAGAGAGAATCTCTCCTTTCTTATTTCTGCACTTAGGATTAGGGAGTGTTGCCAGTGCATTTTTCCTTTCTTCTTTATTTCTCCTCCTGTGACATGCAGCAATCAGTAATGAACCTGTCATTGCTCTTGCCCTGGGTAAAACAACAGAGCATTTTCAGTAAAGGTTGTTGTTCCTTTTTTTTTTCCCTCAACCAACTCAGGTGAAATAGTTTAATACCCTTGGTGCAGGGTTCACAGGTAGTGCTTGCAACCATAGAATCACAGAGAAGTAGGGCTGGAAGGGACCTCCAATGGTCATCTAACCAACCCCCTGCCTGAGGCAGGATCATCACTGTCCCTAGCCAGTTAAAGAAGCCATCCTAACTGTATGGATCATCATGGCATATAGGTTCCACAAAGACCATTAAAGTCTATGCATCTGGCTTCAGGCACTTGGCACGTGTAGGGTAAAATGGTAGAAATCCAGATCAATATGTTAACTGCCCGCCATTGCAAGATTCTTGTGACCATCCTCCAGGAAATAAAATATGCCCAGACTAGCGTTACCCTCCTCCCTCCTCTTAATAGGATTCCATAAAAACAGAGGATGTACTGTTTAAAGCCTTCCAGCCTGGTGGCATCTAGAGGAGTTATCTGCAAAACTAGAGCATGGATCCATCAGTTTTATGAACCTTGACTCAACCCCTCTGTTAATCCATGTGGAGGATGGAAGGGTGCAGCACTCTCTTCTCAATGTCACCCTGTCTTTCCTCTGTTAGCGCCATGCTACATTGGTATGACCATGAATATACAGGAACTGAAACCTCCTCAAGTTAAGGAATAGGGTGCTGGTAGGGGTGGACGATCCTTGCAACAAACTCTATTGCTGGTCTGAAGCATCTTTTGTCTGTTGACCATTTGGGATTTCTGTGAGGTCTCTGTGGAGAAAGGGGATTTGAGTTCTTTATAGTTGGGTTCAAGTCTACTGTGTGGCGCAGAACAAACTGCCATTTACTTGTTCTTATTTTCATAGCTCATCCAAGTCTCTAGATAAGTCCCTATATTATATGGCTGTAGAAATCCAGATAAATATATTCACTAAAACAGCAGGACTGATTTGTAAGATGCTCACATACTTAACCTTTGGTCTTCAACTTCAGTTATTACCTTTAATTCATGAAATAAGACGGTACATAAGACCAATTAACGGAGGCCCTGTAACAATGATCTGATCTCTCCTGTGTACTGTGTGGGAAGGAAGGCAACCATCTAAAAGTTAGCTCTACCAGTGGTTTAGATTATTAGACGTTTTCCCAGGAGAAAAAAAAAGCTCTTCTAGTTGCTAGTTATTCTTTCGAAACCCATCTGGATGGAATACTCATTAGCAGATTTTGAAAAGTGTTTTTGCAGGTGTTGTATTAATGGTCATTATTGCATGCAGATATTCACTTCCAAATATTTATATGGAAAACTGAAGCACATGCAGAAAGCAGGGCTCACTAAAATGCTGATTTCTTTCCCTAACAAGCGAGCGTTTATGTCTCCTTAGTCCTTGACTAAAGCCCCGCATTTATGCTCTGTGAACTTAGTAAAGCACAGTTTAAACTTTGTGTTTATCTTTAAAAAAAATGAACAAAATGTTAGGAAAATTATCTTTACCAAAATAGTGGATTCTGATATGTATGAATTGTTGTAGTCTGAGGTGGAGGAGAAGGAAAGTAGTTACATTCAGCAGACTTGTGTGCACCTGGAAATAGTCTTATACTTTCTCAAACAATTTCTTTCAAAGGTAAAAGATTTCTGTTTTCCTTGTTGAAGTTCCATTAAATGGGGATCATTTTCTTACACTGGTAAGCATGCTCTAGTGGAACTCTGGTTAGGGGGACTGGGCTGGAATTATTTTCAGTTCTCCATCCTACTACTTCTCACATCTGTACACCACATTTGACCACTTTGTTACACATGCTTATGCTTGTTTTATTGTATTTTGCAAGAGCTTTCATTGTACTTTTGCCCTGGGGCAGCAGGCATTGCAGCAGGTGTTGCATAGTCTGCAGCTCCATGCCACAGTCGCAGGTGGTCAGACCAATGGTACAATCCCACTTCTTCATTAGTTGCTTGGAATGTGCATGGGCAATTGAGACATCACCACCTTTCCCATGGTTCATCAGCCCCAGGTGGTAAGGATGTGGCTGCTGGAATATACATTTTTTCACTGTCTGGTATCTTCTTCAGCCTTGCGTTCCACAGCTGTAGTCGTATCTCCTTGGGTGTGGCATCGAGAGTTTGGGTGCTGGTGAGGAAGCTCCTGCGTGACTTCAGATGTTTGTGTGCTCTGGGATGGTTGTACAGCGGGTGTCTCACATCTTTAGTTGTTTTGATTTTTCTGTCCTGATGGCCACCGCTCTTCCGATGTCATGCAGAGTGATGCCAGCCAGCAGGTACACAGTGTTTTGGTTGGTAGCCCCCCTGCCCCCCGCCCCATCGTTACATGGCCTTGGGCAAGTCTGATCTCTCTTTCCATCCTTTGCTAGGTTAGAAGGTCTGCTGTTTGGGGAAAGGACTCTCACTCCCTGTGTTTTTGTTTTGTACTCATCACAGTGGCTTTCTCATTTCAGTCAGAGCTCCTAATAGTTAGAAGGAACTAGATGGGGAAACAGCTGGAAGAGTTTGTTAGATCTCTCAGGGAAGGACTTAAAATTTGGAATAATACCAATTACTAGCTCTAACACCGCTTTTTTATGGGTCTCAACTCACTTTACAAAGGAGATAAACTGGGACACAATGAGGTGACTTGCCGCGGTCACCCAAAGGGCCAATAGCATACAGAAATCTGTTTCTTAATCCCAGTAAAAGAAAATGTTATCAGCTTTCAGACATGAGAGTATTGGCAAAATACCAATGAGCACCCATTTGATTTCGGTTTAGAGCAGGTCTAAAGTATTTTAAAGAAACATTTCACATTTTCAAGGAACGGCCCTTAGCAATGGCAAGGAAAGCATATAAATGGGTAAAAACACATGATTCTGAATGGAAAGGTGAAAAACGTTCAGGCCAGTGCCCCCTAATACCTGCTGCATTGTGCACTAGAGCATCTTGTCAACAAGACTGAGCCATGAGAGATGTAGCCAGTCATTCACTAAAGAAAGATTCTTATTTGTGTCTGGGACCCGTAACCTCCACACTCACTTTTAGCACGTCTCTTGCAAAAAAAGTGTGTAGGTTGTTGCCTGCTGCTGTCACCTCCAAGAACATTCCCTGTTGGTAATTTGCTTTTTTTTAATTGTGATTTGGTTCAGTGATGTAATATGGAGGATTAGTTTTAAGACAAAAGTTGTATACACTGCTCACCATTAAAACATCAGCATTTACATACACGTCACAAACCCTCTGGCATGAGAAATGCCAGTGTTTCCCTTTACCCAGAAGAGGAAATAAATGAAGAGGTAACTTGGTAGATGTTGATTCCTAGTTATTGCAGCATGCCATAGGTCAAGATGCTCTCCTGTGTAGCACAGGTGAACTCAGGGGGTTGCGGCAGAGTGTAAATTTGACCTTGTTTCTTCAAATCTGTTGATATAAGTCATGATATTACATACAAGGTACCAAAAAGCCCGAAAAAGGGTTCCCATTAAAAATGAACAAATGCATTTTTTTGTGGATATTGTAGTTCATTGAAGCTAATATAACCTGACATCACCTTGTGCCATATTTAATTACTCTCAAGCTTGGAAACATTAGTGAACAAACCCCTAGGTTAAAATTCAGGATAACTTAATCTCATATGTTTCAAATAAATGTTGAACGATGCAATAGAAAATCAGACAACACTTAGCAGCTGAGCAAGATCTTATGCAAATTTGGTTTTCACTATGAGACTAGGATATATAGGTATTTTGTGATCCAGACAGGAAAATTCCCTACATGTGAACAATCTTGGTATTAGTTAAATGGTCTCAATGTTTTGCAAGAAATAAAATTTAAAAAAAAAGGGGGAAAAAAGTGGTTGGTTTTTAGTATGGGTTGTTGGTAAGTGGGAACTGAAAACACATCACACATTATTCATTAAACTAAGAAACAGGCAAGTCTGACATAAATGCAGGCGTTAACAAAGAAATAGTATAAGGCACTGTGCTCATGGTGCAAAAATTTCCCTGAACTGAAGCAATCCTGACTTTTTTTTTATAGCCAACAGAAGTCTGCCAGACTAGCTTGCCTCATGAAATACATGGGTATTTATGTTTCCCTTGTGCTTTGACAGGAGGAGGAGGAGAAGGAGGAGGTTTCAAGTTCTATTCCAGCAGAGGCCAAGCTTTTTTGGCAGGCATGCCATGAATAAAGCACTGCTGTTTTCCTGAGTGCCACTCAGATTCCCTTGCACTGCCTTACCTGCCACTTTCTGCCCTGTGCTCCTGCCTGATCTGCTGCCCTGCCTTGTGTCTGATCCGTTGCTTTGCTTTCTGCTCCCTGTCCCATGTCCCCTGCCTGATCAGCTGCTTTTTCTACTTCCTCCCCGGTCTGCTGCTGTGTTTGCCTATCCCCTCCCCAGTCTGTTGTGTACCACTTGTAGCCCCCATGTCACAAGTCGGTTAGCTCTGCCCTGTCCTATAGAAACACATTAAATGAGGGTGGGAAGGGACCTCAGGAGGTCACATCTAGGGAGAGCCCAGCTGTGCCTGCCTCTCCCCGGCCGAGCTGAATCTCCGAATCAGTGCCGAAACTCCGAAACAGATTTGGCCAAATAGAAACGGAACAGTGATCTGAAACACCGAAACGAATCACTATCCTCCGAAATGACCGAATCCAAAACTGAAACGAAACCTAGCTGTTTTGCACAGCCCTGCAAGGCAGGTTGTGGCTGTTCTGCTCTAGTTCTTACACTGTGTTTATCCCTGTGGTATCTGAGCACAGTCTAATGGGGGATTAACTAGGATGATTAAATCAGTTGCCAGCTGATTGGTCTTCTCTCCTGCTCTTTACTGGGGATGAGCATATGCAGCAGAATGCCTTCTTTTGGTAGGCTTTTAAAACATACATCTTGCTATATATTTATGTAAAAGAAGACTGTGTCAAATAAGTGCATATGGAAGGTGGGGAGATTTGTGGTGGTCTTCAGTTCCTGGAAGAGTTTGCTGTGCAGTCTCAGACTGGCCCCATCTCCCTCACAGACAAGCGTTATCGTTATCAGAGTCTTGTTGTATAGTACTGTTGCATCAGAGTTGAAGAGTTGTCATGAGTTGCCAGGCCAGTGATGAGCATCTCAGGGATAAATGTCAGTTCTTAAGCCATTTTTCCTGTCTTTGGCTTGCAGGAAGGAAGGTTGTTTTCTCTCTCTTAAAAAGAAAAAAAAAAAAAAAAACAACCCGAAAAAAAACGAGGACTCGGTAGGCAGGGGGTTGGGCAGTCTGGGAGATCATGGTAGTAGGGATATTCCTGCCTTGAGGAACATTTGCTTGATCCAGGTACTGCTATAATTTAACTGTTGCCTGTGTTGACAGTGACTGACAATACCTGTCTCTTCATGCCTGTCTATAGCTCCTAGGTGAGATGTTGAAATCTTGTGAAGTTTAGCCAACCACAAATATGGGGGAAAAAAAGGACATGAAGTGCTGTGTGTCTGCAGAAAGAATCATTTTGAACAGAAATGTCAAAAATTTTCCGAAAGATTCCCCCCCCCTATTATTTAAAGAGAAAATTCCAGGGGTAATGCCATGGACATTGATATAAATTCATGAGAAATATTTGGCTTAATCAAAAAGGTGTTTCTGCTAGAAAACCACTTCCATCAGGAATTTCCCACCAGCCCTACTTCAAGTTTGCATCTAGCCTATTTTTGGGAGCGTGCTGATCCCAGGGTGAACTCAGACACTATAATGATAAGTTTTTGATGAGGAGGGGAGTTCATTCAGTCATGTGAATGGCTGTAGCTGCACTGAAGTTAACAGAGATCTGCCAATTTATAGCAGCTGAAAACATGGCCCAAATATTTTACTTTACCCACAAGAGCTCCTAGGAGCCTGATTGACCATATTGCTAGACAGGCGGGTCTTTGTCACTGCCACCACGTAAAGGTATTTAAAGATAGGAAGCCAGGAAACTTTATTCACCCCTAGCATTTTTTCTTTATGGCTGTAAGTGATGGGCTACCCACGGCAAACAAGGAAATGTTTTCCACTACAACCCACAGTGACCCTCATCCATTAAACATGTTTCATACTACCAATATTTTCTTGCTATCTTCTTTTAACTAGACAGAATCAGAACTGACCAATGTTAACGTTACACAACTTTCATCTGTCTCAAATGGGGAAAAAAATGGGAATTGTACAGGCTAAATGCATGAGTTGCAAATGCTTCTTACTTGATGGGCATTTTGCTGTGGACATTATAAGACATGTGAGTTGAAAATGTGTTGCACTGAAGAGTTGAGTGAAAGGAACTTCCTGCAGTGAAACAATTATTCCCTCAAAGATTATGCTGGTCCTTAGTGTGCTATGGATTTTGCAACACAAGACATATCTTCTCAATTACAGCATGTGTTACCTGCACTGTAGCTTACACTGTGGATTTTAATTTTGTGGAGTGACACTTCTCTGTATGTATTAATGCTTGGGGAACTCAATTCACTCAAAAATTGCCGACTACTTTCCAGATGCAAAGGCACACAATAAATATATAAACTGGATCTCATTTACCGCTCTTCTTGCTCAGGAAGATCATAGCAGCTGATACGTTTTCAATTTTTGATGAGGGAGAGCTGTAGTAAATGCAGGAAGGAACAGCTGGGCCAGTGCTTGCCAAAGGAAGGCACAAGATAGCGATGTTCAGAGGGCAAATAGGAATTAGGGTGATGGAGAAATCTGCAAGTCTAAAATGCACAGTGAACTATGCTTAAAATGGGTTTAGAGTGATGGCATTTAATGGTGGAAATAAACTTGTACAGCTGCTGATTGAGTGTTTTTTTTTTTTTTTTTCTTAATGCTCTCCCCACTCCGGAGTATGGAGGGTGCTTTGCAGGTTGAAAGTGGGGGACATGGATGAAACACTACTGTGCTTCAGCTATTACTTACTAGCTAATGGTCTCTTGGCTCTAGAGTTATGGCCAGCATGGGACCAGCATAAGGATCATATAGTCACAACTGACTCCTTTACACATCCGTGTAAGAAACCAGCTTGGTAATGCATTTCATTATTGTTCTGGTGAAGGGGGAAGGGGATTTTCATGTCAAAAGCCTGATCTGAAACTCAGCAACTCAAGCATAGTTGAGAAACGCCTTCTTTTGTGAGCTCCTTCCGGTATCGCACCCAAAAAAGCTTTTCTTTCTTTCTTTCTTTTCTCCTTACAGGAAATAATAATGAAAAGGTGGCTTGTGTGGGATGCAGTGAATATACAGCACTGCAAACCATTTGTGCACAATAGCCCAAATCTAACTTCGCTTTTTATGTAAGATTTTCACTTGCTTAAGATAGGGGGGAGGGGGAGAAATCAAACTGCTGCATGCATATTCATTTGAAACTTTCTGAATATGTAATTCCTCTGAGAATTGCCTGTATTTTAGAGCTATCCAGTGCCCACAGCTAGATGCCAGGAAAGCACAGATTTCTTTCTGTATAAGCCCACACATTTCCTCCACACTGCAGGTGAATTTCTCTTGAGAGACACTTTGTTAGGTCAATGTTTCTGTGATAAATTGTATTTTTTTTTTTTTTTTAATCTCAAGGCTGACTGCTAATGTTGAGAGAGCTTGGTAATGACAGATCATTAAAGCGGGTTGACACTGGAGGGCAGAAAAAAAATCCGCCCCCCCCCCCTTTTTCCTTCCTGGGTTTTTTACAGTGGAACTGAAAGGTAGAAGGTGTGTAGAAAATAAAGCAGCTCATTTTTTAAGTTTCTTTGTATAAAAATTCATGGGGCTTTATGCCAGGTAATGCAGAAGTGTTCTTTGTTGATTTTTTTTTTTTTTTTAACTGCAGGGAACTGAAAAAAGTAATTTTTGGTAAAATCTGAATAATCTGACATGCATAAATTGGGAGGTGCTGAACTCTGTGCTTGTTTGACTTCAGTGGAAGGTGGCTATCGTGGATGAGATTATAGTAGGATTTTTTAGCCTGCAAGATTAAATAATAATAATAAAAAAAAAAAAGTAATGGAGGAAGGATCCAGTCTTCACAGTGCTCATCCAGGACTGGGGAGCACAAGGTTCAGTTCTCTGCTCCATCACAGGCCTTTTTTCTGTGGTCTTAGGTAAGAAACTTAGGCCTAGATTTTTAAATCTACTTACGCATCTAACCCCCATTTCCTTCCATAGGGTTTAGGTATGTAATAACTTTTCAGAATTGGGGCTTTACTCTCTCTGTGCTTTAGCACGGGGATAAGGAGGCTTCCTGTTCTTCACAAGGGTTTGGTGAAGATAAATGAATTAATGACCAGGAAGTGCTCTCATACTCCAGTAATATTGCTGTGCAAGACTCTAAGGTCTGTAGATTTACAGTCTTAGTTCTGTAAAGGCCAGCTTAGGCAAGCTTATTGAACTTGTCAGAATATTGTTTAATTAAATACAAAGAATTATATGTTGATATAAGTGGGCATTGGATAAAACAGCTCTTGCCTTCTGTAAGCTTTGGATCGGCCCACAGAATGGTTTTGCGTACAATTTTGGAAACAATTCACACACTGGAAATAAATTTTGTTTAAACATTTTACAATTAGGAAGTTTTTAACATGAATCATAGGAATTTTAAGATAAAAACAACTGAATTCTGTAATCAATACATAGCTAATAGACGGGTAAGGAAGCTTCATGTACCATATCTAAGGCTGACTGATAGTGTTATGCGATTTTTTGATAGATAACTGAGTCTTCAGTATATTAAAAATAGCCTTTTGGGTTCAAGCCAATATTTTCTTGGGGGGGAAACCCCATTTTTTACTTCAACTCTCAAGCTAAGTTTTAATCATTGTTTCTGAGAGGTTATAGAGTACTGTGAAAAGCAGAACAAAGCATATGCCATCTCTGATTTATATTTGGTAGAGCAGAAATCATTTTGTGATCTTGAAGTAAGGACTGTTTTAAGTTTTCATCGATTTGCACGAACTGAATGCACCCCCAGAAAATTTTTAGTAGAAAAATCTTTTTTTTCTCCTTTTAAGTCATTTAACATGCTCACGGTCACAATAGGAATTTACAAATTTTAGACTAGAAGCTCAACTTGACAATTAATTTCAGGCAAACATTTAAACCACGAATAGATATTTGTAAGTATTAAAACCTAGAAAATTATTGTTACAATATTACTTCACTATGTTATCAGAGCCTTGTGTACCTAAGTCAGCTTCACAGTATTGGCTTACAAGCCAATATGCTTTTTATCATACGCTTTTTATAGCTGAGAATCAGTCTACTATCTTCCTTGGTGTGCCTGTGATATTAACCACTCTCCAAGGAAGGTACAATGATGTCTCAGAAGAGTTTACAGTCTAAACCCTTGATTTTATAAAGGACTTGAACTTTTTCATAGCTTTAAGCATATGAGTAGTCCCATTGACTTGAATGAGATCAGCTATGCTCATCTTTAAGCCTATGAATAGCCCTGTTAACTTGAATGGGATCACTCGCTTGTTTAAGAGGTTCGTTACATTGGACCCTGAGTACCCAATCCTAACAAGACACCTACAAGCAACTTTACTGATGTGAACAGTGCCATGTAAGCCAAGGGAAGCTGATCCCTTGGCTTAGCAAAATTACTTATGTGTAAATCTGTAGGACTGGGCTATAAGATGGTAAATGGGGAAGAGAAAGAATGACTGGTACCCAAAAATACCAGGTATATGTGAAAAGTGTAGGGCATTTATCCACCAGATAAATTATACCACATAAAATATTATTGCACTTGGAGTACTAAAGAGAATGATAACTTGGGCTATTTTAAGTCGTAAATTTATTTATGCAAGAAATAAAGTTGAATTTTTCTTTTTAATAATAAGGCTCAGCACTGGTATAACAATTTTTAAAGTGCTGTGCAAACATTAATGAAGTCATTCAACAAAATTTAGTGCATTGAATGAAAAGAACTTCAGAACATTTTTCTGGGATGTAAAATTGTTAGTGGTTTTCCTGCTTTCAAAGCATTCATATGCTAATGTTAAAGTGCACTAAAATTGGCAAATGTTTAAAGCTAGTTCTGCTAAATCTGCAGTTTTGAGAGTTCTTAATTCTTGTGGCAGTGAGCAAATTTGTCCTAACGTTTAAAAGTTAAATTGTGTTTTGCCCCTTCGTGTCACTAATAACAAAATAAGCACCCGATAGAAATGCTCACTTAATTAGAATCAGACCATATGACAGCTGTTTGTAGTGGATATATGAAATTCTGCTGAGACCATCAAAGTTAAATAAGACTTAATATTTAAACTACTTGCCTGTTGACTTGAGAACAAACCGTGGCTACTATATATAGCGTTTTGCATCCATATTATGCTCAGTCTACTGCAATGGAAGAAACACCTAATGCTTTTATTAGCTGCTTAAACGCTCAGGCTTAATTGCACTTTGCCCTGGATTCTGGAAATGTTTAATTCAAAATGAACATACTTAGAGGCACTCCAAGATTAATATTACTTGTCTGTCTCAGTATATGGCACTGCACAGAGTTGGGCATGACACAAATCTTGAATAAACAGATACTCCCACTCTGGTAATTTGATGATAGTCTTCACATTTAAACCAATAGTCCCATTGACTTGAGTAGGAGCATTCCCAAGAGTAAGGTTCTTACTCAAGAACCTACTTTGGCAATAATTTTTTAACAGGCAGCAAAAGCAGAAAGGGAATTTGAAGGCGATACAGGGATTCTGCAGCCAACAGCCGGATTTGTATGCATCTGTATAATGAGCCTGATCTTATACTTTGTGCGCTAATGTTCCCCATTGTGGAAAGCTGTCTGGATTGCATGTACCCTTCGGACAGCTGGCTGATATAGCTGGATAAGAGTAAGCAGCACTTCATCACTTCTGTACTCTGACTGTTCTTTGGAAACAAGTTAGTTGCCTTTTTACCTGTTACTAGCAGGGATCCTGGTTTTCTCTGATTAAAAAATCCTCAATTTTCAGTTAAAAAAAGGAACCCCAAATCCACATTTTTCCATGATTTAAATGAAACACCACTAATATATATGTATATATATATATATATTACGTACATACGTATGTATGTGTATAAAATATGTGTGTGTGTGTGTGTAGTGGTGTTTTATTTTAATCATGGAAAAATGTGGATTTGAGGTTCCTTTTTTAACTGAAAATTGGGGATTTTTTTTTTTTTTTTAATCAAAGCAAACCAGGATCCTGGGTTATTAGGTACTGGCCCAAGCCAGAAGCACACTTCCCATTTCTTTGAACTTTTTGGGGTCAAAGAAAATTCTTTTATCTGAACACGTCTCCCACCCCTCCCCTCATCCCCCCACCTCAGGTCAGATGTAAAATTTTGAGTGGCTTCTTTTGAATCTAGGTTGCAAGGATAATTATTCCCCATGGCTCAGGCGGGTCAGTTCTCTCTCTAGAACACCTACTCTTTCTAGATTTCAGCATATGAACTGGTGGGAATCTACAGCGATTCTAGAAAGATCATGTGCTTCGCCCCCACATGCTACAACTTCTCTCCTAACTCTACTGAAGACAGTTTGCTATATTGTAGTGTCATTGAACTTGAACCCGATGCAGCTTTGGTCACAGTTGATACAGTATCTGCATTCAAATCTAAAACTGCTTCCTGGATCATCCTTAGTTCTGCACTCAGACGTCCCCTGTGTAACATCTGATTCGTTATCCTTTATCTGCATATACCACTGAGCAATATTAATTCTGTTTACACAGTGGACAATAGTAAATGCAATAATGATTATGTCTGTATAGATTATCATTTGAAAATGAAATAATGTTGGTGATCTTGGAAGGAAAAAGCTCAAAGGCTCAAATGCTTCCAATATGGTAGCTCAAATTAATTTGAAATGTTAACACTTCCTAAAGTATTGGTTGAGGGACTAAACATTCACAACGGGGTTCACATACTACTTCCCATTAATAACCAGACACTGAAAATAATACCTTGAATATGGAACCTGATATTCTTCCACAGAAATGTATAGGATTTAACCTAAAATAGTTTTGGGAACAAGTTACTCTCCTGTTTCTATTTAAGCAGGAAACAGGAGAAGTGACTTAAAAGAAATTTGCTCACAAAGAAAGTTACAAAGAAGAACTTAAGAAAATAAAAATAAAAAGGAAGTACTTCTGAATGATTTTTTTTAATGCGGAGATGAGAAGGAAACCATTTGAAAAAAAGAGAAAACCCAATAAAGAGATATTAGAATTAGATGGGATTTGAATGCAAATCTGAGATTATTTTTAAAGGCATAGATAGGCTAGGATATTGTATGCAGGCATGGAGTGAAATCCTAGACCCGGGGTCCCCAACCTGCAGCTCCAGAGGCACATGCGGCTCTTCAGAAGTTAATATGCACCTCTTTTAAAGTTTGCACAAGCACACGGTGACCAGCTTCCATATCTGTCAGCCAAATGGAAGTTTGCTTGTGCAAAGATTCAAGGAGATGCATATTAACTTCTGAAGAGCCACATGTGGCTCTGGAGCCACAGGTTGGCCACCTCTGCCCTAGACCCTTGCATTAGTCACTTCAAATTTTCATTGACTTAAATGGCACCAGGATTTCACCCAGAGTTTTTTTTTTTTTCCCACTAAAAAGGAGTTGTTGACTGAAAGGCCTCCCCTCACCATCAGATGACCCAGGCATGAAAGTGGCAGCCAGCAACTCTTCTTGCCTGGATCATGCATGAGTGAGGCTTGGTTGAATTCACTGTGTTCATGGGGGAAGGATGGATATAGCACTACAAAATGGTATGGTGAACTGTAGGTAGAAAGCAGGGCTAGAGCCTTTCTGGAAAAGGCTGAGCATTTTTCAGGAAAGGGTTATACTTTTCAGAGTACAATTAAAAAACTAGTAGAGAAGATACTAGTTGCCTGGCGAGGTAACTAACAGTAACAAAACTCTTTATTAGATTTGATTGCAACTGGAATAATACCAACAGTGAACTCATCTCAAATCATACCGTGATAGAGATGTCAAATGAATATATATTACTTGCATTATTTATCCTCTTACTCTTAGATCATGTAGTATCTATTACGTTCTTCCATGGAAACACTTGAAAACATTTAAGCACCAACTTGCAGATTGTCCACAAGGCCTCTGAGCATGTTATTGCATCTCTTTTCAAAGTCCCAAGCTTACAGAAACAGCTGTCTCCCTCTTATTGTGGGATCTGTTTCTCATGTGATGAATAACTTCCATCTAATTTGGTAACAAAAAGGTTGGTAACTTCCTAAGATCATCAGTGGAAATTCTCTTAATTTCCAAACCAGATTTTTTTTTTCTTGGAAATTACGTAGAGCAAATAGAATGGAAAGAGGCTCTTTTTTTTTTTTTAAATCTTGTCTTTCTCCTATTGCTATTTTTAAACAACCAGTTCACTTGTGAAAGAGTTAAAGCTAGTTTTTTCTTGCACCAGACAGGGAGGGTGTGCAAGCTGAAGTTTATGTTCTGCCCCTGCTCCATGTGGGGATCCAGTGCCCGGATGGTGCCACATGCAGTGGCTGGAGCAGGAGTCGCATGTTACATGGGTCCAGATCGTCTGAGGTAGGCACAGCATGTGGCTTTGATCCTGAGCCAGCCACGTGTGCCACATGGATCAACTTTGAAGCCCAGGGGCAGTACCAGGTGCTGGATGATGGGACTTCATGGGCTGATTCTGGTCTTTGGCATCCCTACTTTACAGGGGTAGGAGTGACTTCTTGCATTTCTATTAGACACTCCATAGACAGTGAGGATTATGCACCCTCAAGGTATTTAAGACAAAACTGTATTAGAAATCGCAGGTGCAATTTTTATTTTAAAGCCACATCACTCATTTCCCAGAATCCAGGGCTATCAAGATTTCATTGTGGAGGACACCAAAGAAAAGAAAGTACCAGTATGCAGGTTCTGTGCCAGGTCATAGTATTCTTAGATAATGGTTACTGCATTTTTATTATGTGATCTCATTATGATTAAATATTTGTAGCTTTTTATGATAAATTGGTGAGCCAAGTTGTGGGAGACCAGTGTGCCCAAGATTCAATTACAGCATACCAGCCCATTCATCATCCCAGCTTTGGTTATTCACTGTAGGTTACTGTGTAGGTTATTGCAAAGGAAGCCTAAGTCTCAGTTTGTATAAACCAGTTTGGATTGAAGTCCATAGAAGTGTGTTTATACCAGCAACATTTTGTGTCCTCTTCCCCCTCCGCCCTCCGAGTTCTTTATTTTTATCTGTATCCATATAGCTTTCAGCTGTTAGGTCATTAGATTTTATTATGGGCAGGCTTACATATCTGTCAGCCCTCTGAAGATCTGAGATCCAGAGTGGATGTTTCAGGAAATGTTACTTGTATTAAGGAAATGTTTTACTAATTTAAAATGTAGCTCATATCAATTTAAAAAAATGTAGAAAAGACCTTTTTGTTGTGTTCTAGATGCTGAGTGAATTGAAGCCTTAAGATATACATGACAGTCCGTCATACACAATAATGTGGATTTTCAGGAATCTACTCTTTAGAAGTCATGGAAAATAGCAAATTTTTAGATGCTGTATTGTAATTTTCAGTAGGCATGTCTACACATGCATTTACGCCAGCTTAAATTTACTGCACAGTAAGCTATTGTGCAGTAAGCGGGAATAGGCTGGCATCTACACATGCAGGCATTAAGGTGAATTAATGCTGTGTGTGGACTGACATGGGACTAAAGGTAGTCCCAAGTCAGTCCACATACACAGGGTTACTGTGCAATAGGGCATCTACATGTGTGTTACTGTGCAGTAACTAATCGGCATAAATTTTATACCTGCATGATGCCAGTATCAAATTTATGTTCAAGTCAGTGCAAGCTGTCATTGTAGTATGGGAGTGCACTTGTAGAAGCGTGCCCATACTGCACAGTAAATGTGCATGTGTTGATGTGCCCAGTGTCCATAAGATTAGTTTCCATCTCTGTCAAAATAATGAAGGGAAATGGAGGCAAATCCCATTTATGCACAACCAAGAATGCAACCATTCCAAATTACTCTAAATGATTTTAACTGGAGGGGACATGGGGAAAAAAAGTATTCAATTGTTTCATTATCACTATTTCAGAAAGTACAGTAATTTTAGTTCTAAATTAAATCTTATAGGAGGGGGAAATCCATGAAATGGATAAATAGAATTCATTATTTTTAAAGATAATTTCTTTAATTTTTTGGTAAGAGCAAGAAAGATATAAAATATATGAGCAAATTTAATCATAGACTTATCAAGGCCAATAAAATTAGGATTCTTTACTTTAATACAACCAGTTTTTAAAAAGTAATCTTAAACATTTATTATGACTATTGTATCTGTTAGATAAAAATCCATTAATTTTTAAGTGACAATAATGTGGAGCAAGAAAGACTCTGGACACTCTTAAATAAGGAAATTATTATTCTAAAATTACTATAATCATAGACTTGGAAGAAAATGTAAATTAAAATGTGATCTTAAACAATAGTAAGTATGAACATCTCCTTCTCCCCACCAAAACCTGCAGTAAAGTGTTCTTTTCTACTTAAAAAGTTGTGAAAATAAGGAATTATCTTTAATTAGAACAAATTTGCTTTTATTAGCACATGTATAACAACTCATATTTGTGCTGCCTCCTGGATTTGTATTGAATTATATTTTTATTATGATAAGTTTATCACATTTTAATGTACCTTATTGCAGTTTATGAGTCTGCTTTCTCAAGAATGTTCTTGGGAGTCATGTCTTTTATGTGTTATGGAAAGTCCTGTTTTTATTAGAAGAAATAAAGAGACTGGCGCTGGGAGCTGAGCCTGGTGGAAGGGGTGGTACACTGTGCCAGCAGTACGCACCACCTTCCTCCACTGGGCAGGAAGCTGCTTAAAAGGGAATGTTGGTGCTGGAGTATTCAAGAGATAGTCTGATGGAGGAGTGATGATTATTGAATTTGTGATGGAAACCATTTGGAGATTGCAGGTTTTCTGTCCAAATGATGAAGATGTCCTCTATACACCTCAGGTATAGCATGAGTTTGATGGTGCAGTTCTTGAGGAATTCTTCTTCCAGCTGGGCTATGAAGAGTTTGGTATGTTGTGGGGCCATTTTGGTGCCCATAACTGCTCATGGTCTGGAGGAAGCACTGGTTATTGAAAGTTGTGTGTGTGAGGATGAAGTGTATAAATTCAGTAATATCTTTAGGTCTGTACTCTGAGTTGTAAACTTGTTCTTGTAGATATGTACGGCAGGCTTGCATGTCACCCTGGTGTGGAATGCTGGTATATAAGCCGGTAACATCCATGGTAGCTAGGAGCATATTGCTGGGAAGGCGGTCTGTGTTTTTAAGTTTTTGTAGAACGGCTGTTGTCTCTTGGACAAAACTCACTCTTTGGGTGATGAGAGGTTTTAGGATAGATTCAATGAAATCTGATATTTCCTCAGTTAGGATTCCATGGTTATGTATTATAAGTCTGCCTGGGTTCCCTTGTTTGTGGATTTTAGGGAGTGTGTAAAAAGTCCCTGGGTATGGGTAGTAGGGAAGATCAAGTTCTATAGCTTGTCCTTTCCCTTTCTATTTTTCAGTCATACATAGAACTTATGTAAAATCATCTTACTCATTAAACTTTCTTCGCTCTCACAATCTAACTATGAGGATGGTCAGTCATTGGAACAGGGTCCCCAGTGAGATTATGAAATCTTCATCCCTGGAAATGTTAAAGAGCTGTCTAGGCAGCCACTCAACAAGGATGATCTTGCCTTGAGCAGGGGGATGGAAAAGAAGACATCAGGAAGTCTCTTCCAGCCTTAGTTGTCTATGATCTGAATGTTTCAGTTTTCTGCTTAGGTTGGGACCTGTTTAAACAGGGACCATCTTTTCATTATGTTCAGCACCCATTACAAGGTGTTCTGGTCTGTGAATGGGACCCCAAGGCAGCATGGTAATATAAATAATTAGTGGTATGGGTTATAATACTAATGTTATTGTGGCACCACCAGTAAGACTGATATCAGTCTAACCAGGTAGATGTGCTTAGCAGTCATTGGAGCTACTTACAGAAGCAAGAGCCAGGATTTCTGGGAGATGTTCTCACAACTCATATATTTCCAGGCTGAGGAATATTCAGAGCAAGGGTCTGTAACATTTCCAGAGGGCATTTTATTTCCTAGCAACAAAAACAACCCCCCATTATTTTATACAAATGAAAAGTGCTTATTTTCAGAGCAGCCCTAATTGCCCACGTTTCTTAAATGGGAATAACAGCATTTAATTATGGCTTTGGGGCTGAATGGATCCCTGTTCCTGGCTTAATCAACAATAGGTGTTCTGTCTACCTAATGTATTTTGATGAAAACAACAGGTTATTAAGGAAGTAGAATACGAAAGGTAATACCTAACCATATCTTGTTTTATGAGGTTGAGGTTGACTCTTTATACTAATTTAGATCTAAATCTTATATTTTAGTTAGGTTGGGTAGCACTTTCCTTCATAGGGATTAAAATTGCCTTCCATAGGACTCCTTTTCTGTATTCATCAGAGAGAATAAAAATTCAGTCAGTCCTTCCTTACTAATATTCTACCACAATACATAATCAGCCATGATACATAGGACATTGCCTTATGCACGTTAAACTCATCTGTGGATAAATGCAATGCCCAGGAGTTTTCTATGGGGATAAATACTGCTGCTCTATAGACTTGTAGAGCAGGAGTCTTGCCCCACTCAAATGGATGGCAAGACTTCTGCTGACTCAGATGTGGGAAGGCATTTATTTTGGGGACATCCCTCATTTTGTGATCTGTTGGGGAGACCTATCTGAGTTGCTCTTAACTTTTGTGCTTCAAATACACATTATCATTAATAAAATTTGATAAACCAAAAGCAGCAAATGATTATAAAAAGGTTATATGCTGACAAAGTGCTTCTGGTATATGATGCAGCTCCAAAGATATGAGTTCAAGCCTTGCTCTGCACTTATGCTAGGAACTACCCCCAATCCACCCAGCTATGAGTGAGTGGCAAGCCAAACGTGGCCGGATGTGGTGCTGACCACAGTGTTCCCTTGAGTGCTGTTGGCTACAGAAGCAGGTATGCTTTAACCTCACTAGCTCAATGGATTGGTTGGCTTGACTAAACTTTTGACCTTGAAACTTCCATAATGCCATGTTATGGCATAGCAGATAAAATCCTGAAGTGAAAACTAAAACTGGTTTTTCAAGAAAAGCACAGAAAGTGTCTGTTTCAGTGACGTGAGTGGGTTTAACATCCTTATGCTCTGAAAAGCCCATCAACGGAGTTCCAACAGTAGCATGGGCTCAGCTGCATTGCATGGAAATACACTGTGTTTATGTGCATGCCTGTAGTATTTTTTGCTTCTGCATTTAACTTGGTGACTTAGGGCTTGATCCTCAAATCATTGCAGTGTCCACATGGGAGGTTTTTACTGAAATCCTTACTCCTGAGCCTTGTACCATTTAAGGGGACAGCCTGCTACCTAAGTGAGCCAGGAGTGAAGTGCAGGTGGAAGGGTGGGGGCTTAAAACTATAATCTGGAACATCTGACCAAAGAGAATTGGCTATCTCTGGCCATGGCGAGATTGCTCTGTCCTATCTGTGGAACAACAGATGCTTGACTCAAGGACAGCCAATACACACTGCTGGAGTAGAAAGGCCTGGGTTCAAATCTCAGCTGCTCTACTGAGCCTGTAATGATTTGCATGCACATTTCAGATCACTCCAGCAGTGCTCCAGTAAATTCTGTGGGTAAAACTAAATGCATCTTTCCAACTTCTTCATGACACAAGAACCATGTTTTTATTTTCAGTTGGTAAAGTGATCCTTGACTGGGATTCTGTAGCAAGATGATAATGCAACATAGAGAACTACCCCAATACAAATACAGAGTAATAATGAATATTTCCTTTTTTTTTTTTTCAATGTTAAACTTTGTGATCTTCATATCACCTGCGTAAATGCTTTGTGCATCCAATATCCGATGTAGTTTTCCTCCTTTTAAGAAGTAATTTTTCATTTTGTTGTTTGTCAAACTCTTTCCCTCCCAGCTAATCTCTTTTATCTGGAAACGAATTCTGAAATTGATCTCTTTATTATTTAAAGCTTTCTTTGCTACCCTTGTTAAGTTATTAATTTCTGGCCTGCCCCACATGACTTGGTATCCAGACTCTGTAACTGAATGATGACTTTAATTGCATGGAAACTTTCCATTGTTAGCATTTGTCTATTGGAGTGGATCCAGTTTATAAGGATTACAAAGATAGCATTAAATCAGCAGAATTAGTAAACAGAGAGGTTAAGCGTTTGGTACAGTGGGACTGAGGGATGCTATACTACAGTCTCGGAAATAGATTGAATCTGAGAGTGCTCTGAAATGTTGTGAGTATGGTACATTCAGATATAGTGAATTGCCATGCCAGTGTCTTCATATCAAAAATGTTATCTTTTCCTTTAGAAGCCTTATAAACAAAGGGCTCCTTCACATTTTATATAGCCATTGTAACATGCATTTTAAAACTACAAAAAAATAACCCACATAGAAATGATTTGGCATGTACAGCAGTTGCAAAATTGTAGATGAATGTTCTTGGACACTTGGAAGAGGCAAATAGCTTATTTCCCTAATTTCAATGTCATTTGACGTTTGAAAATTTTGAATAGTTTGGTCTTTCTAGATGTCATCGTATATATATCCATTACAGTATCTGACTACTATAATCGTTGAAAGAGATTGGATTTGTTTTCTTCATTTTTTCCATTTCTCTCAATATCCTGATTTTGCCCATAATCCCAAGCAATACAGTTTCTTTTAGAAGCTACTTTGAGTTCATTAATGCTTACTTTTTCTTTAAAATATTTTCTCTTTATTTTTTGATGGTAAGAAATTTGAAAAGTGGTAGTGCTCGATAAAGAGAATAACCAGGATGATGTGGGTGTTGGTGGTTAGTCAGCACGATGGATTCTATATATGGCAAGTACATATGGCAGCAGTACTTGTATCATCCCAAATTGATTGCATGTAGGTGGCTATTACTGTCACAGGCACTGGATTATGATATCCCTGGAAAAAAATGCCAGGAGGTGAAAGCCAAGAGGAAAAGATGAAGCTATTTACATACACAGAGTTTGGTAATCTGTAACAAAGCTTGCAAGGAGGAATTTTTCCAACTATTTGCATTCGTCTAATAAAAGGTATCAGATTTACCCAAAGACCCTTGTCTGCTTATGTCCTTAGATCAACACTGCTACAACCTATACCCTTGAAACATGGAAGATATTGAATTTTGCCATTTGAAATGGAAACTACACAACGTTCCATCCAGGAAGAGCACAGACCAACTGCAGATGATTCCTCAGCTTGACAAAGGGTATTTGTACCCTAAAGCTTGCAAAGAAGAATTTTTCCGAGTATTTGAGTTGGTCTAGTAAGAGAGATCAGATTTACCCAAAGAACTTAGAAAGCTGTTTATGCACTAATATCTCGGTAATCTGTAACAAAAGGAAAAGGAGAAACCTACCAAAGAACAATGATAGAAGGTAGTAGTTGTGTTGATCTAAGGACACAGGCAGACATGGGTGACTGGTGCCTCCCCAGTTTAGGGGGGCACCAGATTGCCGATGGTGGTGGTGGGGGTGCTCCCCACGGCCGATCGAAAACTGAGGGGGGGTCCCCCCAGAAGCTGATCACTGTGATCACTGAGTGCAGAACCACCAGCAGCGAAACCAGAAGTGCACTTCTGCTGGCATTTCTGGTTTGGGGGCTGGTGCTTTCTGGTGCAGCCAATCTCAGGGGGTGCACATGCACCTGCGTGCACCCCCTATGTGTTGCAAATGTAGGCAGACAAGGTTCTGATATCTTTTATTAGACTGACGCAAATAGTCAAAAGATATCAGATTTAACCAAAGAACGGAGGTGGAAAAGGATCTGGGAGTCATTATTGACTCCAAGATGAACATGAGTCGGCAATGTGGGGAGGCGGCTAGGAAGGCCAACTGCACCTTGTCGTGCATCCACAGATGCATCTCGAGCAGGTCCAAGGAGGTGATCCTCCCCCTCTATGCGGCACTGGTCAGGCCGCAGCTGGAGTACTGCGTCCAGTTCTGGGCGCCGCACTTTAAGAGGGATGTGGACAGCATCGAGAGGGTCCAGAGGAGGGCCACTCATATGATCAAGGGACAGCAGGGTAGGTCCTATGAGGAAAGGTTGCGGGACCTGAACCTGTTCAGCCTTCAAAAGAGAAGGCTGAGGGGGGATCTTGTGGCCTGTTATAAACTGGTTAGGGGGGATCAGCAGGCGCTGGGGGAGTCCCTGTTCCCCCGAGCGCCGCAAGGAGTGACCAGGAACAATGGTCACAAGCTGGCGGAGGGAAGGTTTAAGTTGGACATCAGGAGGCGCTACTTCACGGTCAGGGTGGCTAGGGTCTGGAACCAGCTTCCAAGTGAGGTGGTGCAGGCTCCCACCCTGGGGGTTTTTAAGAGGAGGTTGGATGACCACCTTACTGGGGTCGTTTGACCCCAGTGCTCTTCCTGCCATGGCAGGGGGTCAGACTAGATGATCTGCTCAGGTCCCTTCCGACCCTAGAAACTATGAAACTATGAAACCTCATCTGATAGAAGGTGAGGCTCTTTATTTTAAATAGTGGCTATGTACAAACATTCATATAACCTAGGAGGTCTCCCAACCTTTTTCTCCTTGTAGAGAAACTTATCCAGCTGCACGTACAGACATTTGAATGTTGAGGACCCAGAGGGGTAGAGAGCTTGCACTGTGCCAGGCAGGGTGGGCCTGAACACACATAGGAGCATGTTCTGCAGGCTTCCTTATTCTGCCTTGGAACAGATCACAGCAGTGCATAGGGCAGTCCTGATTGGCTGACACAGACTGCCCAAGGTTAGTCTGTTTTTCCCTGCAGCACAGTGTTGGGATTGTGAAGAGGGGGTGTTCTGGAGTAGCAGAAGCCAGTGGATGACACAGCTTCATGGGGTGGGAGGAGTGGGGGTAAAAAGGGGGAAAAGCTGGATGATCATGTTCTCCAAGAGAAGCCATGGCATGTCCAGATGGAGAAAATCTCCTGGGAATGATTTAAATCTCTTTGTTGTTCCCAGATAGTTTTTCTCCTGGAGTTGCCATTTTTACCTTGTGGGGGAATAAAAGCCTAAAGATCTGGGTGCTTGTGGTTTCTCCTGGGACAGCAGTGACTCTCCCAGGAGAAACTGAAAGTCTACATGAGGTTAGTGTTAAAATTTTGTTTCCTGATGATAGATACCTAAAATCTACGTAGAAGGAAATGGTCTTTTCCTATAGGTCGCTCAGGATCAAATGTTAATTTAGTAGAGTTCAGGAGGACATGACCAGTGGAAATAATGAGAACAAATAGCACCTATTTTCAGCTAACTTAGGCTGGGAATTAGAAGGAAGTGCTTATCCGCTGGAGGAGGAAGGTCTTGACCACTATCCCTCAACCTGATCAAGCTCTTTCTTAATGCCAGGTAATGAAAGATATTCTATTATGTGGTTGCCTGCAATAGTGGAAGACTGGATTCAGTGGCTTGGGAGATCCCTTTCAGTCTAGTACTGCGTACTAGTACAAGCCTTAACCAAGTTCAGTGCTTAATATTCTATGCTTAATATGTCCATCTTTATGACTACCAGGATATTTGGGGGTATATGAAAGAGCACCACCAAATTTTCTCAAGTCCATGCGTCTGCCTTACCCTATTTTCTCTTGGAGCACATGCCTACCTTATGCTTCTTCACTTTCAGTTTTGCAACTGTTATTGCTGGTAAGCACTATCATGCAGTCTCAGAAAATGGTATTCATCAGCAATGTACAGCAAAGTACAAAGTGCAGTTAAAGGCATGTAGTACCTCCAGTCACTGTCGGTGGTAATAATTACAGATGTTTCTTACCTTAAGAGGAGGCACAACACTTTCAATTTGATGGTGTTTCTCTTACCTGGATGATTTATATTTTATTGATGAACCCGACTAATACTGTTGTAAGTATAGGAGCAAAGCAAAAAGTTCACTGGATATGCTGAGTGACAGAAGATTCCTGGGATTGCTGACAAGAAAACGTGTTTTGGTTAAGTGGAACAAGTCATAATTTATTTTGTCACATTGAGGAACAACAAAGGATATTGAGGACACACTCTGGTATGTCTTCCTGCACTGATCCACCTGAAGGGAAGTGGTCTTTCCTGATTGGTGGTTCAGGATCAAGTTGTCAATTGAGTAGAGTTCTGGAGCTGAGATAATGAAACAGCAAGGATAATGAGACAAAATTACAGCTTTACAGATGTGCCTTAAAAACAACTTCAAATACAAAGGAGCATAGGATTTGTTTTTCTGTGCCAAAATATTGGTCTGTAGGTTCCAATATTTTATTCTCAAGCAGTGGCTTAACATTTGTTAACATCTGACACTCCAGAGGAAAGCATAAACACTTACAATGAGTATAAATGTCAGGAGACAACAGAGGAAAAGTGTAAACTGTTGACTAGTAACTAAATCCAAATTCGTCTCAAACAAGGTATTTGAGATTTGACTCCGTTCCCATGAAGGCTAATAGTAAAGATGCTGTTATAATCTGTTGTGCTGGATTAAGCACTACGGTCCAAGTTCAGCAATTGACTTTAGAATGCTAGTAAGTAGGAATGGAAGAGACCTCACAAGGTGTATGTCTGCACGTGCATTAGATCCGGGAGCAGTTTACTTGTGAGTAAACACTCCCAGGCAGGCATCTACACGTGTAGGGAAGTGGGAGAAGATTTGCTGCTAATGGCGGAGCACTGGACCAGGAGACAGCTGTCTTCTGGCCAGGGCTGGGACATTGCTGCCTGCCCCCAGGGTGGGGCTGGCTGCTGCCAGGGTGAGGACAATGTCCCCCTGTCCCAGCAGCAGGGAGCTTCCAGCCCCCTGATTGGGACATGGGACTTGGCAAGAGTGAACCACCAGCTGCTCCACTGGCATATCAGGGCAGGGGGCTGGAACCTGCCCCACCCCTGCAGTTCTTTCCAAGCCCCGTGCTTCAATCTCCTGATTGGGTCATGGATCTGGGACCTGCCCCTGACTGGGACAGTTCCCAGCCCCCACTCCATGATCTTGGGCAGGGGCTGGAGATCTTGTTCCCTGCTCAGTTCTGTGATCATGGACCTGGGTGGAGAACAAACTCCCCAGCCCAACCAGCAGGGAGCTCCCAGTGCCAGCTCCACACTTGTGGGGCTGGCACTGAGAAATCCTTATCTCCCAGTTCCAGCTCAGTGGTTGTGGGGTCAGTGCTGGGAGATCTTTATCCACAGCTGTGGAGCCAGCACTGGGAGATAAAGATCTCCAAACCCCTGCTCCCCTGATCATGATGGCGAAGTGGGGATCTCCCATCCCCACTCCCCAATTGCAGTCTTGGAGCATGCTGCTGGGGCAGGGGGACATAGTTCCTGCCCTGGCTCCAGTGGCAGACACCACCCCAGCAGCAAGCAGCCCCCCGGAGGCAGGGAGCAATCTCCTGTCCCCTTGTGGCTGGCTGACTGGAAGCAGATTTGCTCCTGGTCAGGTGTCTACATGAGTGCTAATGTGCAGTTAGTAATTGCAAGTAAATTTGCTACTTGCATTTGCAGGTAGCTAATTTACTTGTGAGTAGCAAAGTTTATTGCACAGTAAGCATGTGCATATGTAGGCGCACATGCTTACTGCCCAGTAAATGGCACTACTTTGCAGTAAAGCAGCTCATGTAGATGCACCCAGGTCATCTAGTCCAGCTCCTGCTCAAGGCAGGATCATCCTCGACTAAACCATCCCAGCCAAGTGTCTGTCCAACCTGCTCTTAAAAATTTCCAGAGATGGCGATTCCACAGCTTCTCTAGGTAGCCTGTTCCAATGCTTGGCTACCCTCAGAGTCAGAAAGTTCCTCCTTTATTCACTTAGCTTTAAGTACATGCTTAGGCGTAATCAGGTCTTAAGTGAGAAGTCAGATAGTTTATCAGTGAGTTACATTTTTGTGCCTGTTGACATTCACATAACATCTTCTTCAACCCAAGCAGCGTATTAATGTTGAAATAGAATTTGAAATAGTACTTAAAAAGAGTTATCACATTAACAACAGTTTACCAAAATTATTGAATTTTTCTGGTGAACATCTGTGTCAGTTGCAAATGTAATAAACTCAGGGCTTTAATGATGCAAATTGAATTTTGTAGTGAAAGTTATGTCTGCATAGGCCAAGAATTAATTCAGAATCCAGAGGGGGAAGAGTGAGCTATTAGTTTATTGTATCTGTTGTAAATGTTTCAGCTGGTGCTTTACAGTTACAGTTATCCTGAGGCTTAAATAAAGGAAGAAAACCAACCCTTCATCCATTCATTTTGGGTATAATTTGGAAATATTTAAATCAACAGAACAATAACACATGCAGTGGTACTTTGTTTTTCTTGGTACTGTTGTTCTTAGAAATACATTGTCGGGACGAGTGAAAAAAGCAAAAAGCACTAATCCTGATCCTGAAAAGCCCTCAAACATTTTAGTATATGAACAGTTTCCTTGAAGTCAATGCTTAGAGCAGGGTGAGGGAGGACTCTTAGAGTAACAACCACACTGCATGTGTGGTGTGGAGAAGAATTAGTCTTCAAGCACTGCCCCAATTAAAGTATTTCTGTAGGTGCTACAAATAAAGAAAAGCATACTTTTATACCTGTTTGGCAAAAACGTAAGTATAAACTTAGCTTTGCCAATAAGAAAATCTCTTCATTGTAGAGAGAATTTGGATTCTTAGCCATGTTTTATTCCAAATCCCTCCACTATTCACCAAGAAAAATCTCTGAATGGGAGCTGGAGGTTCTTTAAACCTTGGCGAACTTACCTACCATGAGGGGGAAGTTAGTAGATGAAAATCCAGGATCTGGTTTATCTCAGGCTGCAATCAATCCATGCTTTTATAGGCAAAAATCCTCAATGTTGCAACAGTCCTCCAGTGCCCTTTCTACAATTCCCCGTGAGAAACAAGCTGGTTTTTCACAAGTGACTGGGCAGCAGGGGTGATGTGTAGGGGGTGCACATGAGTACATGTGAACCCCCTGAGCATGGCAGTGCACCCTACAAAAAGGCACTGCCGACATTGTCAGCAGCACTGGCAGGCAGTTGCCACTCACCACCCCATGGTCAGCACTGCTGGCGGTGTCTGCGGGTGGACAACAATCCCTGCTAGCTGCTGGCAGCAGCAGGTGGTCGATGACCCTTGGTTGCTGCTCTTCCCTTCCCCCCGCCAACATTGCTGGTGGCGTCTGCTGGAGCTCCCCTGCTTACCACCTCTGCTGTGCCCCTCCGCAGCTGCCGGGGGCACAACTTGTTCATGCTGGGAAGTGTGGCATAAAGATGCCATCAGGTAATTAAAGGCAATTGTAGAAGCAGTGAAGACACGCTGTATATTGAGGTATGGCTTTGTTCTGGTAGTGTTCTCATGCAGGTGCTCAGATCTGGGTGCTATTCAACAAGGTGAATTGTGCAGAGAAGATGTGCCTCAAGTCATTCACTGGAGTGCTACAGATAAAATTTGCATGTTTGTATTGGGCACATATACACCTGCATTAATGCGCCTAATTACGGCGCATTAAGTTTTGTCCCTGTGGGCACTTTTACATGTGCTCCGGAGGTGGAGCACCATTAATTAAGGCTCTGCAGTGTCTTGTGTATTAACGTCTCTGCACTTCAAAATGGTGGTGGGAGCACTTAAACTAAAGCAGGCTTGATTAACCAAGTCTGCTCCAATGCGCTGTTATTACAGTGTGTCAGAGTAGCCCCTCAGCACATCTACGGGCACCCTGTAATGACAGGTACTAACTTAATATGCTGTAACTGGTGCTACTGAGCAGCAGCTCTGGTGCACATCTTTTATGTGATGCTAATGCACAATAGACTACTGTGCATTAGAGCATTAGCACAGCTTTTGCTGTGACATGCTAATTCGCAGTAGAATTAGTCTACTGCGCATTTAGTGTCTTGTGTAGATGCACACACTGGGTTTTTGGTATCTCCTATTTGTCCTGAAGTGGTTGAAACAGTCAGTAATACCCATGCTCCTTTATAAGCATCTAATGGGTAGAAGTGGCTGGTTTCTGTACCCTCTGACTGGGTATGCCTGAAAGGGATCCACACATTAACAAACTGCTCTTTGTGTAGCAGCAGCAAATCAAAATACTGTCTTAGCTTTCAAGACAAGTGTAATAATATGCAGCTGAATGTTTTCCTTATTTTATTCTCGGGAAATAGTTTTGGCCAGAGTTGTCCTGGTCTATTGGGAATTGTGCTGCTTAAGAAAATGATGCAGTAAATTTGATGAGATTTAATTGGTTCTTTTTTTGTTGTTGTTGTTCCCAAAAATGGTAAGCTTTGTCCTGTCAGAGGAGTGGGATTGGGACATAAAACACCTCCTTTAAGAATGCTCCTAAATTTGTGTGCTGATAAACCTGGATGACTGCATATATGTCGAGTGACAGGAATGGAAGGGTCTTGGGAATTTTGTTGGTAGAAGAACGAGTGCCTAGAGAATTAGGTGCTGCAAGATTAGGTGGTAGCTGAGCTTCAGGGATCTAAATTTGGAATTTAAGTTCCTAAGTCCTTTAGGCTAAGTACAGACAGTCAAAAAGCCTGAGGCTGAATCAGTTCAATCTGAACTCATAAGCAAGTGAACAGACATTCACTTTTGATTCTGGAAATGCAGCCATGTGCCTGTAGTGGCCCAAGCCAGAAGTGGGGCGGGCACTAGAGCATGTCTTCCTGCTGAGCGGGAGCAGACAGCTTGGCTCAAGGCTAGATTGCCCACCCTGCCAGGCAGAAGTTCAATAAACCGATTTAACCTAAATCAGTTAAGTCTGATACTACATCCATCCAGGTTTTTCTTAAACCAGTTTCAGCCATTTTGAAAGTATTTTATATGCACTGAACTTCTGTTGTGTTACAGACCTGAACCAGTTTCTGATCACTTTTACTGGTTTGTGTCATTTCTGTTCCTAGCCATAGTAGATATAGCCCTAAGATCCCAGACTGCAAACAACTTGCTCATAAAGCACTCAGATGATGCTTCCCTCTCTTCTTTTCTCTTTCCCCCACTCGTCTTGGCAGAGTCTATTAGGTGTTTTTACAGATTTCTCTGGAGTATGCAGCACAGGAGGTACTATTAGCTTAATCCAATATGGACAGCAGAGTGTCTCATCACATCAGGATGAGGTATTATCCCCAGAGCTTTCCATTTCTTTCCACACGGTGCTTGCAACATATAGCTGTCTCTCCCTTCCTCTATGCCAAGTACTCATCATGCTAAACTAAAATGACTTTACACATCTGTTAGCTAGAGTATTGTCATCAAAAATCCCATACTGGCATCAGATCCATTCTGAGCACCAAAATAGTGCCTGCAAGTATTGGGAAATATTATTGGGATTATAAAAATGTATTTGGAAAAACTGCTATGCTTGTATCCAGCCAGAACTATAGAAGGCCCTTCACTCCAGAATGGGATTGAATACAATATACCTGTCTTGTATATGGGTCCTGGGATAGAGTTAAACCAAATGTCCTGTTCCATTGGGAATTCCCTTTGTTTTCTGTTGTGGTAGCACTGGAGTCACTGAAGCCGATGAAAAATTTTAAACATACCTGTTGCAGACATCTATTCTGAAACATTCCAGGATCCCTTAGCTTTCCCACTTCCCATCTGAATGCCATACCAGGTTCAGGCAGAAAGGACTGTGGAATTGGTCTCTCACTTATATAAACACTTATCTGTTAACATGGAACTGCTCTGAAAGGAGAAATTCCAAGCCTAGAATAGTCAGTAGTCTAGCAATCCTAGTACTTTCATGTGCTATAGTGGACCCAATTGAAAATATTTGGGCAATATCCAGCAGAACAATGCTCTGTATTTGTATTTCTCCTACCCCTGGTCACTGCCTCTGCCCCTTTTGGCTGTGCTGAAGCAGACTCCCCTTTTGCTTTGACTGAGGATTTCATCCAGGGATTATCAAAGCCTGCCTGTTTCTACAAAAAGCTGTGTTTTCTGATGGATCAGCAATTTTGGTGGAAACACTGTTTCATCAGGAAATTCCTGACCAGCTGTACTGATCAGATAAGCAGTGGTGTGTGTGTGTGAACAGCTTTATTTTTCATTTTGGTAGTGTGAATCTGGATAAGTAAGCAGAATATTTCACATCTTTCATGCCAAACTACTGTTGACATCGAAAGAATGGGGAAGAAGGGTAGACTATGCTCCAGGATTACAGACTACTTCAATGACTCTTACTCTGATATGGTCAGGTGTGTGGGAAAGGAACAGAGTAAATTTTTGCATATACTCTTGTTTATTGTGTTTGTTGAAATGATTGGTGCTGATTCCAGCTGGCGTTGGCATGTCTGTTTAACAAAGGACAAGGCAGAAGGGGTATCCCAGAATACGGGTTTTGCAGAATGAGGGAAAACAGAAGCTTTCACCCCACTTTCTTTCTATTGGTCCTTTGGCTTTGGTGAGTAAAGGAACTGTGATCCCTCCTGCTGCTCTGGGTAGCTTAAAGCATCTTAAATTCTATACATGGAGTATGTATTCTGTGTTTTGCTGGCTCCCCTGATGGCAGGTCAGTGGATCAGTGTGCAGGGCCTATACAGATGCACATACACCAGGCAAAAGCAGTATGAGGTCCAATCTGGCCTGAAGATCAGCCCCACGCCACTCATCTGGCCCATGGGGCCCAAAGTCTGAGCATGACTACACTAGGGGTCCAGACTCACAGCAGCAGGACTCTGCAGGGGTCCTTACCACTCCTTCTTCCTGCTTCCAGGTTTCCTAGGGATTTAAAGTTCATAGTCGCAGCCAGCATTAAATAAACAGGGCAGGGCAGGTCCGTGCTCAGGGGAAGGGAAGTTTAACCTGCCTCCCTGACCCCCTGAACCCAGCAGGGGGTTGCCTCAGTAAGCCAGCCCTCATTGCTCTAGGGAGCAGAGGGGCAGGGCCAGACCTGCTTTCTGGAGCAGGCAGCACAGGGCTGCAAGGAACTGCGATCCTTCCTGCTGCCCTGAGTAGTCCAGGGCTGCAAGATGCTGGGGAACTATGGTTTAACTTGAACCAGGAAGGGGTCTGGGACAGAAGTTTCATAAACCTGTTTGACCTAACTCAATTAAATCTGATACTACATTCAACCAGGTTTATCTTAAACCAGTTTCAGCCATTTTGAAACTGGTTTATGTTCACTGAACTTCTGTACTGTTGCAGGTTTAAACCAGTTTCTGATCATTTAACCTGGTTTATGTGTAACTTCTGTCCCTAGCCTCTGGAGTTGGTAGGTACAAGCTGTATTGGAGGCAATGAGGAAACAAGGCTGGCATTTTCTGGCCTGGAAAGTTTTTGTGTCATAGCCAGCCCATGTGGGGAGATAAGTAGACTGTGTAGCATGCCCCAGATAACTGCAGTTTATATGCTATTCATATGGCAGTTAACTGATTAAGTCTCAGTCAAATCCTGATTTATGTTAAAGAAGTTAAGAAGCTTTTGTGCACTGCTCATGTCCACGAGCACCAGGAAGACTGACTAATCCCACCCATGTCTTTTGAGCAGTCTAGTAACTAATTATGATTACTTAGTGTTATAGGAGTACAAGGTGTTTTCACTGGCATTTTAAAGGCATTTCCAGATGCCTTTTCCTTCCATCAAGTAGTTTAGTAGTCCTGGATAGGCACAGAAAAAGGACGCTTGTGTTTGATTCCCATCCACTTTGCATAGACAAGGCGTAATATCCCTCTGGCTCATTCATATAAAAATAGGCTTTATCTGCTGATTTTGGCTGTATTCCCCACTTGGTATTACTTATAACTGAATTCTACTGTGCGTTGTTCCAAGAACTTCAGGCTGTAGATGGTATCATGAAAAAGATAATAGACAAGAAGAGAAATGGGGCAACACAGTCAATCTTGTGACAATAAATGTGATAAGAATGGAAAACACTGAAACCATTTTCTTCTCTTTTTTTTTAAATCTGACAATTGCAACTGGGTTGGCTTACTAGGTACAAGCTGGGGTTGAATTCTTCCATAAAATATATTTTGATTTTATAGGTAGGCAGGTGGGCCCAATCCTGCAGACTCGATGTCCAAGTTAATGGTTGTGCAGAACTCATGTAGGATCAGGACCTCTGTTGGCAGAGGTCCATTCTCTTTTCCTCTCTGGAGGTGTATAGAGGGATGCCACTTTTAAACCAGAGGGCAAACTGAAAGCATTTTTGAAAACTTATCAGTAGAGTGCTCCTGCTCTGAAGAATTGGTGTCCCTAGGTAAACTGTTTCATTTGAAACCTATTCATCTTGGTACCTTAAAATTAATCCCTGAAAACAAATGCAAGAAAAGGAGTTCTTATCCCTGGCATTTTAGGTTTTCTTCTGTAACATATATGAGATCTCTGAGGGATTCCTATATTTAAGAATTTCTTGCTAAATAGACCAATTCTACTGTTCCCCTATAAGAAATACCTTCTACCTAATTTCCTTGTTGTCTTCGGCAGTACAGAGAAAAACACAAACTATTGTGACAATTATTTTCTCCTAATTTGCCTCCTGCTTAGAAGTCACCCCAGATGGAGCTTACTGTAAGGTCCTTGGAAATTCCTTGGGCCTAATTCTGCATTCTTGGCATATGCCAACTGCTCTGAATTCACTGGGAGTTGATGGTAAGGCAGGAAGGAACAATTAGGTGCTAAAAATAGAAACCCATGAGGGGATAAATGATCCTTCAGACACACAATTAAAAAAACAAGTGCGGCTGGTTTAAAAAATATGTTGTAATTCCCACTCGGGTTCACCTGAGGTTGTATGGGGTTTTCTGTCTGTCCTTGTTGTTTTGGAATTGTACAGGTTTTTCCATCAGATACAGTAAGTTTTGATCTTCTGAAGAGAGGGGAAATGAAAAGGAAGAAAAAAATCAAAAGGAGACCAACACGGTCACTAATGAGTACCTAACATGAATGCCAGTTTTGTAATAATTTCATGCGAGAGCTACTTACCAACAGCAGAGAGCAGCACTGTGTGGTGACCTGAATCAGAAAGAATGGTGTTGCTAAGGGAAACTGGGTGTAAATAAAAAGTGAAATGGGTTTGAAAATCATTTAACTGCTTTTATGATGTTACAAAGGAGCAAATCAAACAAACAATATACATTAAAGAGACATGTGGCAAAGAAAATGAACAGAAGCAGAAAAAAATGACATTACCAGTAAGACCATCATAAAGCACCATAGTCATTTTGGAGAGAGAGGAATCGACATCTGATGCAATGGGTAGAAAGCGTAGGGGAATTAAAGAATGAGCTGACCAAGAGAAATAAGAATAGGATTAGTGATTATATATATACATGTGGCAAAAGTGAAGAATAGAAATAAAAGCAAAAGGCAAATGTAAGGTTACAAGGATATTGTTTAAAGGCAACACAAATGCACGAGTGAAGAAATTGGGCATCTTTAATTAAAGTTGGTTCTTTCTTTTCAGAAAACTCTGACTCCATCTGATAGTAATTTGCAGACCATGTAAGAATTCTTCTATTGTTTTTGACATATCAACTCTTGTTATATCATGAGTGGTATAACAAGTCATGAAGAATCTAAACACAATGTAATCTTTTTGGAAATTTGAAAATAATCTCCTTTTCATGTCTTGTATTACTATAATTTATTGTTCTATTTAGAAAGACTAGAATCTGCAATTTTGTTGGTAATTGGCAACTTATCTTTTACCCACAATCATTTTCAGGAGTCAATTTGTGATGTAGATTTTTGCAGGTAATGAGCAGATATAAATACTTATGAGTCAGATAAATTATTCTGTATTTCTACATTTTGGAGACACTGTTACAATGAAGGCTGTAATCTGATTCTGTTTCCCTGGTGATTGCTAGCTGAAGTTTAGATTGCATCAGTTCAGTGTTCAATATTTTTTCTTTCCTTGAGATACTTGCATTTGTATACACAATTGAACAGATGTGGGCACGTGGTAGAAATGAGATAAAATCAAATAAAAATGGTAGACGATTGTAATTAATGGAAAATCAGATATGAGTTAGAGAAATTACTAATACGTTGTTCTTAAATAAATTTTGAATAGTTTTTCTTTTCCCGGAGTTTAGTAGAAAGTAAATTTAAAGGGGCACAGTCAAGAAGAATGAGTGGTGAATACGGGCTACTTCTCCTAATATTGTTGAGCCTACCACATAAATGAACAGGTAGGCCTAAAGTTTAAAAAGGACTAGAAATTTTAGCTGCCTTGAATTTCTCAGTGCTCGGTTTGAGGCACCTTCGTAGGGGCCTGGTTTTCAGAGAGTGAAACACCAGCACTTTCTGAAAATCAAGTCCCCTTTTCAAGTTAGGCACCTAAAACTCACGGTTAGGGCATAAAGTGCAGTATTCAAAAGTTAGAAAACACTTAACGTGACAATTTTCTGTATAACCCCTTGTGTTCATAGTGATAAATTTGTAACTGTGTATGTTCCCCCTGCCATTGGACTGTGACCATTGTTAGTCCATGAGATGAATTCAAGAGTGAGCCAAATTAGTTGTATAGATAGGTGTAGATCCAGCTTTTATATTTCAAGTGCTTGTCTTTACAACCTCTACGCAGTATTTTCTTAAACTTGATGATATTGTATGAAGTAATAAACCATAGCAAAGTATTTGTAATTAGTTTTGCCAAATAATTACTACAAATTACAACCATTTAATATTTTATATGGGGGTTATTTTTTTTGTTCATTTGCAGCGGAATATTGCAGCACAGTGATGTGGAAGTTGTGTAGAGCAGTCTTGTAAGGGCGATTGGTCACTGGGTCTCCTGGGGCACATCTGCATGAGGTGCAGAGGTTTACTGTAGAGCTGACTAATAAACTCTGCATTAAAGTCTCACTGTCTGCATGTGCAGTGTTATTGGGGTGGAATAAATTAATTACCCCTGCTGTAGGTTAGTACTTGTAAACATGAGTACTATCTTATGGCGGAGTTATTTACTCCACTGCACACATGTAGATGCTGACAGGGCTGGCTGAGTCATGACAGTGCTTTGCACTGGATCACCCTAGCCTGATCACCCTTGTGCCCTAGCCAGCAGCTCACTCCATAGCACTTTGAGCCAGATCAGAGCAGCCCCGGGCTGGTAAACTGATCCCTGAGGTTGTCTGCCAGCTGGGGTTGCTGTAACCTGGCTCAGTGTGCTGCAGTCTTGGGCGCATGTTCAAATGGCGTGCCTGGGAGCAATAAACTCCAGCACGATATGCGATGGAGTTTATGATGTCAGATCAATTTCACGTGTAGACGTGCCCCTGGGTTCTTAGTGAAATGCTGTTTGGGGGGTGCTTCTAAGATCATTTGGTAAAATAGAATTGCAATATATTATTATTACTGCACCTTCTCTTCACATTTTTGCCAGATGAAAATTGTAGCTTGATGAAATTAACTTCTGCATATTAATGGTGATAACATTCCACAGGTAGGGCAATAGCAATTCAGAAACAACCAATTGTGCTTTTAATTGTATCTTTTTGTTTAATCTGAAAAGGAGAGCACATTGTGTGACCTGTGACAGCAATTTTAAAATAAGATGAAGTGCCTATCCCAGATATTAGCAAGTGCTTAAAGCTACAAGAGACTATAAAAGACAAGTGACGAGTGGCTGAAATAGAAGGAAGCAATCCTATATGCAATTCCAGCAGAATTTCTTTAAATGAAAATGGGCCTTTGTCAATAACAGTTACTTACGTTCATCACTCCAAGAGAGAGCGGGGTGTATGTCTAGAAGAAGACATCCAGATCTAACTTGCTTTGGGAGGTGAGAGAGAGAAATAAAGGCTGAAGATATTCCAGCTGTTACAATTGCTGCCAAGAAAAAACAATAATTAGGAAGGGGGGAACTATGGCATAGAATAAAGTAGCAAGATGAAAGACTCAAGTTCTCCAATACTTTGGTCACAGAAGATTGTGATTCTTAAAGTGACCACCCAGGTCAGGACTATCCCATAAGCTCTGGGAAAATGGGAAGGAATATAAGATAGGAAAAATGTAATATAGAAACCACCAAACTAGAAGAAATTAGTTACAAATGATCAGTACGTGCCCAAATGGTTGCAAAGAGCAGATAAACTGTCATCTTCTTTTTTCTTTGCTTTGCTTTTTTTCTTAAGGAAAACAAATCTATGGCAAAATGAGAAACTCTGGGTAAGTAGAGCTTCCTTCAGTAAAGCTTCCTCCCAGTCATACCATTCATTTGTTACAAGAATTGCAATGACAAACAACCTGATCATTTTTATACTTTCCGCTAACCAGTGAATTCATGTCATCTACAGGCTTGGTTCTGCCAGTGCTGAAGTACAAGACAAATCTCCATTGGTTGAAAATGTGATTACTATTGAAATTCTCTGGGGTTTAAGAAATACTTGCCCTTGCTTTTCAATGTCTTGCTGTCTAGAAGTGATAGCATAATGATTGACCACATTCTTCCAGGATTTTGTTACTGCTTATACTAAAGTAATTTTTTATAGGTGTCAGGCAAGAACCCAAGGCAACAACAAATTCTGTGAAAAATAGGAAACTTTGATTTTAATACCATTAAAATATTTAAACTTCAATTAGTGCACACAGAAGCATTATGGCACCAGCCAGCATAAACAGGTCAGACCCATCAGTATGCTTGAATTTTACAAAACTCCCACGACTTTTCCTTCCAGTCTTGAGCTCTTCTTAATCAGATTGCCAACTGTGCTGAATAATGCCAGAATGTGGAGTTATTTTATGATGCTGGATAAACTTCAATTGAATAATAGAAGTAGAATGCTGTCTAAGGAATAAACACATGCTACAGATGGTAGAGATGAGGATGATAAGGAATATTTAAGTCACTGATGATATACTGATAATGAGGAACACAATAAGTGTTCCTCGTTTAGTATGAAGTTACTGCCCCCTCAGAAAAATATCAGAAGTGTGAAACAACATTCCTAAAATATAGTGTCACAAATTCATGTTAGTAGGCATGTGTTTTGGAGCAAAGACCTTCAATTAGCTCCATTCATTTCTTCTTCAGCAATCTGAAGTGCATAGAATCATAGTAAATTAGGGTTGGAAGGTGTCTCAGGAGGTCATCTAGACCAACCCCCTACTCAAAGCAGGACCGTGCCCGAGTAGATCATCCCAACCAAAGCTTTGGTTGTAGTACTTTGTCATGTCGAAGTAGAAGCAGCCTTCCTATGGATTGCTTTGTACATGAGCTTTGCAAAATCAGCTGTAGCTATTTTATTTCCCTTCTGCTCCTGAGGGACCTCTCTGAGTCCTGGCTGCTCACCTACCAGGTACACACTGCCTGCCTTTGTTAGAGAGGTTGAGATAATGGACTTTGTCTGGCACATCATATTCTTGTTCTTCACTCCCCCCTCTCACTTCACCTTTCTCTTAATAGAGATGGAGGGGAGCATCCAACTCATTTTTTGTTTTAGCTTTTTGTCACCTAATGCCTTCATCAAGATAACTGTTCAAACCTGATTTTTCCACAACTGTAGTCAATAATATATAATTTTCAAACTACCGTTAGAAAAAAAAATCCATATTTAGATAATTGAGGCTCTGCCATCTACCCCCTCAAATCTTATAATCACTGCATCAGCACTCTGTCTTCATAGAACATAATCCTTTTAATGCTTTCACTGCCCACATAGCATCTCAACACCTGCACATACCAGCTGGCTCAAGCCATTTTGATTTTTCTGATGTTGCTTTTCACAAAATAGGAATAATTTATTCCTTTTCTCTATATAAACCTTATAGGTCTGATGCACTTGACTGCTTCAGGAGGTCAATAACATCATGATTTCTGTGCAGTTTGCTGTTGAATATCTCATTAGTACAAATATTTTCTTTTCAGAGGCTGGTAGATCTGGGTTGTCAATTCTGATATAGTATAAAGGGCTTTATGCCTCAGGTTTTTGATTACCATCAGGACCCAGAAGGTATGAATAATAGCCATTGCTATCTACATTTTTTCTTATACCAATAGCTGGTTCATAGTGTAGAAGGAACCCCTGTTCTGTAGCTAGCGTGACTAATTATCAACTGCTGCAACCAGAGCTAAAATTCAAACTATGTACACGTGAACTGACTTACTGGTGCCTCTTTTAGGGTCTTTCCTTCCACACCCTGTGCCCATCCCTCTAGGTTTGATGCAGGTTGCTACCCATATGAATGATAGCCTGTTGGAAATGGATTAGTAGAACTGGTCCTAGTACAATCCCTTCTCTGGCAAGCTGATGCCCTGATTGAATTAAAATGTAATCTATAACACCAGCAATTTATTGGTACTCGGAGAAGAAAAGCTAATTATGTCAAGAACAGAGACTTTTCCTATGACTTCACAGCCTTCCAAAGGGGTTGGCCACTGAGGCTGGGGAGGGACATTACACATAAACCTATTTAAGTGATCAGAAACTGGTTTAAACCTGTAACAGAACAGATGTTCAGTGCACAGAAACTGGCTTGGAAATGGCTGAAACTGGTTTGAGATAAACCTGGTTGAATGTAGTATCAGACTTAACTGATTTGGGTCAAACCAGTTTATCCAATGCCTGTCCCAGACCCCTTGCTGGTTTAGGGTAAACCAGACTCCCCCAGACATGCTCTCTGGGCTGGGTGGGGCTCTCTGCTTCACAGCAGGGCTGGCCCCTCCCCTCTGCTCCATGGCTCTAGCTCTGGCAGAGACTTGCAGCATCTGCCTGGCTTCTTCCTGTTCTCCCCCTCCCATCACCACTCCCTGATAAGCAGGGATCTCTGTCCCCTCTGCCTTACACAGACACCTCAGCATTAGCTAGCAGA
The DNA here is from genome assembly GCF_001723915.1 of Gavialis gangeticus. Lineage (NCBI taxonomy): Eukaryota > Metazoa > Chordata > Crocodylia > Gavialidae > Gavialis > Gavialis gangeticus. The sequence continues at coordinate 57,891,711 of NW_017729029.1, forward strand.
CCATGTGCTGGCTCTGGGCCAGGCAGCAGTGTTGGCTTGGGGCTTTTTGGAGTTAATCAACAGCTCAGCTGGTAATGTCCCTCCATTCCTTCTTTAACAAGGGTTTGAACTAATGAAAGGCTATTTGGGGTGATAAATGCTGATAACAGAGCTGATAAGTGCTCTGTCATCCTTCAAGCAGTGGGGGAATCCCTCCCTAATCCTGCCAGGGCCTGGCCACGCCCTCTTCAGCTCAGCTCTGTAGAAGGGAAGGGAAGGCTGCTCTAGGGCCCCCTAGCTTCTAGCCTGAGCCACTGCAGGCATGTGCCTGGGATGTCTGTACCCTAACAAACTGATTTAGCTTAGCCAGGTTAGATTAACCTGCAAAGATTGAATCAATTCAGGTTTAGGCATTTTGAATGTCTGTCCCCTAGTCTGAGACGAAGCTTACTGCCCAGGCTCATACTATTTATACCTTGTCTTGGTTTCAAAGCCAGGAATGCCAGTCTGACACTTTTAATGAGTATTGCATCCACTTTTAAAAAGTAACTTTCCTAGGTGCAAGAGAATATCACAAACCATTTGACTCATGAAAATGATGAAAGCCTGTACTTTAAAACATATAGCTGTCATTTCATGTTCTGTCCTTTGTAATGAATCAAAGCCTGACTTCAGTCTGTCTTGCATATCTCTGTATCTTATCTGGATTATGAGGAAATGTTGATATATGCAGATGACGTGTTTGGACAGGGTTTACACGCACATTACTTTCACTGGGACTGTACAACTGCCTACTTGTCCATGAATGTGTTCTTAAAGCTGGTAACATTTTCTACTATCGTGTCTGACAGCTGACTGGCTTTTATCCAGGAGATGTTTTCCTGTGGCTGTACTAAGCTTTATACTAAAACCTTTTTCTCTAATGAGTAAGTGCAGTACTTACCAATAGCAATATTGGGCTTTGTCTGTGTCCACCACTGACATGCTGATCCTGGATAAGTCATTTAGGCCACAGCTTTCAATGGTAGCCTCAAAGTGACAACCAAAAACTGAGGTTTGGAAATGAGGCAGTTTGTTTTATTTGGCTTAGTTTATTCATCAGTAAAATGGATAAGTCAATAGTTACTTCTCAGGTGCTGTGAAGGTAAAGTAACACAAGTAATGCACTTGACCCTCCCTGGGTGGAACTGGATCTATGAATATGAGAGTGCACCAACCTAAAATGCAACTTTCTTTTACTGTCTCACTTAATTTTTTTTCTTTTTAGCCCTGACCGCTTTCACTTTTCATGCTTTTCCCTGGTAGAACTCCACTGACTCCTAAGGAGGGTTTGTGTGAATTGACATGTCAGTACTATCAGAATTGGCTTTTTAATTTGCATACAAGGAAGGAATTGGGCTATGATCATGTCTTCCTAAATCTGCTGCAGCCCCTTTGAACTCATTGCATTTGCTCTAGATGCATGTACTTTTATTTAGAGAAGACATGGCTTCAAGGTATGGAGTTTTCATCTAATATTTGGGGATAAAGCATTTGAATCCAGTGTTCTAATTTAAAGCAGAGGAAGGGAAAATGTTACTTGGAAGCAAAATTTGCATACCCACTCACTCGCAACTAACTGGCTGTGTTTCTGTTACAAGCTGAAGATCAATCTAGTTTCTTCAAAACCTTCCCAAAAGGTACAAATTTGAAATCAACTGACCTGATCAATAATTTCATGTAGAAACTATAAAATCTAAGTTATTTTAATTCAATACCGCCTTCTATTTTGGGGTTTATTTGAGCTTGAAATTAAAGGTGACACTTGGGAATATAAATCCGTGAAAATGAAAACCAAAAGTTTGATCATATTCTAATTTGGATCCAAGCATACTTTTGATTAATGAGTACTGATGTCCCAGTTGGAGGTAGTTATTTGGGGGTGGAGGGCTGGTTATTTTTTAACCTGATTGTAAGAAATTTGACTGTATATGGATGCAAACAGAAGCCAAATATTCAGCTGTTTGAAAATATCTTATGGCATGTCCCCCCACATTTCTGTGAAATCTGTAGGATTGAGGAGGTGATTAGCCTGCTGGAAACCGTTGGGTAATTTAAAACAATACCCGAGGCTGCCGATGGCCATTAAGAAATGTATTTACATTGCTACAGGCAGAAGGCAAGAATATACGTAGTTAATTCCAAGTCTTACTGAAATTAAAGGAGAAACTTTAATTGCAATTCATCAGGAACAATTTTAGTCGAGTCTATTGCTACATCCATTGTTTTATTCCTCTGTAATCTCACTATAGTAATTGATTGCCTAATAGCAGTACTGCTTCTGTAATATCAATTTCCTAACATTAAACTAAGTATTGCAGGATAATTATACTAATAGAAGTATTACTGACACAGACTAGGTACAGTATTATATTCATAAAGAATCAAAATAGACTGGATAAGTATTCTTAATCCCACTTGTATTACAGAAAATGATTAACACAGTCTATGGATGGCTTTCTTATATATTTCTAACTATAGTCTTTTCTGATAAATCAGAAGGATTAGTGAAGAAATGAGTAAATTAATGAATAAAAAAACAAACTGAGAGAAGTAAGATGACCAAACAAGTTATAATAAATGTGCCATTTTTTTATGTTGTCAGTTATAATTTCTTTCCTGGTTGGGGGGTCATATCTGGCCTGAAGATTCCCAAGTGAGGCTTGTGGTTTAGGTGTACTGGTTGGAGTTTGTTCAGAATCATCATTATTGTTTCCATCTTGTCAGGTAAGGAATTTTTCACTTCAAGTTGAATAAGCCGCTGCGTGGCTGACAACTGCTTGTGGGTCTTTGATATCATGCTTCAAGAATGTGATTCTATCAAAGTCCTTGCCTAGTTGATTATAGATCAGTGACAGCAGTTGAGCTTGTCTTTGATTTTGGGATAAACTAATCTTCAGCTATGGAAAGACCCAAAGTAATAAAGCATCTCTTTTGAAGAGTAAGTATATGACGCTGTAGTTGGTTGCCTTGTTCTGTATAAATGTATTGGTAGTACACTAACAATAGTATAACGATAAGTAGGATCTTGCTCTCAATCTTCATTCCATGTCTCATTGTTTTCAGTGGAAATCATGCGGGCAAGGCAGCTGCAAGATTAGTTTCACTGGCTTGGTGGAAGTGGTCATACGGAATAAGTTGAAGACTTCAGCTTAAATGCAGTGTGAGACCAAGGGGGACAAAGAGAGAGTGAGTGAGAGAGAGAGAGAGATGGGCAGACAAGCTTTTTTTGGGTAAATGTGGTATCTTTTATCAGACCAACTAAATAGTTGGAAAAATAGTTCTTTGCAAGCTTTCAGCTACAAACACCCTTCTTCAGGCAGTCTGCCTAAAGGCAGGAGAGACAAAGCTGTGCTGCCATTTAATGAATATTTGGCCACTCTGAAGAGATTTATTTTTGTGTTTAAAAAAAAAAAAAAAAAAAAAAATTCAGCAACCAAGAAAAACTCTTACATGAAGCTAAGCTGGATTTTTTGCTTCTTTGTGATCTCACT